>NW_006921618.1:17155922-17243706 GCF_000298275.1 Orycteropus afer afer
GATAGAGCCTGGTGGAACCACTGAGACTATGGCCCCTAGCTGCCCTTCAGGTCTGGAATTGAACCCACACCTGTGGCTTCCAGCCAAGCAGAAGACAGGTATATGAGCTGAACATTTACCTGAGATAGATACACTCCTTGGAGACATCAGTCATGAGAAAGAAGGGCTGCTCATGCACAGGGAGACAGCTCAGGGAGTAGGAGTGCATAGAGGGATGGACACAGGGAAGAGGTGACTATCGGGAGGAAGTGGGAGTGGAGTTGTTGCATTGTGGAATTGTGGTCAATGTCATGAGACAAAGAGTATGTGAGCTGCTGGATGGAAAATGAATTTGCTCTGTAAATTTTCACCCAAATCACAATAAAAAACAAAAACAAAGTAGGCCTTTCTTCCACTAGACTGTGGATGGGCTGGAAGGAAGTGGGAGGCATCTCCTAACTGAAGCCTCACACTTTGTAATCCTCTAGCTCAGGTTATTTATGGATAAAGGGATAAAGTGCAGCCCATAATGTGTGGTTTTAATAACGTTTTTCTAAGGAGTTGCAGCAGATTTCCTTGCAGACTGACTTGAAGATGGCAAACCCAAGTGCAGTTAGAATCTAAGGGACTGATGCCATCCTGGGCCAGCCCTGGGGACACAGGTGAGACAGCCATGAGGAGCTTCTCTTGCTCATCAGTATTCCCAGTGCCTAGAACACATGTGGTCCACAGGAGGCTCTCGAGTATTAACCTGTTTGCTGGGGCATGGGGGGAGGGGCGGTGGGCATCATGCTGCACTCTTCATCTGCAATGGAGCCTAACCCAGATCCAGGAGACTACTGTGTGAGGACGAGGTGAGAAATGTACACGGAAATAACCAATGTCATTTCTGGCGCACACCCTGAACTCAATAGATGTCAGTTTCCCTCTTTCTCATGTTGTTTATCCTCCTTTTCATTTGGAATCTCACATTCTACGTAAATGTACATTTAAATGCTGTTGGAAAAAACATGCTGACTGGGGAAACCCTTCTATGTACACATGTAGTCCCGCACCCTGTGATACTTAAGCATCCCATGTGCTAATTTCATTTGGTTACAATCAATGTACTTTAAAGATTGAAGCAAGAACTTCCCAATGCTCACAATGTCAGTGATAAAGCTTAAGTAATATAAACACGACTTTTAACTATGTTTAAAATACAAATAAGAACTAAGTCTGGAAGGGAGTATGTTGAGATAATGGAATTAAAGTGGGTTTCTTCCTTTTAATATTATTGGGATATTAAAATGGTAAACTTATGAAAGAAAAAATTGCCTCAAGAACGGCCTCCATTATCGTGAGGTGAAATGAGAGGATGTGGAATTCATTCCAACCACTTGTCCAGACAAGGGGCCAGATTAAGGGGAGGAGGGGAGGCTCTAGGGAGGGGACTGAGCGAGGAGCCCGGGTTTGGTGGCCCAGCCTCTTCCTGGTATCCCCTTTCGAAAACTACTAACTCACCTTGCCCTTCCGGTTCCTCAGAAATGCTTCCTAATCTTGGGACAGCGTATGATGGCACCTTTCTCCAGGTTCCCCGTCTCCTCCCTTCCAGTCTCTCCGCTTCTTCCAGGCCTGTGTCACTGGGAATTACTGCCCACCCACTGGAGCTGCCAGCTCCCCTGCATCTGACCTTTCACCCTACAGCCAGATCCATCTTCTGGAAGCATAGCTTTGCTCTCTGCGTCCAGCACTCCAACACTTTCAATGTCTCCAATGCTTACAAGACAAAGGCCAAATTCTGCTCCTGGCAGGTAAGCTTCTCTATGACCCAATCCATTTTGCTAAACTTGCGTCTTACTCCGTTATCCAACTCTTGTCCTACACAAATAAATGCCTCCCCATCCCAAGCACACAGCCCTGTGCTTTCCTGACTACCTGGTTTTGCTCACAGATGTTGAGAAGAACGCCTGGAACGTCTTCCACCTCTACATCTCCGAAGGTTCAGCTTAAATGTTGTCTCCACTGAGATCTCTGACCCCAAATGAAGGTGTAACTCCCTGAATATCCATTTCACCCTCAGTGGTGGTCATCTGCAACCAGCTGACAAGCCCCAGGAAGGCAAGAAACCTGTCTCTGACTGCACCCCCAGTGTGCCCCCAGGAGATGGACAGTTGTTTTAACTCTGTGGAGAGCACCAATAAATGCACAGTCTGCAAATGGCATTCCTCCTCCCCAGTGGCACGCTCCCTCAAGTGGGCAGACTAGATGGGATTTACTGTGTAGAGACCTCCAAGTATGACTGGGACAAAGGTAACTGGAAGAAGACTTTCTCTGGTTTTCATTCAGCCCAAAACCTATGTGATGACCTTATGATACTGTATTCATGGCAAGCCGCTCAACAAACAGCACAGGAGCTCTGTGCTCATGAGCTCGTCTGGTGAGGCTCCAAGCTCCCAAACCAATGAACTACTCATCAACTTGACCATAATCTTCTAAGGAGAGGAAGGACTGTAAAATCCTAGGAAACTTGCCTTTATTCTGTTGGGTGAGAAAAATTCTAAGTGTTGGATCCCTACCTATAGGTGACTCCAGGGAACTAACAACCATCATGCATTCTCCAAGAGGTAATTACGCACTGAAGCCTTTATGCTGAGAAAAGGGAAATGAGGGTGTATCAGAAAATGCAAGTTCTATTCAAGCACCATCCAATTTGTCAAGCAAAAATAGTCTTTATTCAAATTTAATGGAAACAGGGGGCACTATACTTTGCAAGACAGGGAAAAATAAAATTAAAAAAAATTCTTTTCTTTTTTTTTTTTTAATATAAAACAATATAGTCACAATACCAGAATATGGAACTCTACAGTTTATTTTCTATGGGTTACTGCAGGTATCAATTTTCCTCGACTGTGCTATTCACAACTTTGTTAGGTCCAAAAATAAGAAACCAAAGTGGTAGGAAACTTAAGACTTAGCACTTTCACTAAATGGCATACATCAAAGGGCATCAATTCAAGGGCAAAAATGGTTGAACTCACCATACCTACCTATGTCATCATTCCAGCCTTAAAGCCATCCAGGTACTGAGCTTCCTATAGGAAAGGCCAGGCCTGAAAGCTGAGGCGTTTTGGATATTCTACTGTGGGCTGTGAGTAAAGGGGGGTTTCAAAGAGAAGATTTTTTTCAGTCGAGCAGGAAGGCCTGGTGCCAGGAGGCTTTACGGAGAGGAAGCACTGAGATTTAACAATTATAGACACACCATTAGGGGAGTTAAAAATGTACAGCAGTGACGTGTGGTCTACTTCAATCACTTGTGCTACGGCTACCAAACATGTACAAAAAACTTCTTGGGTAGTTCCAACTGTGGTCGTAGCCAGTTAGGACCTTGAGTGGGACCTAGATCTAGACCGGGAGGGTGATCTGGAAGCAGACCTGGATCTAGACTTGGACCGAGACCGGGTTTTTGAGGCTGACTTTGATCTAGAGCGCGATTCTGATGGGTTTGGTTTTGATTTGGAATTGGACCTCGACCTGGACCGGGTCTCCTGGTTGGTGCCAGCATCTTCACTCTCGCCTCGGCCTTCCCTCTGGCCAGACTCGGACTTGGCACGTTCCCGCTCCTTTGACACGGAGCGGGAGCGGGAGCGCGATCTGGACTGGGAGCGATCGGTGTCTTCCTTCTTCTTCTTGCTGCTGCCTGACTTGCTGTCTCGCTTGCCACCTCGTTTTCTGCTCCTCTCGCTCTTGCCGTGGCTGTGGCTGCGGCTGCGGCTGCGACTACGGCTCTCCTCCCGGCTTCTCTTCCTTCCCTTCCTCTTGTCCTTGCTTTTGCTGCGACTCCTGCTCCGGCTCCTGCTGCCCCCTTTGCTCCTGCTCCGGCTCCTGCTCTTGAGGAGGCTTTTCTCCTGACTTCTGCTCTTCTCCTTGCTTCTACTTCTGCTCACGCTCCCTCGCTTCTCCTCCTCCACTCTTCTCTCCTGACTCCTGCTCCTGCTTTTACTCTTACTTTTATGCCTGCTGGGGCTCTGGCTCTTGGATTTCCCGGCGCTGTCATTGTTCTGGATCTTCTCCTCGCCTTGGTCTCTGCTCTTACTGCGGCTCTTGTCAGCGCTGCGGCTGCGGCTGCGACTCTTGTCGCCCTTGCTGGGGCTCCTGCTCTTTTCCTTCTTGCTGCGGCTGCGGCTCTGGCTGCGGCTGCGACTCTTGCTCTGGGAATGGGAACGTGACCTGAAGAGGCAGAAGGGGTGTTTGAGTCTTATGTGGCTTTATACTTCCTGCTACTCATGACATGGAAAGACCAAAGGGGATGTGTGGAGGTATGGCCCACTACATGATGGACAGCTTGGACTGGCCAAGGACTGCTTTCTCAACCTCCATGATTCCAATCCGGAGCTGGAAAAACTAAGGTAAAGGCAGACGGGCAACAGTCTGATCAAATCACAGGGAGGAGTGCTGTGGGTGCTCCCTGACCTCCCACACGTTTACCGAGGAGACTGACCTGGATCGGGACCTGCTCTTAGAGTGACTGCTTTTGCTGCTGCCACTTCGGCTTCTGCTCTTACGGGAATGTCTGCTTCGAGAGCGAGACCTAGGGGGAGAAAATACATTTTTAACACTTGCTCACAAAAGACTAACTGATTATAGTCAATCAACCAAGATATTGTTCCAGTCAAAAATACCTGTGGACACCTGCTGCGTGCCAGGCAAAAAGTCAAAAGAGAAATCTCTCCTGAGCTCTAGGCTCCTAGATCCAGGTACCTGTAAACATTCCACCTGGATGGCTCACCTAAATCTCTCAGCACCTTCAATCCCGAACATACAGCCCACCCCCCTAAGAGCCATTTGTTTCTTGGGCTGGGTTCCTCATTTTCACCAATGCCACTGTTACTTACCCAGTTCCTCACACTAGAGATCAGAGCCATTCTCTTATGCCTTCACGTCCTGATCTTGCCTCTCAATCTCCTCCAGTCTGCTCCCCTCTGCGAGCCCCACCACCTCTCTCTTCTGGTACCTCAACAGCCTCCTGACTAGTCTTCCTGCATTCTTTTGCCCTTTTCATATCCATTTATTTCATTGTGACCAGAGCCATTTTAAAAAGCCAGACACTCTAAGCTTAAAACTTTTTCGGTTAAGTCCAGACTCTGGCCTCCTTGGAGAAATGACTAATTTCAAGGGTAGGGCAGATGTGCGTAAGATGGGCCTATGACATCGCATGACAGAAACAGGAAAACCTGGGGAGACTCCTGGGCACCATCACCAATGACGGACTCCTGTCAAAAATGTTTAACCTGCATCCCAATCATCTCTCTCCAGACCTAATTCCCAGTTCACAGGAAGTTAGGGGATAAGGTGCAAATTCCTAACACCAAGAGGTAATATAAATCCAGAATTTTTGAAAATTTAAAGAAAAGGAAGTCTGATGGGGGAAAAGTAGGGGAACTGCCCAAGGCTAAAGAGACGCGACAATCACTTACAATACATACTGCATTGAGTTCTTTAAAAGACCCCCATAGAACAAGTGGAGAAATCTCACTACAGCCTTGATGGTAGGTGATTTTTTGGAATTACCATTAAAATTCCTAGGTTAGAAAATGTTGACATCTCTGAGCACACTGATCAATCTTACTTACTATCATTACAACTGGGACACACAGACCTCACGTAACAGGAAGCACAAAGCATGACCTACAAAGTAAGTGTTTCTGCCAAAACCCTGACCCTGCTCTCACGCCCTAAGATCAAATTACACATTTACAGGAAATTCAGGGGAGAGGATAAAGCCTGTGTTAAATACCAACACATGGAGGCCATCAGCAAAATGTGAACTATGGAAATTCAAATGACCTCATTTCTTCAACAAATAAATGGATGGAAAGTAAAAAGGGGGTGAAGCAGGACATGTTGGTCATTAAAAGATTTAAGAGACTGTCATCAGGGAAAAAAAAGAGACTGTCATTGAAATGCAATGTGTAGAACTGCTTGGGATATGAACAAACAAGGAACAAAAAATATATGTGAGATGAATGCACAATTTTGATAATAAAACTGGTTATTAAAGAATATCATGGAGGTATTGTTAATTTTGCCTGGTATGATAATGGCATTATGGTTTTATTAAAAAAAAAAAAAAAAGTTAGAGATACAAACTGAAGTATTTATAGGTGGAACGACAGGAAGTCTAGACTTACCTTAAAACAAGCAGAAGGGGGGTGAAAAAACCAGACTGGCAAAATAAAGACTGCAGCTGAAGGGTGACAGGGTAGGGGGTTCAAGGTGCATGAGATGCCTTTCTCTCACACTACAGCACAGACACTCAGTAGGTATTTGAAAATTTCTGTAATAAAAAGTTTAACTGAAAAGCATAAAGTCTAAAGGACTTCCTGTTACTCTTAAATCCTTAACCTGCCTCATCTCAAGCTACTGTCCTTCCCCACACTGGCCTCCACTTTGGAAAACTCACTCTCATCCCTAGGCCTTCAAAAAACGTTGTTCTCTTTGCCTGAAAGGCATTTGCCCTTGCTCTGTCCACCATTTCCAACTTATCCTTTAGGGCTCAGCTTCTATGAAATTTCCTTAAGGAAGCCTCTGCTGGTTGGGCTCTATGTATTTCCCTTGACAGACTTTCATAATGATAACTGTTGAATGCCTGTGCTCTCCACTAAATCCAAGTTCATGAGGACAGGAACCTTATTTGTCTTGTTCACAATTGCTTCTTTAGTGCTTAGTCAGTGGCTGGCCCATCTGCAGAACAGCTGCTAAATAACACAGAGTCTCCACTCGAGTAGCTAGGGCATCTGGCAGGGAAACCAAGAGACCAGTGGTCATGCTTGCCCCCAACCAGGCTATGATCCAGGGCACTCAAGAAGACATGGGAAAGAAGGCTACTGACTCTGCCTGTGAGAGAGGACTTTACTTCTATTTGAATTCATGACATAAGAGTTCAAAGTTTTACAAGTTAGTGTTCAGTTCAAAGTTCTGAGTTATCGAACCAGATGGGACCATGTCACTGAGAATTCCACAGGGGAATGTAAACAGAGTATTTACGTGCTCGTTACTAACTCATGGTGAGCACCCACAGTACCTCGAATGACTCCGGCTTCTGGAGTAGGACCGGCGTCGTCTAGAACCTGGCTTGTCTTCAACCAATCTGATTTTTCTGCCATTGACTTCAGTTCCATCCAACTTTTCCAAAGCTCTTTTCATATCAGAGTAAGACAAAAATTCGATCACCCCTTCATTTTTGCGTCCCTTGTGAGCATCTGCATAGGTTACCTCTCCCGCCTGACGCATATAATCCTAAAGGAAAAAAAAAAAAATTCCCCAAATAGGTTAGGAGAGTTTTTGCTAAATTATCTAATGCAATCATCAATACCAGAGTTTTTCCTTTAAGGAGAAATGCCAGCTTTTCTCAGAATGAAGTTTACTCTTAAGTACTTCCATCTACCTGCCAGCTATTTACTAGGGTCTTTTTAAGTGTCAGGCACTGGGTGAGTAGTAGGGATGATGAACAGGTATTACTATTGTTTTAAATAAGTTATTTTCGAATATAAAACTTCTGAATTAACTATCATTTTCTAAAGTCTTGTTTGAAAACATGTATGGATAGTGAGAAACATTAAGGTGAAATTTAATCCATAAAGGTTATGAAATTAGTCTCAAAATTTTATTTAAAATTATTGTTACATCATCTCTTCCAAACAAATCAAAGGCAAAAAGGAACAGAAGAATCTTTTAAGTGTCTGTTCTGTCTCTTAAAGTGGTACCCCCACCTATGCCACTTTACTACTATAAGCCTTGTCTCTTACCATGTTTCAAAAGACTTTGTATGACCCAATGAAATAACTAATGTGTTAGGTGGACACTAAGGTGATACACAAGTAACAGGATCTATAAGTAGTGTTTGAAAGGGCAATGGAATTTGGATAAAATTAAAAATTTAAGAGACTTACTGCTAATTTTTCTACATTTATTTATACACAATATGCCATACACTTAATAGATATTTTATGGAACAAACATATGAATGAATATTCAATAAACTCATTGCGGTGGAGTTGATTTGATTCACAGTGACCCCTCTTTGGGTTTCCGAGGCAATATCTCTATGGAAGTAGATTGCCAATCTTCCTTCCGAGGAGTGGTGGTGTGAACCACCAGCCTTCTGGTTAGCAGTCAAGCACTGATACTCAATAGCAGATCATTTTTGTATCCTATGTTCTTCTATTTCACAAACATTGAACACACGCCATTTTATAGTTATTTCTCTGCCCACTGCACCATAAACATGTTTACATGTCTTAACATATAACACAGAGTCTTTATAATTAGTGTGTGTAAGATTTCTTCTGAGGATTTCTCAATTGATGGGATTTTTAGGCTACATAAGAAGCTCTGGTAGCATAGTGCCTAAGGCACTTGACTGCTAACCAGAAGGCTGGTGGTTCAAACCCACCAAAGCCACTCCTTGGAAGGAAGGTTGGGCAATCTACTTCCATAGTGATACCACCTTGGAAACCCACGGAGGGTTGCTATGAGTCAGGTCCGACTTGACGGCACATAACAACAACAACAACAACAACGACGACGACAACAACATAAGGAGCTCTGGTGGCATAATGACTAAGGCATTTGACTGCTAACCAGAAGGTTGGCAGTTCAACCCACTAGCCACTCCGCAGAAGAAGGAGCCATCTATTCCCATAAAGATTTGCCACCTTGGAAATCCAACAGGGGTCACTATGAGTTGGAATTGACTCGATGGCAGTGGGTTTATTTTTGGTTTTTAGGATATACATAGTCTTTTGCTATTATTCATAATGTAGCAATGAATACACCTCTGTACGATAAAATTCTTTAATTCAAGTGAATTACTTGCAGGAGTGAGAGTTCTGTGCAAAGGGCAAGGAGTTCATAATTTATCATCTAAACTGGGATACATCTGAGAGTGAAGGAGGATGATGTTAATAGTCATGCCAAGATCAGGACTGTTCTGAGCAAATCAAGGTATTTGACCATTCTGCTAAAAGGGCTTAAAGAGTGTCACTACATCTGTTCTATACTGCCATACTTCTAAATTAGAAAATAATAATTTAGTTCTAATTATAACCATAACCCCCACTTCATATATGAGAAAAGTGAGATCTAGAGACATCTGTCATTCATTAAGGTAGTAAATGAATGAGCTGGTGTATAAACCTAAGCCCTCAGACTCCAGAACCTGAATTGCTAACACCCTTCACACCAATTCACTAGCAGTCTAGTACCACATCATTTTCAACTCAATGCCATCACTATTGGGTGTTACGAATTTACATATTTTCAAATTAACAATACCCCTTTAATATGCTTTATTTTGGCATTTCCTTGATTAATAACTAACATCTATCGTCCCAGGAACTGTTCTAGTTTAATATAAAAAATTCCGTAATCCTCACAATAACCTTAAGTAGAAATTAGTATTAATCCCGTTTTGCAGCTGAAGAGTGTGAGGCACAGAGAGAAGTAGCTTGCCATGGCCATTCAATGGTGGAGCTGGGATCCAATCCAGGCTGGCACCAGAGCCCATCTTAGGGACACTGTGGCTTACTAGGAAATCTGCTCTATACTCTCATTCTCTGAGAGTGAGCATGTCCAAAGTGACAGAAGTATAAAACCAACTGTGGATGCTGGCTAGGCCCCATTTTAACCAAAAATTTAAGGATTACTGTGAGAAATTAAGTTAATCTCCTATTTAGGGACACCACACAACAGGCTGGCATTCTCTACTCTCAGAGTATAGCTTGCCAGTTCCCACTTACAATGTCCAACCCCTAACACAACACTGGAGTCACTCCTGCAGAGGGTACAACTCAGGTCAGGAACTCAGGGAGGGCTGCTCTCTATATGCTGACAGCCAGCAGGAGGGACAGGGGAAAAACACTGACTAGCAGTCAAAGCCTGGTCCCAGCTCTTCTGCCGAGATCATCTGTATGACTTAAACTTTTCTGGATCTCATTCTGGATCTCTTGTTAGAGAGTTACTTGATAAGTTGAAACTATATATGACTGTAAAGGATTCCTAACCACTTTTCCTTGAACCTAAATATACGCACTTATTTTGGTAAAAATGACTTGTTAAAAGATGAACTAAACTGAGATGTGAGATAGGAAACTCAAGAGTATCCTTCTCATCTGTCCTCCTAAGACCATCTAGGTTAAGCCACTACTCTAATTCACTTTTTCTTCTTTGAAAAAGAGATTAAAAACCAACACTGTTCTCAAAAAATGAGCCTGGGTTAGTGTTGGATGGCCAACACAACACTGAACCTTAATTTTTGACATGAAATCATTTCAGAAAAAAGTTTTCATGAAAAGCAAATAAACCTTATGAAAGAACTCGTGAGATACTCAGTTTCACCAATGAGTATTTGCAATGGAAAGCTGACATAAACTTGCATGTTGTAGCTAATGCTACAGGACACACTGATGGTTGCAACTTTCTCCTAATTGCTGAGAACCACTCTGGCATCTATCTCCCTATAACATTTTCTACCCAGGAACATTTCATGATAGGTTTGTCCTTAGAGTGATAGTCCCATAATGTAAAGCAGTAGTGAGACTCTATCTTTTGTACCCCTATGCAATCTTTCACCAAAGAATTTTCAAACACTTTGGGAAGATGCTCAAACACATAACACCAATACATTCTGAGTATGCCTGTGGCCCACATAAAATTACCTGTTTCCTAAACTAACTCTTGCCCAACTTTACCCCAGAAGATTAACGGGACCCAAACCTTTAGGTCTTGCCAGCTGCACCGACTTGACAAATTCTCCACAATAAGCCTGTACTCTGTGCGGGTAGGAGGGCCGTATTTATCTCGGCCACTTCTTCTATAACCATATCCACCTTGGGAAGGTTCAAATAGGTAAGATTACTTCAGTGGAGGAAAAGGAAAAAATGACATAGCACATATTCCCCTTAAATATACTATTTATCTCCCACCCCAAACAACAGCTATGTATTTAAGACTACTCCCACCCTTAATTCTAAACTAGATTCATTTTTATTTCTTAAAAAAGAAATCAGTTAAACATGAAAATTTAATTTAAAAAGTTGTAAGTATACACATTCATTAATTTTTATATTTAAAATTAACATGCATAAATTAAAAACTATTAACAATTTAACAATATAGAAATAAGTAACCAAATTACTAATCAGTTACAGGTGTTACTCACAGTGATTAAAGTTTTGTGAATATTTTATATAAAAAAGATTTTCAGGCACCTATTTCAGTTTAATCTCATCTGTGTCTAACCCTTGGGATCCTCACCACCCAGGTCTAATGGGGAAAGGTTGCGGTCGTCACATGGCTTCCTGTTTTTGGTCAGCCAAGGGCCACAATGGTTCAAAGAGCCACGCATGGAAAGGTAACCCAAGGTCAGCAAATGGAACAGGCAGTCATCTTAGCCTCAAAGGATTCTTTTAATTAAAACATTGAGGTCTTTGTTAAATCTATGTTAAACAATTGCATTACAGAGAAAAAAAACAACACAAACACATATCATTAAACATATTATAAAGTATTAAAACAAGAAATTTATGTCATTATTTTCATTAACATTAAACATTATCAAAGATGTTTATTTGCAATTCTACATTAAAAAGATACATAATTTTATAAAAACAAATGGCTTAAACATCAGTAATTTAAGTTTAACATTAATTAATTAATTACTTTTAAAAAAATTAACACTTAATAACAAAGTCACGTCACTGATACAAATGCCCTTTAAATGCTTACTGCGTCCAGAACCGTAACTGCCATCTCGACGTGGGCCGCGGGCATGTTCAACAATTACTCGCTCACCACAAAGGTCTTTGCCATTCAGTTCATAAACAGCATCATCTGCATCACGCAGATCATCAAACTCCACAAAACCATACCTAGAACAGAACAAACAAAATCCTGGTTGGCACTATTTTGACCCCCCAACTTCACTAACATCAAAGAGAAAGCAATGAGGTTCATGCTTAGCAAAGGTTAGGTGGGTTTTGCAAACTAGGGGTCACCTTTCTCTTCCCTTTAGCTGAAATCACTTTGCTCTGGGCCAAGAGACACTGCCAATGGACAGGGAGACTTCTCGAAGTAGACTCCCATCTTTCTAGAAGAGGTTGGCTAGATACAGAGAGATTACTGCCCCGAGAGGTTGATGGCAACTGCAAAAACCTATACAAGGATGCTTGGTACAAGTTCAACTACACGATTATTTGCTCTTTCAACATACCACATAAAAATCCATCTTTTGAAACTGTAGTCCAAGTGATAACTTAGAGAACAATTAGACTTACATTCAGGCACTGTGTCTTAACTGTTAAATCATGTTTTGAACTAACATACCAAGTAAAATCACAATATTTTAAATCTCCTTGGTGAAAGAAATTAAAAAACAAAACCAAACTCTAGTTCCTCCATCTAAACAAACTAGTAAAAAGGAAATGACTGTTCAAGTAATTATCAGTGGAAAAATTCTGAGCTAGTCACTTTCTTGTGACATTCCAAACTCACTTCCGTGAGGCTTTAGATAGGCTGGAATTCTCGAAAATCTCTAAAAAGCATGCAAACTTCTTTAGACAGTATTGCTAGGAATTTTCCAGCAAAGAGATTTGGTGGTTGAACCCAAAACAAAACGCTCCAAAAATCCTATTGATGCCTATTAAAGAGTACAATTTATAACACCAAAGTGCAAAATTTGTAAGATATTTTGAAGCAAAGTTAAACAACACTGTAAATTACTCTACTAAGAAGTGTTTAGTGTGGTCCAAAATGGCTGTGGTAATTCTAGCTTTGTGACTTGTGCCTGTAATTAAAAACTGAAATCATCTTACTGACCATACCAAATCATAAAGGGAAATCACAAGCACTTTCTTTAAACTGTAGCAAGGCCATGCACACAGGCAAACACTGAAGAGTGTTCATCAATATTTAAATGGATTCCTGCATATACTGAACCTAAAAAGAGGTTATAAGACTTGCTAGGAGTTCATTTAACCTGTTGACAAAAAAGTATTCCACTAATTCCTTAACATGTAACATTGTTAAATAAATGAGAGCCTCAGAATTGCTGAATTTTTCCTTACTAAGGAGTTCCTTCAAACAAGTTTCTCAAGGTGGCACTTTATTAGGTTACAGTGTGCAGCTCACGACTTTGGAGGGTGTGTTATACTGAAATGTCTATGAGTGGCATTTAAGCTTTACGAGTCACTGGATTTCAACTCCATTAAAAAAAAAAAGTAACAGATATAATAGGTAATATATCGTAGCTATTTTTTCCTTTCCTAGGTAGGATGGATCATGTGGAGAGCTAAACAATTGTTTCAGGGACAAAATCAATGAATAAAACAAAAGAAAAAAGGCAAACACAAAAAAGAATCTAAGCACTTTCTACTTTGGTTTTTTCCTAAAATAGATCTTAACATACTAAAAAAAAAAAAGTGCCTTTCTTAATTTAGGTGGGGAGACTAGGCATGGGTCTGTTTTGTCCACGTATCATCGCTCTTGGCACCATGCAAGAGCCTGATGCCAAGCAGAGGGACGAAGGACACATTCAATACTGACAGGATGAAGAGGCAGGCCTTCACTTCCCTTGAAGAGCCACCCATTGGCTCAGCACCATTCAATGACCATGACTGACCTAATGGGATGTCAGAAGGAGAACACAGGCTCCTGAAGCTTAACCAAATGAACCCTAGGGAAGTCTCGTTTTCTTCAGTAGGCTTTACAACCACTTAAGGGTCATAGAATGTGTGACCCTAAGCTCCGAGAGCATCTGAAATGGAAAGCTGAACTACTGTTCCTAACAAATGATGCTTCTGCCTCAGAGATCTCCTGTGCTCACCTGCTCTGCTCCAAGGCTTGTATGCAGAACAACTCACTCTGATCTTGCAGGGTAAGTAATGACAATTTGTTATGTGGAGGCACATTAGTTAAAAACAAAGATTAATGTTTGGAGTGAGCCTTCTTTGCTGCTGAGGCTGAAGCAATGCACAACTAATACATTCCTCCCCAAGTTGTAGGAACCAATTTGTGATGCTTGAGGAAAATGACCCTACAGTCACTTCCCAAATAATATACTTTCTATAAGTTCCAAAAGTAATTTAGTCACCTTTTTGGGGTATCCAAGTCACTAGTGAAAACAGGTGACTTGAGATTAAATTTCACAGAAAAATTCTGGCTACTATGATATGAAAAGCCACAAAATCAATGTGGAACATTTTGATGTCAAAGTTTAGCCCAAGGATCAAATGAGACCGTAACTTCTCTCTGCCACTGACATGGTGGGTGTGTTCAGAAAACTTAAAGAAACATCCTCCCCCATAAGAAGCCATACCTGGTAGAACTCATGCTCTGTAAGCAAAACAGACTGATCGTTTGGTTGCTTCCACAAAATTGTTTATTTAGGGAACTTTACTGGAAGAATGACTTCAATTCATTCAGTAAGTAGAGCGAATGGGTCCCCTAAATAAGGTAGGAAGACTGGATAATACCAATAAAATATTACCTAGCATTTATTAAATAATCTCTATATACTAGACAATGCCAGCTTATTTAATATTTGTAATACTCAAGAGCCAGGCACTATTATCCCCATTTTAAACATGAGGAAACGGAGCACAATGCTAAATAACAAAAAAGTGGCAGAGATGGCATTCAAAGCTACCTGGTCTGACTCCAGAGCTCAAACTTGGAATCATTCAGAGTAGGGCAAAAGGGATTGGCCTAGTCAGTTCTGCTACAAATCAGCACTGAAATGCACATTCAAATCACTTTACTTTTCTGGGTCTTACCTTTATCGGTGAAATGAAGGGGCGTTACTGTATTATTTCTACAGTTTTGCCTAGTATCAAAAGTGAGATGGATAAATGTTAAATTTAGTACTCCTCTGGCTTAATGATTGGATACTTTAAACTCTAAAGTTTGGGAGGCCTGGACCAGCATCAGAGGTATGCAACAGCAACAGAGAAACAAAGATACATTACCTAAAAGACCTTATAAAACTACTGTATGAGTCCCAATTTTAATTTTACTTCAACATTTAAAACTGTCCTTGAATTAAAATGTAGTCCCTTCAACAAAGTAAAGCTCTCTCTGGAGACTTGGTAAATTGTTCTTAACATCCCCTTTGCTCTTTGCAGCAAACACAACAAAAACCAATTTCTTCTCCTAAAAAACACTCTCCTTTTGAATCCTTTGTCAAAGTAAGGATGGATACAGAATACACACACACATATATCTCTGGTATGACCTGTGAATAAGCCTCACAAAACACAACCCAACAGGTAGGTTTCTTAGTTACAGACATTCTTCCTTTTCTACTCTATTAAAAGCAAAGACTTCCTTTCAATTGATTCTAGTATGAGAATGAAGAAGATGGAGAAATTTAGGAGAATAAATCTAAGACAAATTTTAAAAGCCCCCAATAGTAGGAAAAATGACAAAAATAAACAACTCTCAGATTCCATGCCTTTCAATCTTTCTCTTCTATGTCTATGTGAAAGAATAAGAAGCGTGGTCTATTAAGCATACAATACTAAAACTTGTACTTTCTTTAACACTTCTGTGCTATTAACTTTTATCAAACTGGTTTCCTCTGTTTTTTTTCCCTGACAAATTTAGTTAAACAAACAACGAAAAAAAGAGTGGTGATGATGGTGGATTGCTGCTATTTTATCCCTAAAAAAAGTGGGTGCCATGATTCTTACCAACTATAAACAGACAAGCAGGCAGGCATCTGGCCACCACAAACAAAAGCCACACTGAATTAGGAAAGCTGTTCTGATCCTTATTCAGTCCTTACACCACTACCAGTGCTCTAGTCTTGCTCATTCAACAGCTGACGTACTGCGCAGGCTATCAGTCAGAGCTCTGAAATGGGAGCACTGGAATCACTTTTTTTTTAAACTAAGGCACTTCAAGATTTCAATTTTAGAAATGTTAACTATACTTCTTCATCCAAGAACTATCATCTGAACCTCTACTGTTGCTCAACAGCCTTTCCTTGATCATAATAAACTACATTAATGGTCCCAAACACCACCAAGTATATCTTGTTCTCTGTGGGTTCTACTGAAGAGGATGCTGAGGCTATCTCACCCTTTTCAGGTTGGCTTAGGTTCATTTCTGCCTTCTAAACAACCTCACAAAACAGGGAGACTAGAGAAAAATGCTGTCTGAAATGCTGTGCATGACTTGCTATGCACTTGATCTTGCTGATCAATGGCTAACTGAGCAGTGCACGACTAAGGAGTGCTCAATTCTAGCTAACTGATGGGGAGTGGATATGAGGAGCAAGGGAAAGCAAGCCTCCATGCGCGTGACCACAGTCACCCACCAACACTGCTTACCAAGGGGCATGCCTCAGATGTTCTCTCTACAAGAAAAATTGGCCCCTTTCCACAGTGGATCTCTGCTCACCTTTGTCCTAAAACTGTGCCACATGCTTTTCTTTGTATGTGGACATGATAGTCCTCAGCCACCATCAGCAGGATGTGAGTTTGTTTTCCCAATGTGGTGAGCCATTCCCACATTCATTCATTTTCCTTGTAAGAACCGAACCTCTCCATGGCTGGTCAGGATTAGGGATGTTGCTGTAGCCAAGGAAAAATTTTCATCTGTTGAAGTTAACCCATGGGTGGCTTGAACCCTCAATCTAGAGTCAATAGCACTGTGCTTTAAGGGTAGAGTCTTTAAATCTACCCTATGAGAAATGGCATTCAATGAATAGGAATCAAACACCTTATTTTCGAAACACTCAGTGTTGGTCCAAAGCTTCAGGTAACTTGTTCTTATGAGGTGAAAAAAGTTAGGACATACTGACAGGATAGTAATAAAAAAACAGTAATTCTTGTCTCAACAAAGTGCTTGGAAATTTGAAGACAGACACTTATAACCAACTCTCTAGTGCTCAGGTGAGGCCAACTCACAGAAAGCTTTTAACTCAGAACAGTGCAACTGCTGCTGATTCCAAAGGTCTGTACCATTCCAGGGAACCAACAGTCAGGCCCTCAAAGCAGAATTAGCCAAAGGTACATTTACTGCTCTGGGTCAGTGACCATGGTTTCATTTTAACTTTCCTGGTTGTTTATAATCCACAAAACAGTGCTTATTTTTTTTAGCCACTAGGAGCTCCTACCACATAAAGTAGGTCCATGAGACCCTTTCCTATCCTAACACAGGAGGCTGTCCTGGGCATTCTTCTCTCTTTAATCTCTGAGGAGGGAGGGCCATCAAGGTCACCCGGAGAAAGTGGATGACTTACCCGTGCTCACTGAGTGGCAGAGCTGGGGTGCGACTTCAGGGCTCACCATTACCCAGTCTGGGGCTCTTTTCCCGTCGGCAAACTGGCAGTTCCTGCACACCAAGAGCTCTCTGATTAGAGCTAGTGTAGATTCCTGGTCTGCAAACGTTGACCACAGCTCAGTCTGCACTTGATCTTTCCCCACCTTCAAAGAAGAAAACCTACCTCATGATTTCCCTCTTCTAGACCCACTGACCATCTCACACCTTTGACTCCTCCTCTCTGGCTGCCCACTCACTCTACTGCCAAGTTCTACAGCTCTCACATTCTGCAGGGCCCTCACTGATGTTTGTTTGATTAACTTAATTCTAGGCTGTGGCTATTTTTACTTAGTCAATGTGTCTCTTTAAATGTAGCAAGAAAAGTCAGCTGATATCATTCCTTTGTTCAGAGATCTATTATGACTCCTTAATACTTCTGTTTATGTTATTCTCTTTACCAGAAACACCTTGACTACACAAAACAAACCACATCAATTTTATTTCAGATGCTTGAGAATTACCTCCTTCATGAAGCCTCGAAAACTTTGCTGACTCCAATCATTTTAGCGTTAGCATTTTTATTCAAGTATTACATGGTCATGTTTTTGTGGCTTTTCAAGCTTTTTTTTAGTTTTAATTTTGTGCTTATCCTTTCATTTGATTATGAGCTCCTTGATAATAACAAAGGCTAATACTTTTTATTCAGAATAGTGCCTGGCATATAACAAACAATTTATTTCATTCATTCCTCAAGACAAGTGTGAAGAATGTACTATTACTATTCCTAACTCACAAGTGAGAAAAAGGAGGCTTAGAGAAGTTAAGCAGCTTGATCACTGTCAAGGAGCTCTTAAGTGGTGAAGGTGGAGTTGAACCCAGACCCACTTAACTCCAAAACCCAAGTTTTAGCCACAAGGCTTTATTTCCTATATAAAGGCAGATGCTGCTCCTTCACTTCCATTATCCTGAGTACATAATGTTTTTCAATCAATTTCCTAGACTTAATTACAATCTAACCTTAGACAAGTTAGGCCGTGTTAAGGGTTTTTTGATACAGTGAGGTGAACTCTCCAGGGAAAAAAAGAAATCGATATGGGACAGGGTGAAGCAGCTCTAAGCTACAGATTTGTGATAACCAGGTTACTTTCACTTGTCTTTTGGTTCCCATTAGCCAGTGCCAGCCATCTGGTCCTTCCGAAAACATGTGTGAGTTCAGAACATAACGGACTGGAAGAATAGAGGAAAAATAAGATTATTCTGCGCAATCCCCATTCTGGAGACCCCACATTAACCCCTGGAGTCTGTCTTTGGTTCTAAGATTTGGCAAAATTAGACTAGCATAGAGTAGAGGGCTGGGCCTACAGGTGGTGGGTTTGACTAGATACTGACAATATTTTATTTTTAAGAATGCACCTAATTAGTTTTGCAAGGGATGATGACTGGGCTAAAATAAATGTAAGCATAAATGGTAAGGGAAAATAGGTCAGAAACCAAAAGAACTAGATTTATACACTTCGAGGTTATAAAGGATTATAGCAGCAACCAAAAAAGTGCTTTGCAGATAAGCACCTAAGATCAGATTTGATTTTGACTAATTCCAAACTATTATTATCATGACTACTCCAGTCCACAAGTTCAAATTCCTAACTACTACCATTTTAAAAAAAAATCTCACTATGTATCAAGCATTGTGTTGTGATTCACACAGGTATCATTTAATTTTCACAACTCTGAAGTTTAACGTTATCTCACAGATGAAGAAACTAAGAAAGGTTAAGTAACTTGCCAAGGATATTCAAACATCTCAGATGCTTCAAACACAAGCCTTAATCTAAAATCCACACTGTCATTACATTATCCTGTCTCCTGTGCACCAATGGAAAGAAGTGGTCCGTAAGACCAAGCATAGTTTAAGAAACACAAGCTCTTAAAAAACAAAACAGAACAAAAAAAACCACACACACACAAACACTCACTGCTATCAAATCAATTCTGACTCAAAGCGATCCTATGGGTCGGTAGAAAAGCCTCATTGGGTTTCCAAGACTAAAAATCTTTAAGGTAGCAGACTGCCATATCTTTCTCCCGTGAAGCAGCTGGTAGGCTCCAACCGCCAATCTTTTGGTTAGCAGCCAAATAAATGCTTAAACCACTGCATCACCAGAGATCCTTATACAAGCTTTAGGAGCATGGAAAATCAGTTTCATCAAATTATGTTCTATAGTGTAAAAGACAAATGCCCAAATATTAGCATGAGAAATATTTAACGGTAAGGAGTATCATTTCTGTATCTAATGTGTTCAAATACTAATGCTGTGAAAATTTACTCTCTTTTAAGCTACTAGCAAATCTAATCTACAAATTATCAAAATTTTAACATCAGGCTAGGGAAATAGAAACCTGTATCCCAGCACTGAGAACACAAATATATTGATAAAAAAATTAAACTCAAGACCCTCCTTTCTCAATCCCCAAGCTGGAGGTACCATATCAACCTTTCTCACAAAATAAACCACTTGTTGAAAAAACTTCTAACAAAAAAGAAACAATCAAACTCAGGCCCAAGGTTCTGTGCTAACAATGCAGATAACCAGTCCATTTTAAAGGAATACTCACATACTGGGGTGGAGAAAATAGATAGGATAATCATTATTCTAAAAATGAAACAAGAAAATTCCCCAGAATGGGAGGAGGTAGAGAGAAATTGGTATAAAATTCAAATTTAACTTTAATTTGCAACTGTTCTATGCATCCTAAAATAGTTTAAAAAAGGAAATAAGGTTGCTACATTATTTCACTTTTACTAGGCTGCCACATATATTTATCCTCTAAAATGGAACTTTCCAGAAAGCAATATACTTGCAAATAGTAACCTGCTAATTTTGACATTTTTAATTCAACATGGTTGCTTTCCTTAAAGGGGAGCAAACACAATCACACTTCCGTCCATTTCAGTTTTCTGGCACTTATCAAAACAGAAGGTAAATGACAATGACGTGAAAAGTTCCAGAAGGGGTCACCTATTCCCTGATGGCATACTAAAGTTCTTAGAGACTCCATCACAAATTCAAAACAAAAGGCAAAAAAGAAAAAGTGATCATACCAATTCAGAATAAAATTCTTGGGCCATTAGACAGAATTACCTTATCTGTTACTCCTACTTAATGAAACAAATGTTTACACTCAGCAAACAGTACCACCTGATTTCAGACCAAAGCTACAAACACAAAACCAGTTCATACTTACCTCAAAAATGATACCAGAGTGTTGATAGGAGTTAAAGCCTCTTAAAGGTTATGCCTCTGGGACTATCTTGGCTGTTCCCATGTCCCTCATAACTGCCCCAAGGTCCCAGGGCTGCAGTCTGTGTTTTCTTCTTCTTCATTTTAATTTTTTGGTTAAAGCTGCCATTCCCTACTGTTTCTTGGGGATACCTTACCGTTGAAATTGGCCATTTCATTCATTGAATATTTGTAGTGAAATTTTCATATTCTTTTAACATCATAGATTAGGAGCTTCATTTCATCCATGTAAAGAACTTTTCTCAAAGTTAATGTCTCTAGTCTGTGGTTCCTGACTCCCTGCCTGAGACTCCTGTTCTTACTCAACGGCTGAATTCAAACTGCCCTCCTTGAATCTTCCCTCTTTCTCTATGTCCTGGAGGTCCCTGTTCATGAGACCTACCTTTCTGGCATACCTGGCCTAGAGACTTGGTTGGGGGACCTGGTAGAGTGATAACAAGTAACATTTAAGTGCTTCTTCAGGTATCAATTGCATTTCAGAGACCTCTAGACTGGGAATCTCTCATTTCAACACATAGGAAAAGGTCATCTAGGGCATTTCCTCAAAATATGGGCATGCAAATCAGAGCACCCTGATCCCTCACCTTCAGGATACTCGAAGACCAGGCAGCCCTAGGAAGGATACCCTCATCAGCCACGACAAAGCTGATACCACCTTACAGCTCTTCAAAGAGTAGCCTGAAGAGAAGAATCAGTGGCAGCTGCATCGAAGGTCAACACCATAAAAATCACCACGTCTGACTTGGCAGTAACTTGTTAGCTAGTTAGTTGGAAGCCTTTACATAGAGACCAAATATTGAACAGGCTGAAGGCCTTGCCTTGCCCTGGAAGGCAAGTCCCAAATGGACAAGACTGATCCATCTGGAAGGAAATAGCATGAGAGAAGCTTTGACTGCCACTGTACATGCAGTATCTGGTCTGTTAATAAGAAAGATCTTTAGTTTCCAAAGTTGTCAAAAAATCATTTTGTAAGGCTGGGCCAGTTACTTAATTTCCCCATGCCTCAGTTTCCCCATCAGTATAAAGTATGAAGAGCACTTGTTTGCAAAGTGCTTTGTATATGCAGTTGACAAAAATCACAAAAAATGTACACTGTTAATGTTTCATTGTTTGCTTGCTGTGCTTTGCTGGCAAACTGATTGTGCCTCAAGACGACCCCATGTGTGCAGAGAACTGCTCCATCGGATTTTTAAGGCTGTGATCTTTCAGAAGTAGACTGCCAGGTCTGTCTTCCCAGGCATCATTTGAGTGGGTTGAAACCACCAACCTTTCAGCTAGGAGTCTAGTGCTTAACTGTCTGCACCATCCAGAGGGCTTAGCTTGTTGTTGTGTGCTGCCAACTTGATTCAGGCTCAAGGCGACCCTAAAGACAGCCCAACTGCCCCACAAGGTTGCCTAGGCTGAAACCTTTACAGGGAGATCGCCAGGTCTTTTCTCACATGGAGCTGTTAACAGCCGAGTGTTTAATCACTGTGCCAGCAGGGGACCTCTAGGAGCAAAATATTAAACTGAGCACAGGGGTTTTGAATGACTTAGCCAAATAATTATAAACGATGTTTATTAATATCACAAACTGGCTGGGAAATCAGGACTTGTGATCTTTAGTCGGGGCAATTTATGCTAGTAAAATTGAGGTTGGTCAAAATATCAATATGGTATTGTCTCTTGGGGGAGGCTCTGGTAGCATAGTGGCTAAGACACTTGCCTGCTAACCAGACAGCTGGAGGTTCAAACCCACCAGCCACTCCTCGGAAGGAAGGTTGGGCAATCCTACTTCCGTAGTGATACTGCCTCGGAAACCCAAGGAGGGGTCACTATGAGTCAGGTTTGACTCGACGGCACATAACAACAAAAAATTGTCTCTTGGTATTGACTTTTCCAAATTAATTTTTTTGTTTTTAAATTAACCAGTATCTTACAAATGAAAAACAAACTTTTCTGGAGATAAGTCGACTTCAAAAAGAAACTTCAGTACAAAAAACTACTGCATCACACTTGCAGTAATTATACTTATTAAATGACAGAATGCTATTTCATCTATAGTCCTATTTCTTATTTTTATTATCTATTCAAGAAAAAGTTCTTGATTAGAATACATGAGATAATTTTCACCTTTAAATCAGCAAGATTTTTTAAAATAAGGACGATCAATGCTGATGAAGCTGCCGTGACATAGGCACACTCATACACTGCTGGTAGAAGCATGCTGGAGTAGCTTTCCTGGAAAGTTATTTGGATATAAACCAAAATATCAAACTCACGGCCATTGAGTTGATCCCGACTCACAGCCATTCCTCTTTGGGTTTCTGAGGCAGTTATCTCTATGGAAGTAGATTGCCCAATCTTCCTTCCGAGGAGTGGCTCTGGTGGGTTTGAACTGCCAGCCTTCTAGTTAGCAGTCAAATGCTTTAGGCACTATGCCACCAGAGCTCCCAACCAAAGCAAACTCACTGCCACTGAGTCGCGATCGACTCACGGCAACTCCTCCTTGGGTTTCCGAGGCAGTGTCATTATGGAAGTAGATTGCCCAATCTACCTTCTGAGGAGTGGCTGGTGGGTTTGAACTGCCAGTCTTCTGGTTAGCAGTCAAATGCCTTAGGCACTATACTACCAGGGCTTCTACATACATTGAGAGCCTTGAAAATGTTCATTCCTACAGTGACACATGAATTTTACTTCATGAAATCTGCCCTAAGGAATGATAAAAATGCAAAGTTTTATGCACAGATGTCCACTACAAGGATATTTGTAACAGCAAGAACTGTTAATCCAGAAGGGATAGTTGGGGTAAATCATGATGCAGCCATATAATGGGGCTTTTATGTAGCCCTTAAAATGATGTTTGTGAAGATTTTAATGTAATAGAAAAAATACATGTGATAAATTAAGTAGAAAAAGTAGCACATAAAACGGCATAAAAGACCACACCAATGTTAAAAAGATTCTTGAGCTAAAAATGGCCGCTGACTCCCATATATAATTAAAAAACAACAACAACCAAAAAACCCACAATATCCAGAGCAGTTGAGAGTTCAGGAAAATAGGGACTCTTACACACGGTAGGTGAAAATATAAATAATATGGTTTGTCTAGAGAACAAAGGAAAACAATAGCTAAAGCCTTAAAAAAAAAGTATGTATGCTCTTATTTCAAACACTCCTCTTTGGAATACATTCTAAGGTAATAACTAGAAATGTGTACAAAGATTTACATAAAGAACATCCACCAGTGTCCTTTTCTACACTGAGCAATTTATGATAAAATTGCAAAGCTTTGTTAATCAGAAATAAACATGTGCTATTTTAAAATGTTAAAATAAAGAGGGCCTTTAATTATAGCCATGTAGAAACAGGGTTGTTTAAACCATCCTTTAAACAAAACTTGGTTCTAATTTCTTCTAATTGTATAATCAATCTAAAACTAAATGCTCCACCCACTTTTCTCAACAGACCCATATTCTTGGTGTATGTAAGTCCAAATGTAACTTTACTTCTGAGGGCAGAACTGTCCAGGAACAAAAAGGTGATCAGATTCCTAAAGAGGAAGTGTATACACTTTTCCTTTAGCAATTCCTGTCACCTATTTTACCATTATCATAACAATGATAAAGCATTTATCTGCCATTTGGTGGTGGGAGGGTGATTAAGAATCCACTAATAGCTCAATTAACTGGAACCCAATGACCTAAAATACTAGATTATTTCTTTCTCCTTTAAAAGACAAAAAACAAGCTCCCATCAGGGATTCAGTCAAAAGAGAAAATCCCTGTGTAGGTTCTGGGGTTGGCAGGGATTCATCTCAGTATCTCCTGCCTAACAATGCCTTATAACAATCAGGACACACGAACAACCACCTGCCTCACTAAAAATTTCAAACAACAGATTAAAATCTTCCATACTGATGGACATTCTACTTGAAAGAATTTTAAATTTTCGTCAAGGGTGAAAAACTTTCTTGCTAATACTTAGATATTGTGAAAATCCAATTAAACAGACTAGCACACCCCTGAAAACTCTGGCTGTTTACAATTTCACAGTAATATAAAGCACAGGTTCTGAAATTTATAGCCAAGTTTCCCTTCAGAGTTTTAATTCATGACTTTAATCAGCTAAAAACTCAATGATTTGAAGGTTCACCCTTTCAGCTTCCAGGCAGTTAAGATAATCTTTAGATTTGGTAGGTTTTATTTATTAACTACAATACAGAAAAACTAATTAAGATATAAAGACCTATGACTGAAACCACAAGATTTTACTTTGTGGTACCACACAAAGCACTGTACTAAAAACAAACCAACAAAAAAACAAACAAATAAACCTTCTATAATGATTCTCATAAACTAAACAGCTAATAGCCTATTTTTAATAGTCCACTGAGGGGGCAGAAATGCTGTCTTTCTGTGATGATGCTTAAAAATGTTAAGTTCCAAACAAATCTTCTCATAAAAAACTGATTTTGTAAATCTAAATCGTAAACATTATACTTAAGAAAAATTATAACATTCAGAAAGAAAATCAGTCATAAATATTATAGAAGTCTTTCTGAGGTTAAACCAAATATGCATTTACACATTTATGTGTAGGTAAAATACTAATCTGCTGCTGCTTTTGGTTACTGTGTATCTTCCAAGAAAGTGCTTTAATGCAAAGAAAGAAAATCTATAGAATCCACATATAATCAGAGACAGTGGTTAGTTACCATAGAGATGGAAGGTTACAAAATAGAGGCTGCCAATACTGTTGCTTCCATGACATACTCCTAGGATTCTCCCCCTGGTCCCATCGTGGCTTCTTGCTGGAGTTAGTACAGTAGACAGGAATGCAGGTGACCCTAATAGGATCTGAAATGGTCTGTATGGTCCTAGTAGATCTACTTCAAGTTTGTGGCCACAAACTGACTCATCTGTCTACAAAACAGTTCTCCAAAAACAGAGGCAATTTAGATTAAATCCTTGTAAGTGGCTGCTCTTGATGGGATGTCTTTGACCATCTGAGAACTGATGGAACTTTTAGGAATCAGGAATGCTAGCACTACTGTGTAGTGTCAATCGAGGATACCAACACATTTACTCCAAAGTATTGCCCTGGGTTGCTTGGCATACCAAAACCATCACTAAACTACTGCATACATAACTCTTCTTCAAATCCCAAGAGAAAAACAACCCACTGCCATCAAGTTGACTCTGACTCACAGTGACCCTACTGGACAGGGCAGAACTGCCTCATATGTTTCCTAAGACTATGAATTGTTACAGAAGCAGACTGCCTCATCTTTCTTCCATAGATTCAAACCGCAGACCTTTTGGTTAGCAGCTGAATGAAATTCCAAGAGGATCCATAAAATCCTCTCCTGGTCACTAAATCTCCTTTGGAGAGTTCATCTTTTCATTTTGTCAACTTTCTACTACGCAAGTATTTTATGCCCCATATAATTAATTCTGAACTTTATCAACAACGCTTCAGTCTAACACATACATGTGCTGTTGAGTCGATTCTAAGTTATGATGACCACATGTGTTATAGAGCAGAACTGCTCCCTAGGGTTTTCTTTGCTATAATCCTTATGGAAATAGATCACCAGCCCTTTAGGTTAGTAGTCCATCACAAACCACTTGTGCTACCCAGAGACTTATTTTTCTTCTACCATAAATTTGAAATTCTTCAGCAAGTCTTCAAAACCCTATCCATCCAAAACCTGCTTTAGAGTTTTAATTACTAATAATCACAATCCAGATGTTCAAAGATGCTTCTCAGTATCCAGTATTGTTCTCAGTTTCCAGAATTATAAGCTTACATATGTTGTTAAAGTCAGCCATCTTTTCCTTTTGTAGTCTTTCCTTTCAGATTCTCCTGCATTTCTGACATCTGTTGTTGTTGTTATATGCCGTTGAGTCGGACCTGACTCACAGCGACACCTTCTTGGGTTTCCAAGGCAGTATCACTACGGAAGTAGATTGTCCCATCTTCCTTCTGAGGAAGTGGCTGGTGGGTTTGAACTGTCAGCCTTCTGGTTAGCAGTCAAGTGCCTTAGGCAGTACGCTACCAGAGCTCCTTTCTGACAAGTTTTGCTTTAATTTCATCTTTACCTTTAATTTTCTTCCCAGAAGTCATTTTCCTCTGCAATAATTCCTGAATGTTGCTAGGAGGTCATACTGTGCCCATGATTTGGTGACTGTCATACATGTCTTCAAAAACTCTCTAATGACTTTGCCAAATTCCTTATTTCAATCTTGACTTTTCAGTCACTGATTTCATGAATATCATGGTTTAGCAACAGAATTCCAAGAATGAACAGCTCTTACAACGAGAGCCAGGTATTCAGGTTCCTGGAAGGATTTACCCTTCCTCTCAGTGCACCATTCCCTGGGTTGCTCAATTCAAGCCTTTTGAATCCATGATTTTGAATGTTTAGTGTTGTTTCTGGGTGATGCTGTTAAACTCTTAGATCCTTCATGAGATGAGAATGCAAGCTAGACTGTTTATTGTTTCTCACAAATGTTCCTTACTGGACCACTTCCTCATCACCAGTATGGCATACCTTATTCCCAGACACTTCCTCCATTCTAATCCACAGTCAAGCCATTCTTTAAAGCCCATTTCAAACAAATTTTTCCAAATAAACCATTACAAGCTTTAGTTGTTTGAATTTAAAGTGAGAGTAAGCATTTAACACAAAATGTGCATGTTATAACCATAAACACTTTACTCAAGAGCAGATTGTTTTTCTACCTCCTTTATAATTACATTTAACATAATGGCAGGCATCTTATTGGTGGGTAATCAATATCTGACCCATTAACCAGTTTCTTCATTAACATTAACATCATTTCCTGCTGAGTATCACTAGGGACCTTAGAGAAAAGACCTAACCAAATATGCTTTGCTATTAAACACGTGCATAGTAAGATGTCTTCTAATGATTACAATCCAATTTCTTTAGTTATAATTACCATTTATTGGAAGCTTGTGATAAGCCAAATGTTTTACATTTATTATCTCATTTTTCCTTTTCCAGGAAAAGGAAGAAATTTAGGTTCATAGAAGTTAAATACTTGCCCACAACTCAATAAGCAGTAGAACCAGACCCAGACAGATTCACAAAATTTAATGAATCTGTCAATTTATTTGAGATCTAGAAAAGTTTTAAACTTGCTCTCTCAGATACATATGTATCACAATACTATCAAAATTCTCCACTTTAGTATATTCCTAGGAGCTAAGAATACTATTATACAAGATGGGAAATTTCTTAAGCTTTTTACTGAAAAAGAACTCAGTATTCATAAACAATTTTCTTAGGACATTTTCCTCAGCAAGGTGATTCCTCCTCAAGATCCATTTGAAATGGCTTTTCAGATCCAGATAATTCGAGTGTCTGGTAGGTACCAATTTTTCTCAAATATGCAACATACTTTAAATTATCTTTCATAATTGTCAGTCCCCAGTATTACACTGGGGGAGGGGTGGTAAACTGCAACCATACCAAACCTGTTGCTAACTAGAGAGCTTTAAAGAAAAAAAAAAAAAAAAAAAGCTAAGGTTCCCTAACATCCATGGGTTCAGGGCCTTAAAATGCTCCCTTACTTTTTTTTTTTTTTTTTTTAATATCCACGATTTTCAAGTCCTACAAACATTTCCGGGTTCCCAGTTTTCTACGCCAAGTATCTTCTCCATGCCTGACTCATCTGTTTTCCCTGAAACGTGTAGCCCCTGCTGGCCCTCCTCTGCCAAAGTAGATCATTAGAAATACAAGTATCAGAGCACACTCAGGGAAGCAATAAGCTAGAAATTTCGAGAAGTGTGTGTTTCCATTAAGTAGTTCAGGCAGATGTGGCCACAGTGGCCAGTATTCTCTAACAACAAATTTTTAATCGGCAAAGCCATTTTTCGGTAAGTTGGAGAACGGAAACTACAGCATGGAAACTTTGTACGGAGTCTAAAAGATAACGAGTTAAGACTTTAATTTACTCTTGTAGGGGAACAGTGAGGGCTCTCCGCACGGCAAGACGATACTTTCGAAACTGTCACTAGACTATTCAAACCGGAGTCTCCCGCCCAAAAAAGTGTGCACATGGCAACTCTAAAAAGGGCCTCCTTCCAGAGCTCCTGTCAAGGAAAAGATGTGTGGTGACTGTCTGATCCATTAGCCTGGGGGAGGGAGTAAAAAGGGGGCAGGAAATCCTGTTTATTTTCAGTAGCCTTCAGAGCGGGAAAGGTCGGTCTCTATGCGGAGACGAACCAGGTTTCAGTCCCAGGGTCCAGGAAGGAAAAACCTGGACCTTCTCGGAGCCATGGAGCTGCAGTCTCCCGCCCAGAGCCCCAATCCCACTCGGGTTTCCCCTCTCTCCGTCCCACTCAGATCCTCACCATCGTTCCCATTATTCCTACACCACCCCCACCCGCGCAGGCGCAGTAGGAACCGAGGCCTACCCGCGCCCCCAAGGCGCCGCGACTATGGCGGAGCCAGACCAGGCCGATAGCTATTCCGCGCGGGGCAGGCGTTCTTCTCGTCCCCCAGGCCTCCCCGGCACCTCCAGGGCCCTGTCCCCACCCGGTCGAACCCTCTTCCGCGCTCCTCACCCGTTCTTCAGATCCACCTCCAGGATCTTCCCATAGCCCTTAAAGAAGCGCTCCACATCGCGCTCCCGGGCCTGGTAGCTCAGGCGGCCGATGTATACCCGCGGCATCCCGGCAACGGCGGTGGTAGCTTGGCCCGGCCCCAACCCCCCCTAGGCGGCGGCCCGGCGAAGCGAGAGCGCGGCGACGGCGACGGCGGCAGCGGCAACGGGCGGGCGGCGGGACGGACGCAAACGAACCCCGGCGACGTACGCGAGCACGCCGTTCGCGAGCGCGCGCCTCCCGCTTCCCCCTCCCTCCCCTCAGGCAGAGGTAACGGGAAGGAGCGCGCGCTCGCTTCCCGCCCGGCCAAGGGTGAGGGGCGGGACCTTCCCGGGGGCGCGCCGGCGTGGGGCGGGGCCAGGTGATCGACAGGCGATCCAGGCGGCACAGGGGCTGTCTGTTCTCTGGCACGTCCTCTCGCGAGTTCGCGGTGGCGGGCTCCTCCGTTTCTGCAGCTCACTTTCCTTGCGCCTCGTCCCGGAAATGTCTAAGCTTCCCCACTCTAGGATTTACCCCCAGCCCAGCGATGGTTCCTTCTTTTGTCCTTTGAACCGGGAGTGGTTTTGCTATCGAAGCAGGAGCTTTTGAATTATACCTGGGTTCTGATGTTTGGCGCCCTCGTGATGCAGTGATTAAGCGCTCTGCTGCTAACCAAAATGTCGGCGGCTTGAATCCACCAGCCGTTTTGCGTGAGAAAGATGTGGCAGTTGGCTTCCATAAAGATGGAGGGCAATGTTTTTTGGGGGGATTCTGTACGTTTACATAAGAAACTGGTGGCGTAGTGGGTAAGGCATTTGGCTGCTAGCCAGGTCAACGGTTCAAGCCCCCTAGCTGTTCCGTGGGAGAAAGATAAGACGATCTACTTTCATAAAGATTTACAGCCTTGGAAACCCTATGGGGGGTCACTATAAGTTGGAATCGACTGGATGGCAGTGGGTTTGGTTTTTTAGAACATTTATATATCCGTGATCTTGCGGTCGTTTATGGTCTAGGTGAAAGTAATTCATACCTTTCGGAGTTACCTTGAGAATATGAGAATAAGCATTTAGTATGTACTGAGTCTGGAATAAATAATACCATACCAATAAATGATACCAAAATTGTATAAAAGATAGGATACTGCTTACATAGAATCACTGGGAAGTATAAAGCGCTGCGACTTTGAGGTCACACTAGGTATGACACTGAGTAAATTATTGTTTCCTAATCTGTGAAGTTAATTTATACTCAGACTACTGTGATAACGAAATGGAGTTGTGTATGTGGAAATGCTTGGAACAGTGCCTGGAACGTGGTGGGGGCTCAATAAATAACTGGTTCTCTTATTAATCCCAGTTTACTTAGAACCATATTGTTGTTATGTGCTACTGAGTTGATTTTGACTCATGTTATTATTGTTACATGCTGTCCAGTGGGACCCGACTCATAGCGACCCCTCCTTGGGTTTCGGAGGCGGGATCACTATGGAAGTAGATTGCCCAACCTTCCTTCCGAGGGGTGGCTGATGGGTTTGAACCGCCAGCCTTCTGGTTAGCAGTTAAGTGCTTTAGGCACTAAGCTACCAGCTTCACGGAGACCCCATATGACAGAGTAAAACTGCCTATAGGGTTTTTAAACTGTAATCTTTACTGGGGCAGCTCCTCAGGTCTTTGTCCCCCAGAGTGGCTGGGTGAGTTAAACCTTTCTGTTAGCAACTGAGTACTTAACCCCTATGCCACCAGGGCTCCTTCCTGGAAACAAAAAGCAGTTTTATTTATTTTTTAAAATTACATTTGCAAAGGACAATTCATTCACTAGTCCAAAATTCAAACGGTTTAAATTACAGTGGAAAACTCTCATCTCTATCCTCCAGCCACCCAGTTTCCTTCCCCAGAGACAAACAGTGTAATAATTTCTTAAATGCCTTTCCAGAGGTATTTTACACACCTAAAGCAGAGAGGAGTATGCTATTGCAGTGAATTGCTTGATGTGGCCCTTCTAGCCATTGTCCTCCATTCTGTGATGTTTTGTAAATCTCATTATCCATGCCTATTTGGGGTGGTGTGGTAGTTAAGGTCAGGTATCAACTTGGCTAGGAGCTCTGGTAGCATAGTGGCTAAGGCACTTGACTGCTAACCAGAAGGCTGGCGGTTCAAACCCACCAGCCACTCCTCGGAAGGAAGATGGGGCAATCTACTTCTGTAGTGATACTCCCTCGGAAACCCAAGAAGGGGTCGCTATGAGTCAGGGCCGACTCGATGGCACATAACAACAACATCCACTTGGCTGGACAGCTGGTAGTAGTCATTCCCTATAATGACTGGCAATGGACTCTGTGATGGGATTCTATTGGGGCAACACAGGTGGAATGTATTTGAGTCCTGCCTTGCTGGAGAGTATAATTAAAATCACCACCCTTAGCTTCCCTGGAGGAGCTGTGGTAGCATAGTGGCTACAGCACTTGACTGCTAACCAGAAGGCTGGCGGTTCAAATCCACCAGCCACTCCTCGGAAGGAAGGTTGGGCAACCTACTTCCGTAGTGATACTGCCTCGGAAACCCAAGGAGGGGTCGCTATGAGTCGGGTCTGACTTAACGGCAAACAACAACAGCTTCCCTGAGGGTATACCTACGAATGAATCTCTGGGGAAGATTCGCTCTCCTCTTGCTCTGGCTTTGTGTCTTGGGTCATCCTCATCTCACCCCTGGATTTGGGACAGCAGCCGTCATCTGATCTGTTGATTGAGGTTCATCAAACCCCGAGAGTTTCGAGGATACGCCAGACCTACTCACAGACCTGGGACTCACCAGCCTGCCAGCCTCCACCACTACTACATGAGACGAACCCTTGGGTGTCTGTGAGTTCTGTGAGGCGTTACAGCGAAATACAGAACCCTAAGACTGGGGAAATTACTGGGAGGAGGAGGAGGAGTTAATGTCTGAAATGATGGCGTGGCATGGTAGTTTGGACATTTGGGACATCTTTGACCTCTGCCTCATGGGGACCGGCCTCGTGCTGATCTAAGAGAAACTGTTCAAGCAGCTATATATTGCACTTAACCATATTTTTTGAAAATCATTCCATAAGAGTACAAAAGAAGTTTCTTCAGTACTCTTAATATGGTTCTTATATACCATTTTAAGGTGTTGTGGTGGCACACTGCCTAAGGCATTTGACTACTAACCAGAAGGTTGGTGGTTCAAACCCACCAGCACTCCGCGTTAGGAAGATGGGGCAATCTTTCTTCTGTAAAGATTTACTGCCTCGGGAACCCAGTAGGGGTCACTATGAGTGGGAAACCACCCGATGGCAGTGAGTTTTTTTGGAGTTTGGACACCATTTTGTACCTGTTGTTAGGTGCTGTTCTGGTTACCTAGTGCTGCTCTCACAGGAATACACCACAAAAGGGATGGCCTTAACAGACAGGAGTTTATTCGTACAATTTGGAGGCTTTAAGTCCAAATTCAAAGTGCCAGACTCTAGGGGCTGGGTGAAAGCCCCTCAACCTTGGGGTCCAGCTCTGCCTCCTGCTCCTGGCCCACTGGAGCTAGAGGCATTTCTTCACTCAGACAGCTACTCGCTGCTGAGGCTGAGAAGCCCGAAGGTTGACTAATAAAAAGGCACAGTCCTGATGTTACCAAACCACATGGCAGGCCATTAACTTAAGTCCATTGTAAGTCCCAAGGTCAGCAGAGCATAGCAGGCTGCTGAACAACGACACAGCTACATGCAGGGTCCAAGAGTGCCATAAGCTAGAGACCATTCCCAAAGGCAGCTACCCAGCTGCTTGTGGTAGATCCCACCATGGAGTTGATTCCCAGTCTCCTCATGGGGAATAACTACCACCAGCTGCCCAGCCACTCAACCAGGCCCAGCCAAGTTGACACACAAACCAAATTACCACAGGTGCCATCAAGTTGGCTCAGACTTATAGTGACCGTAGCATAGTGCCTAAGGCACTTGACTGCTAACCAGAAGGCTGGCGGTTCAAACCCACCAGCCACTCCTCGGAAGGAAGGTTGGCAATCCTACTTCCGTAGTGATACTGCCTCGGAAACCCAAGGAGGGGTCGCTATGAGTCAGGGCTGACTCAATGGCAAATAACAACAACAACAACAACAACAATGTAAACAGAATGAAACACTACCTGGTCATGTGCCATAGTCGCAATCCTTGTTATGCCTGAGCCTATGGTTGCAGCCACATTGTCAATCCATCTCATTAAGGGCCTTCCACTTTTTTGCTGACTCCCCACTTTACGAAGCATGATATCTGTCTTCAGAGAATGGTCCTTTCTGACAACATGACCAAAGGAGGTGAGATGAAGTCTGGCCATTATCGCTTTCAAGCAGCATTCCGGCTGTACATCCTCCAGGACATTTGTTAGTTACCTTTGTCCTCCCCTTCCACGCACTCCCTGCCCTGTACTAGAAGGCTGGCAGTTTAAGCCCACCAGCCGTTCCTCAGAAGGAAGATGTGGCAGTCTACTTCTGTAGTGATACCACCTCGGAAACCCAAGGAGGGGTCGCTATGAGTGGGATCCGACTCCATGGTACTGAGGTTTTTTTTTTTTTAATTCCTAGACGTAGGATAGTTGGGTGTGTGCATTTGTAGTTTTGATATTGCTCAACTCTTCTACAAAAGTGCCTGTTTCCCCACATTTTACCAACACTGTGCTATCAAACTTTTGGATCTTTGCCAGTCTGAAAGATGAAAGTGGTATCTTGGGAGTAGTTTTAATTTGCAATTATTTTGAATGTAGTGAGCCTTCTGATACATTTAAGAGCTATTTATAGTTCTTTTTGTGTGTCTGTCTATATTCCTTGCCCATTTTTCTATTGGGTTGTTGGATCTTTTTCTTACTGATTCATGGAAACTCATTAGAAAATCAGCTTTGTTGTATGAATTGTAAGTATTTTTCCCCTACCTCCTGTTTGTTCTTTGACTGTGTAGAGTGGATTTTGCCATGCAAACAGATTTGGTATTTATGGGATCAAACTTTTTTTTTTAATAGTGATTTGGGTGGAGATTTACAAAGCAGATTCACTTTCCACACAGCAGTTCACATACACTGTCTCATGACATTGACCACAGTTTACCACAATGCAACAGCTCCCCTCCCACTTCCTCCCCATAGTTACTTCTTCCCAGTGTCCATCCCTCCATGCACTCCTGCCCCCTGAGCTGTCTTCCTGTGCACAAGCAGCCCTTCTTTCTCCCATGATTGTTCTCTCCAACGAGTGTATCTACCTGAGGTAAATGTTCAACTCATATGCCTGTCTTTTGTTTGGCTGGAAACCATGGGTGTGGGTTCAATTCCAGACCTGAAGGGCAGCTAGGGGCTATAGTCTCAGTGGTTCCACGAGGCTCTATCAGACCAGCAAACCTGTGATATTTATGGGATCAAACTTACCCATCCTTTATAATTCTGGGTTTTGTGTTACAGTTTGAAGTCATCTTCACTATGAGATTTAAAAAAAAAAAATGTTTTTCTGTTATTTTTAGGGATGATTATTTTTTAAATTTTATTAATTTCATTGCTGTTGTTGAAAATATACTCAGCAAAACATACACCTGTACCATTTCGTGACACTGATTACGTTTTTCGAGTTGCACAACCATTCTCTCTGAGTTGTTCTTCCCTCCATTAACATAAATTTCGGTGTAGGGCTTATTTTTATGTTGTAGTCTTTGAGCCATTTGGAATTTGATAAGGTGTGAGGACAGTAACATTCTTAAGAACTAGTATATCGTTGGTTATCATGTAGTCCGATCAGCTCATTGTCCAGATGGGGAAGAGCCTCACAGAGGGGAAACATCTGTCTCCAAAACCTGCCCCTCCTCCTGAGTTCCCTAACTCAGGGAATGGCACCTCTATCCACCAAGGTGCCAAAGCTAAGACCTTTCTTCAGCCACCACACATCAAGGCTTTCTAAGTGTGGCTCCCTTCGCCTGCAATATGGCTGACTCCTTATTCAGGTCTCAGGCCTTGCTGCCCCACCTTATCTCAAATACTCCCGTAACATCAGCCTGTTTTTTTTTTTCACAGCACTTACTATGGTCTACAATTACCTTGTTTATTTATTAATTCGTTCACTTTCTTCTTTCTCCTCCACTAGAATATAAGCTCCTTTGTATCAGGGGCCATGTCTGTTGTCTCCTGTTGTATCCCTAGCACCTATAACAGTGCCTTTCACATAATGAGTGTCCAGAATATTTATTGAATGGACAGGCGAATACTCTTTCACTTAGATCACTTCAGTGGCCTGATTCTCCCTTTTTTTCATGTCTCCTCATGAGTCAGACTCAGGAAAATTTGAACTCTTCCAATTGACATGTCAAGAACAAAATTAGGGAATCCTAAGAAGAAATGGAGCCCCAAAGCCAACTGTGGGGCCAACACAATCAGTACTGACTGGTAGGATGAACAGACTGAGTCAGTGGAGCTGGCTTCTGGTGTCAGTTCTACTGCTTATTAGTTGTGTGACCTTGAACAACTCACTTCACCTCTCCAGTGGATTTTTTGAAAGCAGTGCTATTAAGATCTCAATGATAAAGGGGAGTTGAATACAATCAACGAAGACACACATGAATGTGCTTGCACAATGCAAAGAACTGTCGGCATGGGGAAGGCTGTTTTCCCTTTCAAGGGTGCCAGCATCCCTCTCCCGCTTACCTTGAGGCCAGCCCAACTGTCCTCCGAGGACTTTTTCTGCATTCAGATGCAGTGCCAGCAGACACTAAGTGACTCTCTTCTCTACCATTTTCAGCTGCTCCTGGCCTGGGCCCAGTGCCCCACCCAGTGCATGGCGCCTGCCAATAAGTGTAGGGGTGGGGTTAGGGTTGCTGTTGACAGCTTCCAGGCACAAGGACTGCAATGCCACGCACACACAGGTTAATGTGAGAGTCTTTTTCTTCTGGGCCTGTCTTCTCCTATGGAAAGCAGGCTTAATGATCTCATCTCCCAAGACACAACAATTTCATCAATATTACGGTAGTGGCTGTGGGCAAGCGCTGAGTGGATGCCGTTGGAAAACAACAGGGAGAGTCAGAGTCCGGAAGCCCCTGGGCTCCAGGTACACCCAGATTTTGATTGAGGAAGTAATGCCTGTTTGTCGTCTTTTAGTCTCCTGGAGCCAAGGGTTTCTCCTGCTTTCATTTAAAATGGATGTCTGCTTAGTGGGCTAGGAGAGCTGTCCCTGCTCCACAGGGAGATTCAACTTGAAAATTAAAAACAATCTCCTGCACTTGTGAAGGATGGAAGAGTGAACTCTATGTCAGTTTCTCTTTTTTTAAAAAAAAAACCTTTTTATTGTGATTTGGGTGAAAGTTTCCAGAGCAAGAAAGTTTTCCCTTCAACAATTCACACACCTTTTGTTTCACATCATTGATTGCAATCCCCTCCAAGTAACGCCACTCCTCCCACTTCTTGTTTCTCATTTCCATTCCTCCTCTCCTAACCCTTCCTGCCTTCTGAACTGTGTCCCTGGGCAAATGCTGTCCTTTTGATCTCGAATGGTTGATTGTTCTAAGGAGTGTCTACTTTCCTGGAGTTATTGTTCACCTTGTAGACCTGTCTATAGTTTGACTGAAAATTGAGGAACAGGAGTCAATTCAGTTCCAGGTCCGAAGGGTGACCAAGGGCTATAGTCTTGGGGTCAGATTCTCTTTAAATATTGCTTTGTCACAGCCTCTTTTCCTCTGCTGGCCTCTAAAGAGTTGGCAGTCCCTATACTGGTCTTTGACATTCAGAAGCATGGTAATAAGTTTCTGATCTCTCTTCTTACTGTCTCCCCTCCTCCAAATTGTCACCCATTGCCTGGATGATTTTTCTAAAACAAAGTTCTGATCATCTGTCTCAGAAATCTTTTGTTCCCAAGTGCCTACAGGATAAAGTCCAAATTGCTTAGTTAGGAATCACAAAGTGCCTCAGTTTGCCTTTTCAGCTTTAGATCTCACCTCAGCACAAGTTAAATCATGCGATTTGTATCAATTAGGGTTAAGTTCAATTAAATTGCAAATTATTGGGGTTTAAATGAGATAGAGGAGCCCTGGTGGCACAGTGGTTAAGTGCTAGGCTGCTAACTGGAGGGGTGGCAGTTTGGCCTCACCAGCTGCTCCATAGGAAAGATTCTGTAAAGATTTACAGCCTTAAAAACACTGTGGGTCAGTTCTACTCTGTTTTTTATAGGGTTGCTGCGTTGGAACTGACTTGACAGCAATGTTTTTTTTTTTTCCGGTTAAGTGCTCCGCTGCTAAGTGAATGGTTAGCAAATTGAACCCACGCACAGGCTCCCTGGGAGAAAGATTCTGCAGCCTATAAAGCTCTGTGGGGTAGTTCTGTCACATGGGGTCGCTATGAGTTGGAATCGACTGGACAGCACGTAACAACGAAACCAAAATAAAAGCTTTTTTCTCATGTGAAAGAAAATCTGGGTGGGTAGTCAGGGGTCTCTGGGATGCCAGACTCCTTTGATCTTCTTTCCCATCCTTAACGGGGTTCTTCTAGGGCAAACGCGAGGAACTATGTCTGCATCCCATAGAGGACGAAGACGAAGGGAAAGAAGAAGGCACACGATGTGTGCCAGCTAAATTTTAAAGAGGTTCTTAAGAAACCAACATCTAACACCTCTGCTTCCATGCCATAGGTCAGAACTTGTTAGCTGCAAGAGAGGCTGGGAAATGTAGGGTCTATGCCTGTCTGTATTCACCTGGCTAAAAGCTGTGTTTCACTTCTATAGGACAGAGTGAATATTTGGGAAAAATTAGACGTTTCTGACATAAATGTCATGCTTCTGTAACATTTTTCTATGACTCCTATGACTTTGCTTAATGCAGTCCCTTAGTCTGTAATGCTCCTTTCCCTTCCCTGCCTGAGAAAATGTAATCTTTTAAAGACCAACTCAAAATCACCCCAAGACCCTTACCAAGCTGATTCCAACTCATGGTGACCCCATGTGTGTCAGAGCAGATGTGTGCCCATAGGGTTTCCGGTGACTAATTTTTTGGAGATTTTCAGGCCTTTCTTCTGAGGTGCTTCTGGATGGACTAGAAGGTTCAGCCTTGCAGTTACCAGCGGAGCATGCTAACTGACCACCCAGGGATTCCTCCACACCCCTAAGAGCACAATAACTTTTCACTGCTCTCAGCAGCCGCTCTGTGAGCTCTCTAACCATGATGCAATGAACTGTTAGTATTCTTTTGGAAGGGCCTGCCTGCTCCCTTACCATGACCACAGGCTCATCATGCTCCCTCCTTCTGTCCTTGGGTACCCCATGAAGCACCCAATCTTAACTGTCACCCCTATGGCCTTTGGGCAGAATACCTCTTCCTCCCAGACTCTCTCATACTGACCATCTGTACAACTCATGGGTGCTCTGGTGGCGTAGTGCCTAAGGCATCTGACTGCTAACCAGAAGGCTAGTGGTTCAAACCCACCAGCCACTCCTCAGAAGGTTGGGCAATCTATTTCTGTAGATAGAACGCCTTGGAAACCCAAGGAGGAGGTCACTATGAGTCAGGATCAACTCCACAGCAGTGAGTGTGGTTTTGTTTTGGCACAACTCATCTGTCTCACTAATCTAGGTTGTTGTTGTTGTTGTTATGTGCTGTCGAGTTGGATCCGACTCATAGTGACCCCTCCTTGCGTTTCTGAGGCAGTATCACTACGGATGTAGATTGCCCAAACTTCCTTCTGAGGAGTGGCTGGTGGGTTTGAACCGCTAGCCTTCTGGTTAGCAGTCAAATGCCTTAGGCACTGTGCTACCAGAGCTCCTTACTAACCTAGAGGATGGGGTAAAGGTGTAGGAGGGGAAACTGGGGCTGATCCTGAGCCCAGGGAGCGAGGTGGTGAATTTCACAATCACCTGGGCTGATGCAGAGTTCTTTTCTTCAGAGGACACACAAGGTAAATGATTATACTCAGAGCTTGTGTACACATTTGCATGCAATGGAATGCCTTCAAAGCCAGTTTTCCCATGTCATTCTGCTGTTTAAAATCCTTCAGTGACTCCCCAGTGCTGCAGGGTGAAGTCTTGACTCCATGGCTGCAATCTGCCCCCACCCCCTCCAATCTCAATTCTCACACTCTCCACAGGCTGTCAGAACTTCATACTCTCACATGTGCTGTCGGCTTTCCTCGGAACACCTTTTCCTCATCAGCTTTCAAGATGTGCTATGGATACTTCCTCCAGGAAGCCTTCCTTGATAACAGCAGGCAGAGCTGGGCCCCCTCTGCTGTCTCCTCATGGCCCTTTAAACAGCCCTGCATCAGCAGCCTCACTGTTACACTGGAATCTTCTGTCTCCCTCACTAGACTAAGCAACTTGAGAGCCTGCACCACATTTTTATTGGTATCCCAGCTCTAGGTACGTGAGGTAAATACTCCGTGAATGAAGCTCTTGAGTTATGTGTGCAGAGGGCCAGGCACCAAGGGGGAGGAGCATCCCACAGTCTGTTCTCCACTGTGAGTACGTAGATCAAGAAGCAAACGTGATAAAGTCACATCGTGGCAGTCATCTCTGCCTGTAGAAAGTCCACTCTTTTTTCAGAGCCCAGTGCAAACTTCACCTCAAAGTTTTCCCCAAGCCCAGGATGACCTTAGTTATGCTCTCATAGCACTTCACACACTCGTCTTTATAGCACTAACCACTGTGGTAATTGTTGTTAGGTGCCATCAAGTTGGCTTGGACTCAGAGTGACCCTACGCACAACAGAACAAAACACTGCCCGGTCCTGTGCCAGCTTCACAATCCTTACTGTACCTGAGCCCATCGTTGCCGCTACTGTGTCACTCCATCTCGTTGAGGGCCTCCCCCTTTTTCACTGACTCTCCACTTTACCAAGCATGATATCCTTCTCCAGGGAATGGTCCCTTCTGAAAACATGACCAAAGTGAGAGAGAAGTCTGGCCATTCTTGCTTCCAGGGAACATTCCTGCTGCACTTCTTCCAGGACAGACTTGTTCATTCTGTGGTAATTACTGCGGGCTTCTTTGTTTAGTGCTGGGTTTCTCAGAAGTGGCACTATGAACATTTTAGGCCTGATAATTCTCTATAGTAGGGGGCTGGTAGGATGTTTATTTAGCAGCATCCTAACCTGTACCTGGAAGCTCCAGTGGCGTAGTGCCTAAGGCGTTTGCTTACTAGAAGGTTGGCGGTTCGAACCCACTAGCCACTTCTTGGAAGGAAGGTTGGGCAATCTACTTCTGTAGTGATACTGCCTGGGAACCCCAAGGAGGGGTCGCTATGAGTCAGATCCAACTTGACGGCAGTGGGTTTTGGGTTTTTTTAACCTCTACCCACTAGATGCTGATAGCATCCCTTGTTATGACAACCAAAAATGTCTCCAGGTATTGACAGATGTGCCCTGGGGTAACACTGCCTCCAGTTGAGAACCACTGGTATAAGAATGGTAGCTGCATGAGGGTGGTCTGGGCACCTGACACCCTGCATCCTTGCTTTTCTGGGTCTGAATGGCCTCAGCCTGGCATCCTTGGGGCTGGTTCTTCCCCTGCCCCAGACTGGGCTGCAAACCCCCTGCAAAGTGAGTCAAACCTTCCTGTTCACAAGATTCTTCTCTGTAGTCTGGACAGCTTGCAGGTGGAGATCATCGTCTTACTGGCATCTGGAGCTGCCCAGGCCCTGCTTTCAGGTGGTCTGGAAATGATTACAGTGGGAACAAATGAAGGAAAAGCAAGGAAGAAGCCTTTTAGGGCTGAGAGATGGCAGGTGTACAGTGATCCTGACAGGGATGCTACTTCTTTTTCTTTTTCCTTTTCCTTTTTTTTAGGAAGTTCAGGCTTTATTAGGTATACTGTGGCTGGCCTGGGCTGAGGCTGGCCTTGGCAGAGCTCTGCCAGGTTTCACAATCCTCCTAGTAAGCAGTAACAGTGAGGAGAGGAGTGGCCTGGGGCAGGCTGGGGGCACTGAGTGAGGGGTCTGAAACTAGTCCTTCTGATCATCTCTGGTCCCACTGCACTCTTCCAAGATCATCACATGGTGAGAATCTGCTTTGAAGACACAAAGGGCTTCGTGGAAGCTTCCAAGGCACGTTGGTAGTCCTGCAGTGGCACTTCGGAGCAGGCAGGGGCTGTGAGCTGGCCTCGGCGGATGAAGTCACACAGTGTGAGGATTAACTCCTTGAACTGGTCTGTAGGAGGATGGAGGAAGTCAGACAGGGAACATGAGCTAGGGCTCAGGGAGATGGCATTGGGCTGCTCTGGGGCAAGAGCTGGGACTGAGGCTCCAGTAGAGTTCCGAGAGCCCTGTTTTGCCAGGGGGGTGTGGAAGCACCAGGACTGGAGCAGGGGAACATGGCGGAACAGCTCCAGGAGCTGCTAGGCCAGTGGAGACTGCCCTTCAGAGCGGCTGAGATGGCAGAAGTCCTGAATAATGGGAGGGGCAGGATCACTGGGAGGCAGGGACACCAAAAGAGGCATAGGGAGGGTGGGTGTGCCTGACACACCAACTAATGTAGGACAAACGGGCTCTGCCCAGGGAAAGGATCCCTCCGAAGCCCAGGAGCGGAGGCCACCAACATCTTCCTCTTGAGTCTGTTTCCTACTAAGGACCCAATATGGTACAGGAATTTGAGAAATAAAGGCTTAGAAGTATTTCTTTTACAAACACAAATTAATATTCAAATCTAATTCTGTCAATCATCCTTTGCTTAAAACCCTTCAGCAGCTCTCCAACTGCCTTTAAGATAGAATCTGTACTCCTTAAAAAGGCTTCTGAGGCCTTTTGTGATCTTGATCTGGCCACAGTCCAGCTGTCCGGCATCCCACCTGCTGCTCAGACCTAATGCCCCAGTGGCTCTGGCACTTTCAGTGCCCCATGGAGTCACACTCTGGTGGACTTTTGCACATGCTTATTTTTCCTGCCTGAAACACTCCATCCATGTCACCACTTTCCTCCCCTTCACTTGGCTAACACCAGGCCATTCTTCAGTCTTAGTCTGGGAGGCAGAACTATGTACTGGCTCAGGTCTGGAGCCAGAAAGACTGACTGTTCAGATCCTGTGCACTACTCCCTAGGTGGAGTGACTCTGGGAAAGCTACTTAGCCACTTGGACTCTCAAGTTTTCTCCTCTGTTAAACAAGACTAGTAATAGTTTAAATTATTATGACATTTAAACTGAGGCAGATATAACTTGCCCAAAGTTCCACAGATAGGCTAGGCAGAGCCTATAACCAGGAATGGTGGAAGCAGGATTTGAACCCAGCAAGGCTAGCTCCAGGGTTGTTCTCTTTACTTGGCTATCTTACACGGCAGCCTTTCCCACTGTCAGCTCGTCAGGATGGGGGTAGGGTCAGTCCTGTTCAACACTGTGCACCCAAAGACTAGCCCAGTTTAGACTCATACTTGCTGTGACTGGAGGCTATTTTCTTCAATCCTGCTGTGGGATTAGGGGCTCAAGCTCCTCTCTAGGGCTCAGAGTGGCTGGTCACTTCTGCAGCCATTCTAGGCACTGCACTCTCCTGTTAACCTTGGCACTGGGGCCATCATCCACTCACCTGGACTGTGGTCCTTCTTCCACTGGGACAACCAAAAGCCCCGAAGTTTGAGATCCTTAAAAATGAGCAGGCTCTGTAGACACAGGGAGGGCATGCTGAGGCTCACAGTGCAAGGACTTCGGGTTCTGATGAGGGGTACAGATCCCACCCAACCCCAGGGACAGGGACAGGGCCTGAGTTTAGACAACTGTGGTGTCAGTGGAAAAGCCTGGCTGAGCTGCCGAGACCTGTCTCCAGGCATGCCTCCCCCATAAGCTTACCACAGAGGCTATGACAGGCTGCTTGGCCATCCCCCCATAGGTCACCATGGTTCCTCCAGGCCTAAAGAGTCCAGAGAGAACAGTGAATGTAGGCAGCGAAAAAGCCTATCTGGAACCTGCCACAGTGCTTATACAACCTTGCTCTCACGAGTCCCTGGTGTGGTAGTTAGGGTTGTGTGTCTACTTGGCTGGCCCTGGTTTTGATGGCTGGGTAGCTGGATGTAGTTATTCCCCATGATGAGACTGGTAATCAGCTCCATGGTGGAATCTATTGTGAGCAGCTGAGTAGCTACCTTAGGGATGTGGTCTGCTTCCAGTATATAAGATGATGCTTTGAGAACGGTCTTGAGCTTCTTGGCACATTTGGAGCCTATATTTGGCCAAGTCATCAGTGAGTGGCCTGCCATGTTGCTTGATAATCTTGGGACTGTGCCATTTTATTGATCTTGGGTTTGTCAGACTCAGCAGCCAGCATTAGCCTGAGTTAAGAGATGCCTCCAGCTCCAGTGGGGTGGGAGCAAGAGGCAGAGCTGAAGCCCAGAGTTGACGGGCCTTCACCAAGCCCCTAGAGCTGGCACTTTGAACTTAAGACTTCTAACCTCCTAAACTGTAAGAGAATGAATCCCTGTTTGTTTAAAGTCATCCACTTGTGGTATTTTCTGTTAGAGTAGCACTAGATAATCAAAACACCTGAGAAGGTTTTGAAAAAACACAGATTCCTAACTATGACCCTGGACCTAATGAATCAGGAATCTATTCATTAAAGACAACAAACAATTATGAAAAAAACGAAAACAAAACCAAAAAAACACCCTGAGATGAGTTGGATGGTCAACCAGGTTTGGGAACCCACTTATCTGATCTCCCCAGTCAAGCTGCATGGATGTGAGCTGGGCTGAGACAAGTTCAAGACCCATGCTCACTCCTGGCCCTGCTCCCCCTTACAGGTATGTGACGTTGGGCAGTGCACTGGAAATGGCCCAGGCCTTTGTCTTTTCATCTGGAAGCACTTATTCTAAGTATCAGTGATGGACAGGTCACGTCACAGATAAAGGACAGTGTGGATGGGGGGAAGACAGTGATAACTGTCCTCTCATTGCAAGGTGCCTTGTCTGTACCTGTATCTGATACCCACACACCCACCTCAGCAGACAAACAGGAGTGATGCTAATATAGTTTTTAAAAGCTAATAAGCTAGGCCTTTACATGCTGGACTGGACTTAGGTTCCCCTCCCCATTCCCTGGTTCTTTTAGAAGTTTGTTTGGGACGACACAAGAGAGACTTTGTAAACTACAAAATGGAAGAAGCTCTTGTGTGTGGCATATAATGGTAATTCTTTGTCCCTAAGGCTGGTGGGTAGTTTGGACTTAAGTTCCCTCTCAATTGCCACCCACTCTAGAAAGTAGCTCCTGGGGGAAGCAAGCCCTCTCTCTCCTGGGTTCCCACTGTGCGTGGTCTAATCGGAATATTCACCACCACCGTCAGCTGTCATTCTGACTCATGGTGACCTTGTGTGTGTCAGAGGAGAACTGTGCTCCATAGGGTTTCAATGGCTGATCTTTCATAAGGACATCATCAGGCCTTTCCTCCCAGGCATCTCTGGGTGGACTCAACACCAACCTTTGCTAACCTTTACTGAGTGTTTACTATGTGCCAGGCACAGCTCTGGGCACTTCACTATAACTCTGTGGTGGTTATGTTTGTGTGTCAGCTTGGCTGGGCCTGGTTGAGTGGCTGGGCAGCTGGTGGTAGTTATTCCCCAGGATGAGACTGGCAATCAACTCCATGGTGGGATCTACCCACAAGCAGCTGAGAGCTGCCTTTGGGATGTGGTCTGCTTCCTGTATATAAGGAGAAGCCTTGGGAATGGTCTCTAGTCTATGGCATGCTTGGACCCTGCATGTAGCCATGTCATTGCTCAGCAGCCTGCTATGCTCTGCTGACCTTGGGACTTACAATGGACTTAAGTTAATGGCCTGCTGTGTGGTTTGGTAACATTGGGACTGTGCCTTTTTACTTGTAAACCTTGGGGCTTCTCAGCCTCAGCAGCCAGCAGCTGTCTGAGTGAAGAAATGCCTCAAGCTCTAGTGGGCCGGGAGCCGGAGGCAGAGCTGGACCTCAGGGTTGAGGGGCTTTCACCCAGCCCCTAGAGCCTGCCACTTCGAATTTGGACTTAAAGCTTCCAAATTGTAAGAATAAACTCCTGTTTGTTAAAGCCATCCCATTTGTGGTATACTCTTGTCAGAGCGGCATTAGGTAACCAGAACAAACTCCAAGAAAGTGCTATTACTTTCCTCATTTTGCAGATGAGGTCCATCACTCACTTGTATAGCTATTTGAGCATCACCGTAGTGAGCTTTAAACTAACTTCCTGAGGCAGAAGAGCTTATATCATTCCCAGTTTACAGATGAAGAGATCAAGGCCTGGACCATCTTTCATGTATTGCCTAACTTTTCATAGGTTTTCAGCTAGTAAATAGTAGAGTTAGGACTTGAACTTGACCAGTCTCACTCCCAGGCCCACACCTATAACCACTACATGGTGGGGCTTCCTGCAACAACAGCTTTGGAGGCTGTCCAGTGTGGGTGTGAAGGAGTGTGTTCTACAGTCACGCTAACTTGGGATCCACCCAGAGGTTCTGCTTCCTAGCTCTAGGACCATGGGCAAGAAAATCACTCTCTTTGGCTCTTAATTCAATTTGTATGAGCAAATAATCTAAAAAGCTGGATTATATGAACAAGAATGTGGCATCAGGATTGGAAAAGACTCATTAACATCCTGAGATATGCAGATGACACAACTTTGCTTGTGAGAGTGAGGATGACTTGAAGCACTTACTGGTGAAGATTAAAGACTACAGTCCACAGAATGATTACATCTCAATATAAAGAAAAGTGAAAATCCTCACAACTAGTCCAATAAACAGCTTCATGATGGATGGAGAAAAGACTGAAGTCATCAAGGACTTCACATTACTTGGTTCTACAATCAACACCAATGGAAGCAGTTAAGACATCAGACAACATATTGAATTGGGCAAATCTGCTGCAAAAGAACCCTTTCAAGTGCTGAAGAGCAAAGATGTCTCCTTGAAGACTAAACTGCACCTAACCCAAGCCATGGTATTTTCTATTGCCTCTTATGCATGTAAGAGCTAGACAACGAATAAGGAATACTGAAGAAGAGTTGATGCTTTTGAGTTGTGGTGTTGGAGATGAATGCTAAAAGTACCATGGGCTGCTAAAAGGACTAACAGATCTGTCCTGGAAGAAGTGCAGTTGGAATGCTCCTTGGAAGCAAGAATGACCAGCCTTCGTCTCACTTAATTTGGTCTGTCAGAAGGGACCATTCCCTGGAGAAGGATATCAGGCTTGGTAAAGTGGAGGGTCAACGAAGAAGGGGAAGGTCCTCAATGAGATGGATTGACAATAGTGGCTACAATGATGGACTCAGGTATAGCAAGGATTGAGAGGCAGGCACAGGCCCGGGCAATGTTTTGTGCTGCTGTGTGTAGGGGTGCTGTGAGTTGGAGATGACTTGATGGCACCTAACAACAACAACAACAAAATGAGGATCAGAATAGTATCCTCACCTAGGTGCTCAGGGGAGGGTAAGCCAAACAATTTGCAGAGAGTTTGGCACAAAGTAAATAGTCAGTGATTACTGTCACATATCTGTGGCCACATGACTCATGTTCCCATCTGTCCTGTGAGTTCTCAGAGGGTTACTTGTTGAGTAGACTCCTGTTTTAGTTACTGTTGTGGACTGGAATATATTCCCCCAAAAGATACAAGTTCTAATCCTTGAAACCTGTGAATGTAACCTTATTTGGAAACAGGGTCTTAGCAGATATAATTAAGGATCTTGAGATGAGGTCATCCTGGATTTAGGGTGGGCTTAAAGGACCAGTGTCCTTATAAGAGACAGGGAGATTCGAGATACAGAGAAGAAGTTGTGCAGTTGTGAAGATGGAGGCAGAGATTGGAGTGGTGTGTCTCCAAGCCCAGAAATGCCATAGGTCGCTCGCAGCTCCCAGAAGCTAGGAGAGAGTCATGGAACAGACTCTCTTCTCCCTCAGAGCTTCCAGAAGGAATCAACCCTGTCAACACTTTGATTTTGGACTACTGGCATTGAGAACTGTGAAAGAATGAATTTGTTGTTTTAAGCCACCAAGTTCATGGTGATTTCTTTTGGCAGCCCTAGGAAACTGAAAAGGGAAAGAAAGATGGGAAGGACATGCAACACATTGCTAACAGTGCTTATCTTGCTTGGTGGTGGAATAGGTTACTTCTGTATCTTAATTTTTCATCTGTTTTTTTTATATGCTTTCAAAATGTTTTGTAATAAGCATAATGTTCCTTCTAAAATGAGAATCTACTTGTTTAATGCTAATAAAAAATTTAAAAGCTAGTAAGCTAAAACTGAGTGACTTTTTAAATGCCCTAGGCTATGAATCCTTGACTACCCCTGTCACAGAAAGCTTAGTAGTCTGCTTTCTGGGTTCCCCTGGAATAGGCCTCTTGGTCATTTTACAAAAGAGGAGGTTGAGAGAGGAAGTGCCCAGATTGCTACCAACTGTCTTTGGTCCCAGATTCCTGCTCAACATTGTGCTGACCTGGCCTTGCCTTGCATGGCCATTGGGACTTGGTCACTTGATGGTCCTCCCAGCTAAAGGCCTGGAGAGCTCCAGTGAACTGGACTTAGAGGGCTGAGGGACTTACGCTAACTGTCGCAGCAACTCTGTGGAGCTTTTCCCACCAACACAGTTGAGAGCGAGCCGTGGTTGGGGAATGGCCTGCAAAATAAGGAACCTTCAGTGAGGGAGCTATCACTTTCCATGTAGGGCCCCAAACCTGCTACAACCAGCACTTCCCTGGCCCAAGAGCTGTGTCAGAAGGAGGGAGGAAAGAAGATGTTCATGCCTTTGAATTCTTTTTTCTCTGCCCAGGAAGGGTCTTCTCTTTGCCAATTTAATCCTGTTGTACGTTCAGGACTAGGTTCAGAATTTGAACTCATTTTCCCAGGAAAACAGACAAAGGGCCTCTACATTCGGTTTCGACTGACTTCACCCTCCTGAATACTCCTCAGTACTTAGAATTCAGTTTACATTGGATGTGCTAATCTACTGCTCCAAAAATGTTGTCAAGAGGTGTGTCAAATGACTGTGTATAAGTTTGGTCTCCCCAAGAGACTGAGCTAGAGGTCCCCCTAAAGTTTGTTCACTGACTAGGCATGTGCTGAGTGGTTGATGTCCTGGAATGTTAATGGGATTTGGATTCAGAGACTTGAGTCCAGACCTGACTCCACTACTTACTTAATGTGGTCTTGGTCAAGTTCTTTACTTTTGAGTCTTGGTATAGATGATGCCTACTTTGTAGAGGTACTGTGGGGATTACCAGATGAAATGTAAAGTAGGTGCTTAGGCAATATTACTTCTTTTCTTTCTCTTCCCTTTCTACGCCTTAGTTTCTTTAGGCCCTCTCCCAGCTCTGATTCACACCAGCTGTGTGAGCTGATGTGGCCCACCATAAATATTCAAAACTGCAAATCACATAGGGTTTCCTGAACTTTTTCTGTGTCGCCTGTCTCCCTCATTGCATCCCCACTGGGCATTTAATACATACTGTCCCCTGACTCAGGGGAATGGACCTTCTCCTCCTAAGAAGAGACAAAGGGAGTTTCCTGGAGAGGAACAATGAGGCCAGGCCCCAGCTTTTCTAATTTAAGTCAACTTTCTTCAGGGAGGTAAGCATGGAACAGAGAGGTGCAGTATCTCTCATCCCAGGTACCTTAAAGATGTTTTTCATCTCAGGCTTTCTTAGTTCTTCCTCTGTGACGACATGCTCAGCTCCCAGATTCTTCAGACTGTCCTTCAGCTTCTGGATGTCGGGTCTGGAAACCAAACACAATCCAAGGTCCTTGGTCACATCTGTCTGTTTTCTCTACCAAAGGCTCCTAGGACCCCTTTGCTACTTTCTGAGAGCTCCAGTTTCCCTTTGCAGGAAACCGGGATTGGGTTTAAACCAGGCCCCAAACAAGGGCTGGCCACCTAATTTCATCCGACTCCAACATCTTTCAGCCTCAGTTTCCCTACTGGTATGAAATAAGCTAGACTGGGTGATTTCTACAACCCTGCTAGCCCAAGGATGCTAGAGACCATCTGTGCCTGGGAACATTCCATTTCACTTTCTGATTGCTTCTACTGAGGTGACAAGCTCCACCTCCTTTCATCACCTCTCTTTTCAAGGGGCTCTTTTCAGAATGTTGTGCACACATACTCCAGCCCCGGAGTGGCCCTAGGCAAACAATAATTTTTGTTAGCACAATTGCGAGGATTAGAGGTCCTGAAACAGGTACCGATTCCCCTGCTGAGGCTGGATTTCATGACAGCCATGGTCACGCTTGGCCACAGTGCAGATGAAGGGAACTGGATAATACGATGGGAAGAGAACAAGTCAGGAAACTCAGTCTGTTATGCACTTGCTGTGCCTCCCTGAGCAAGTTGCTTCCCCTCTCTGAAGCTTCAGTTTCCTCATCAGCAAAACTGAAAGGATAAACCTGCCCCATCTCCTTCACATCTATATTTAGTACACGTCAGAGCCTTGGAGTAAACGGTTTACAGAAAGAATTGTTGTTGTTGTTGTTATGTGCCATTGAGTTGGACCCGCCTCATAGCGATCCCTGCTTGGGTTTCCAAGGCAGTATCACTACGGAAGTAGATTGCCCCATCTTCCTTCCGAGGAGTGGCTGGTGGGTTTGAACCGCCAGCCTTCTGGTTAGAAGTCAAGTGCCTTAGGCACTATGTTACCAGAGTTCCTACAGAAAGAATAATATACTATAAAACATTACCCAATCTGAACTGTGGATTTGAAAACATGGGGTTATCCCAAGTCCAGAATCTCAAAGACTCTTAGCTGTTAAGGACAGTCTCCACTTCCTTTCTGCCCTTCTTTTACATTTCAAAAATTCACTCATCCTATAGCCAAAAACCACCTAAACTGCATTTCTGGTGGCTGGCTCATCTGTCTCAGGAACCAACTGTCAGCCAGCAGCTTTGGAACCATAAAGATGGGCTGCTTGTGCAAGGGTGCCATCTGGTGGAAATTTAGGCACCTGCAGGGCTGTGACAAGGAGCTCTGATGGTGCAGTTAAATAAAGCATTTTGGCTGTAAACCAAGAGGTGTGCAGTTCAAACACCAGCCTCTGTGTGGGAGAAAGATGATGCAGTCTGCTTTTATAAAGATTTACAGCCTTGAAAACCCTATGGGAGCAGTTCTTTGCCCTATAGGGTCTCTATGAGTTGGAACAGACTTGACAAAGGTGGGTTTGGTTTTTTGGTTTAGGGCTGTAACTGAAAAGAGGAAGCCAAAGGATTGGTACTTTTCATACCCGCCAGGTGATCCAGAAAGAGGCTTCCCCACACACCTGTCTCTGACCACATTGATGGTCCTCAGGCCCAGGGCTGCGGCGATCTGGATGACTGCTTGCCCCACTCCACTGTTGGACGCATTTTGGATGACAGAGTCCCCTGTGGAGCCAGGAAGAGATTCAAGTCAAGCCTTGGAGACCCAAAACACGTCAAGGGCTCTGAGCCTAGGATCCTGTTATAGGGCAAGAGGTAGCTCCACGGGCTCAAAAGGGACCCAGGACCTGGCTGCAGAGTCTTCTGAGACCTTGGACTGTTGTTCACCTTCCCCCCCAATGCTCCCAAATTTCCACAACACCCATGATGCCTGCCAGGACTAGGCAACTTGGTCCAAACCAGACATAATTTAGATCCTCTTGTACAAATGGTTTTATATCCATCATCCTCTCAACTTTTATGTCCTCAAGTCTCTGCTTAGTTTATTTCCTTGGTTTGCAAAGTTTTTTCTCTTTCTTCCTCTTGAAATCCTATGAGTCCTTTGAAATGAAGCTCAAGTACAGCTTCTTTCATCCAGCCTTCCTGGGTTTTCCCCCTCTGCATGCTCCCACAGCACCCAGATGCACCTCCATGAATGCACACACCTCCGTATGCCTCGTCTTATACTTGGCTATATATAGCTCCATTGCTATCAGTAGTTTGCGGTTTCGTGAGGGGAAGGGCCATATCTTCTTCAGTCTGTACTGCTTAATAAAGGTGCACTGCCTTGAAAGGAGATGAGAACCGTACTGGAGAAACTAGCAGCTCCAGAAACTGCCCAACAGACAGGATGTCGTCAAAGCCCAGGCCTGGCTTTGGAATCAGCCAATGGGGAAGGCACATGCTGGGAAGGTGTGGGCTCTGGAACGACATGGACCTGGGTGTGAGTCCTAGCTTCACCACTTCTTGTAACTGAATGAGATGGCACAATTCATGACCTTTTTGAATCTCAGTTTCCTCCCTGTAAAATGGGAGTCCTAGGAGCACCAATAAGGGCTGTAATTAGGGTCGAATGCCATTGTGTCCAGTAAGTGCTTTGTAAAATGCTGTCTGGTTTTTGAGAGGGAGCGGGGATCTGATGAACACGGACTGGAACTAGAAACAGAGGACTTCTTGGAAGGAGAAAACCCATTCTCTTTAGCCAGGGGACAGTGTGCAGGCTATAACGAATGAGTCACTATGAAATCAATCTAGGAGGTTGCAAACAGTTTTTTTTTAAAAACTAAAATCAAGACTAGAATTAAAAAAAAGAACAGTGTAATACACATAAAACTAAAAAAAACCAAACTCACTGCTGTCAAGTTGGTACCAACTTACAGAGACCCCTCCTTGGGTTTCTGAGGTGGTATCACTACAGAAATAGATTGCTTAACCTTCCTTCCGAGGAGTGGCTGGTGGGTTTGAATCACCAGCCTTCTGGTTAGCAGTCTAATGTCTTAGGCACTACGCCACCAGAGCTCTTGCTTTACACATAGTAAGTATAAATATTATTCCTTGAAATTTTGGTTACATTCATATATAGTCAGCCCTCCATATCTGTGGGTTCTGCCTCCATGGATTCAACCAGCCACAGATTAAAAATATTCAGGGGGAAAAAAAAGAGCAATTAAGCGGTCAAAGCAATCCCTCAAAGGCTAAGGAGTATAAAGTGCTATTTAGATAGCATTTTCATTTTGCATTAGGTATTATAAGTAATCCAGAGGTGATTTAAAGCATGTGAGAGGATGTGTGTAGGTTATATGCAAATACTACGCCATTACATGTAAGGGATTTTAGCATCCACAGATTTTGGTATCCGTAGGGGGTCCAGGAACAAAACCCCCTTGGATACTGAGGGACAACTATGCACACTGTGTTGCACTGTAAAATGTATTTTTACTATGGGTCAAAATCGTAAGTCTAACACTGATCTAGCCTATGCCACATCGGCCATAAGGCAGAAAACTGGAGATGCCCAGTGGGCACTTGAGGTGGGGTGCTGTCAGCATGCTTAGATCTGTCCACTACAGCAACAGCTGAAAGCAGAGGTACCTGAGGGGATGTGATGCAGGTGACCAAAGTATCTGCTGTTCTGGGCTTGAGCAAAGGTCTGTGGTCTCAACTGCTATGAAGGCTGCTGCCGGGACCCATCTGCCAGGCTCTGAGCAGGGCCCAGCCACCTTAGTCTGCCGTACTCCAGCATCCCTTGGCCTCAGTTTCCTCATCAGTATGAGGCCTACATGGGGTCATTTTTATACCTCCGCCAGCTCAAGAATAGGCATTATGTGCAGGGGTGACCTAGGGGTGCCGAATGTCTTTCCAGGCAACTCTCAAATCATGGCGGATGGGAGTGGTGGCTAACTTGGCTAGCCTCCTGTCCTCTGTAGGTAAATACTGAGGTGGGTTCTATAAGGTTCTTTAGAGGGTCTCAGTAGGACTGAGCTGTGGTTCCATGTTGCTGACTACTTTCATTGACTTTTCCCCCTTTCCTGCCTCACTTTCACTGTTCCCTCACTCCTGCTTTGTGAGATCATCTCCCAGATGAACCATCTGCCCCTAGTCCTTGCCTTAGGCTCTGCCTTCAGTGTAACCCGAAATGAATCACTCGTTTACTTGCTGGGTGATCGCATGCAAATTACTTATTTCTCGGAGCCAGTTTCCTCACTTATATATAAGCAGAATAATGAAAGCATCTGATAGTTACTCCCCTGTATGCTGGTCACTTGTGCTAAGTATTACGTTGCAATGTTACAGTTAATCCTTAGAGCTCCTGATTCTCCATTTCACAGATGAAAAAATCTGATGATCTGAAAGGTCAAGTTACACAGCTAGTGAAAGGTGATGCTTGGGTTTGAACCTAGGTGGTCTGACTGGTAGTCTGGTTGGAGCTCTTAACCAACAACGATGACGCCAACTTCACCACCCTGCTTTGAAGGTTTAATGCATTCAATGGGGGTAATGTGTGTAAAAGCACTTATGTAAACTGTAAAGTGCTATAAATGCTGACTGGAATTAACAATACCAACTTCAGCACTTTATTCAAAACACAGGGACTGTGTCTAGCCCCTGCTTTAGGTGCCTGGAGCTTAGTACAGCTGAATATATTTTTGCTGAGTGAGAGGATTCCATTCCAATCTCTAGGGAATGTGATGCTCTGCAGTTTTCAGGAATGTATTCCTCATAAGCTTTCAGCGTGTTTTCCAGGAACCATGATACCTCATTCTAAATAAAAGCAGCAACACCACACTCAGCCAAGTTAGAGGGCTGTCTTCCTCTGAGACCCATCACTGCTAAGTTCCCATGGCCTCAGGGTCAGGATGTGGCCCACATTCCAGTGGGGAGGGTGTGTGGGGCCCTACCTGGCCGCAGCTGCTCAAAGTCCATCAGCATCCTGTAGGCTGTGCAGGGATTGACACCCAGGGTGGCAGCACTCTGAAGAGGGATGTCCCTTGGAACTCCGATCAGCGCATCTTCACTGAACACAGCCTCGGTCCGCCAGGTTCCTGAGTCAGGGGAGGAGTCCAGAGTAGTGAGGGAGGAGCCCTGTCTACCCCCATCCCCATTTCACCCTCCTCAGGACTTCAAAAGTATACTTAGAGAAAAAGAATTATCTTGAAGTCTCCTTTAATACTTTTGAGTCTTTGTGACATCAGGTAAGGTCAGTTTTGTTATTGCCATTTTACAAATGTGGTAGATTGATGGAATGTCACTCAGCAGGTCTTGGGCAGTGCTAGACTCTAAGGGAGGGCAGGAAGCACATCATCAGGGCAGGAGAAGCTGAGGACGCCTCTCTTTTCCTAGTCAATCCCCATTCTTCTCATCTAGGGCAGGCTGACTCTGGATGGTTTTGTGGAAAAGAGCATGAGAGTAGGAGTCAAGAGGCCCAGATTTGAGACCTGGTTTTGCTACTTTGCTACATTGAGCAAATTCTTGATGACTCTCATATGTAAGGGACAATGGCAATAATAGCCTGACTGCCCTCATTCATGAGCAGTGTGGAAATCAATGACAAGGGAACTGAAAAAATCACATCAACATAAAGAAATAATCCCATATTCCAGAGCCACACAACAGAACCATAGAATGTCAGCACTGAGAAGACCCTCAGAACACAAACTCCTCATTCAACAGGGGAGAAAACTGAGGACGTGATTGGCCTGGAGCCATCTGGCTAATCTGGGCAGAGGTGGAGCTGGGCTACCTCTTGTCCATCTACAGATACTTATTCTGCACCTACTCTGAGCCAGACAATGTATCACCAAAGGGGGAAAAAAAATTTAGGTGTTGGGATTTAACAGGTGAACAACAACAGACACATTCCTTGCTAAAATGGAGTTTTTGTTCTAATGTGGTATATGAAAAGCAAACAGGCAAATAAAATACAGAGAAAGCCAGGCACTAATAGTGGAGAGAATTACTTAAGATGGGAGCCAAGAAAGGATTCTTGGAAGTGACATGAAGCTGAGAGTTAACAGAGATACTTACCACTTGAAAAGGAAACAAAGAACATTCTAGGCATAGGGAAAAGATTTTGAGGTAGGAAAGATACAAGAACAGAACTAGAATATACACTGGTGGGCAGAGTGATGGGCAGAGGGACCTGAGACGTGGCTGATGTGGCATGGGCTGCACTGGTGTTACTTAACTTTTTATAACCTTGACCCATAATAAGAATTCAATTTTACGTTGTAACCCTGTGTGCATGCATATGCAACAAATTTCAAATATTTACCCTTACAGTGTGTGATGTACTCTGCTATTTTTTATTCCATTCTGCTTGATTTAAAAAAAAAATAAAATAAAAGCTCCTTGCCACCCACTAGACTGACTTCACTGATGGGTCACAACCTGCAGTCTGAAAAACAGAGGCTCATGCAGGGTCTGGTATGGAGAATGGAGTTTATTTTGTGAATGAAAGCCTCTAATGGGTTTTTAGGGGAAGACTGAGATGATTGGAATTATGCTTTATGATCACTTTAATGTTGTGTGGAAAAGCCGTGGGGGTGGAGTGGGAGGCAGAGTGCAAGTGGAGAACCAATTAGGAGGCTTTTTCAGGGGTTGAGATGTAGCTGCTGGTGGCCTAGACCAAGACTTTGGCAGTGGGAATGAAGACAAGCAGATGGATCTGAGTTACATTTTGGGAGAGAATCAATAGGATTTGATGAGGATTGGGTGAGGGTTGACAGGTCCTCATTCATGCCAGCGGGAACCAGTATAAAGTGCAAGTGAAGAGGACAGATCCTGGCATCAGACAGATGCAGATTCAAGTCTTGGCTCCACCACTCACCCCTATGTTACCTTAGTGAAGTTGCTTGGTGCCTTGTTGGCTCAAATTGTCGGTGGTTATAGTGTCTCAGGGGCCTCGGCCTATGCTCCCAAAGCTCAAGAGTATCAATCGCTATCTAGCCACGGGGGTTCTAACAGTGCCATGTGATCCGCTATGGGAAGCAGGGGCAGCCTGGGTGATTGATTACTAATTGCCCTACAGGAGAGGAAAACCACATGGGCTGTAGGGACCAGGAGTTGGGGACGGGAGGCAGGAATAATATTAAAGGTGTTTTAATCTCACAGTAGGCCTGTGGCTGAGAAAAGAAGAGACTGAGAGGCTGAATGGGGGCCATTTGAACTGTTCCTCTTGGATCCAGAAGGTGCCGTGACATTCTCTGGGCTCCACCCAGCCTAATTTTCAAATAGTCCATGTCGTGTTCATAACCATCAGCCTCAGTCACCTGAGCTAACGCTGACTGTACTCTGTGCCAGACGTTTTGTATAGGGCTTTCTTCACACAAACTCAAGTGTGTTTTCTAGTTCCCCTTAATGGCATGGCCATGGAAATCCAGGCCTCACCATGGATTTCTGGATTTAGCAGTCCCTAATCCTCTTCCCAAAAGAGCCTGGTGGGATGAGGACAGTGCCCACAGTCAGCTCCAAGGGCTTCTAGGGTTTTAAAGTAGAAACCCGTAGACTGGAGTGGGTGAGACCTGCTTGAAAAACCCTGCTCTCACTCACTAGTGTGATCTCAAATTATCACCTCATCTTTTTTGAGTTTCAGTTTCCTGCTCTATAAAATGAAGACAATGATGCTTATGTCATATTACAAAGATAAAATGAAATGGCATTTGTAAAGAGATTATTACTGTGCCTGGCACGCAGTAGGTGTGTGATATTTTGGCTTCCTTTCCTGATCCTGGTCCCATGCTTTAGCTATGAGGACCCCATTCCTCATCAGGTGCAACTGACCCTGAATTATCTCCATTAGAGAATGCAGGGATGAGCAAACTACAGCCCACAGGCCAAATATGGGCTACCGCCTATTTTTGTAAATCACGTTTTACTGCAAGACAGCCATGTTCCCTTGTTTATGTATTATCTATGGCCTGCAAAGCCTAAGATATTTACTATATGGTCCTTAAAGAAATAAGTTTGCTGATCCATGATCTAATGCATACAGAAATCAACCTGAGTTTGCAAAGGATCTTTGCATGCATTCCCTCAGTTGCATTGCAAGAGAGTCTGCTGAGATATGCAAGGCAGCCACTAAGAGCATCATTTTAGAGATGAGGAACTGGAGGCTCAAAGCAGTTGTGACTTAAACAAGGTTACACAGAGGGACTGGAAGGAGAACCTGCATCTGATTCCCAAGCCAGTGTTTTTCCTACTGTCCTGTAGATGGTTTTGAGTGTTTCCCCAGGAGAAAGTCAGCTGGCAAATGTCTACCCACACCCTCTGGCACAGTCTTCCCTGAGACTGGTTGTATGTGGAAGAGCAATAGCTGGGTGGCTCAGTAACGTGAAAAACTACCAGGATCTGGCCATTGAGGACTTCTCTGTTTCATGACTGCCACTCTCACTAAACTGCAGTTTTCACGAGAAGGAAGACCCTTGTCTGTTCACTGATGTATGTATTCCAGAGCTCAGCACGTTCCAGATGCTCACAAGACGTTTACTGAATAAACAGAGTTAATTATAGTCCTAACAATTATGAAATCCCCATCCTCCCTGACTGGCACCAACTACCAAAGCCAAAGATGAGAAAACTGAAGATTTTTTTACCAACTTCTGCAGTCTGAAATTGACCAAACATGCAATCAAGATGTGTTGAATATAATGGGTGATTGGAATGCAAAAGTTGGAAACAAAGAAGAATCACCAATAGTTGGAAAAGAAGGCCTTAGTGACAGAAATGAAGTCGGGAGATTGTATGATCAAATTTTGCAAGACCAATGACTTATTCATTGCAAATACTTTTTTTCAACAACATAAACAGCAGGACTATACATGTGGACATTGCCAGATGGAAACACTGGAATCCGATCAACTAGATCTATGGAAAAAGGCGATGGAATAGCTTAATATCTTCAGACAAAGCAAAGCCAGGAGCTGAATGTGGAATAGACCATTAACTGCTCATATGCAAGTTCAACTTTAAGCTGAAGACAATAAAAACAAGTCCACAAGAGCCAAAATATGACCTTGATTATGTTCTACCTGAAGACCATCTAAAGAATAGATTTGATACATTGAACACCAATAACTGAAAACCAGATGAATTGAGGGATGACCTCAAGAACATCATCCATGAAGAAAGAACGTCATTAAAAAGACAGAAAAGGAAGAAAAGACCAAAATGGATGTCAGAAGAGACTCCAAAATTTGCACTTGAGCAGAGAGTAGCTAAAGCAAATGGAAGAAATGACAAGATAAAAGAGCTGAACAGAAGATTTCTAAGAGCAGCTTGAGCAGACAAAATTAATTATTATAGTGAAGTGTGCAAAGACCTGGAGTTAGAAAACTAAAAGGGAAGAATGCGCTTGGCATTTCTCAAGCTGAAAGAACTGAAGAAAAAATTCAAGCCTCAAGTTGCAATATTGAAAGATTCTATGAGCAATATATTGAATGATGCAGGAAACATCAAAAGAAGATGGAAGGGGAACAGTTGTTGTTAGTTGTTGTTAAGTGCCGTCGAGTCGTTTCCGACTCATAGCGACCCCATGCACAGCAGAACGAAACACTGCCCGATCCCGCGCCAGCCCCACAATCCATGCTATACTCGAGCCCATCATCGCAGCCACTGTATCAATCCATCTCCCTGAAGGCCTCCCCCTCTTTCGTCGACCCTCCAACCTACCAAGCATGACATCCTTCTCCAGGGAATGGTCCCTTCTTACAACATGACCAAAATAGGAGAGACGAAGTCTGGCCATTCTTGCTTCCAAGGAGCATTCTGGCTGCACTTCCTCCAGGACAGATCTGTTAGTTCTTTTAGCAGTCCACGGTACTTTCAGCATTCTTCGCCAGCACCACAACTCAAAAGCATCAACTCTTCTTCGGTCTTCCCTATTCATTGTCCAGCTCTCACATGCATACCAGGCGATTGGAAATATCATGGCTTGTGTCAGGTGCACCTTAGTCCTCAAGGAGATATCCTTGCTCCTCAGCACTTGAAACAGTTCCTTCGCAGTTGACTTCCCCAATGCTACACGTCGTCTAATGTCCTGACTGTTGCTTCCGTTGGCATCGATTGTAGAACCAAGCAATGTGAATTCCTTGACAACCTCAATCTTCTCTCCATTTATTGTGATGCTGCTCATTGGTCCAGTTGTGAGGATTTTTGTTTTCTTTATGTTGAGATGTAATCCATACTGCAGACTGTATTCTTCAACCTTCATCAGTAGGTGCCTTAACACAAGGGGAACAGAGTCACTGTCAAAAAGAACTGGTTGATCCATTTCAGGAGGTAGCATATGATCAAGAACTGATGGTACTGAAGGAAGAAGTCAAAGCTGCACTGAAGGAATTGACAGAATACCCATTAGGATGTTTAAACAAATGGATGCCACACTGGAGGCACTTACTCATCTATGCCAAGAAATGTGCCAGCTGAATAGAAGAGATCCATATTTGTACCCATTCCAAAGAAAGGTGATCCCACAGAATGTGTAAATTATCAAATAATATCATTAATATCACATGCAAGTAAAATCTTACTGAAGGTAATTAAAAAAACGGTTACAGCACTAGGAACTTGACAGGTGTTCTGGTTACTTAGTGCCACTCTGACAAGAATATACCACAAATGGGATGGCCTTAAGAAACAGGAGTTTATTCTCTTACAGTTTAGGAGGCTAGAAGTCCAAGTTCAAAGTGCCAGGCTCTAGGGGCTGGGTGAAAGCCCCTCAACCTTGGGCTTCAGCTCTGCCTCCTGCTCCCGGCCCACTGAAGCTAGAGGCTTTTCTTCACTCAGACAGCTACTGGTTGCTGAGGCTAATAAGTCCAAGGTTGACAAATAAAATGGCACAGTCTTGAGGTTACCAAACCATATGGCAGACCATTAATTTAAGTCCACTGTAAGTCCCTAGGATGGCAGAGCATGGTAGGCTGCTGAATGACATGGCTACATGCAGGGTCCAAGCGTGCCATAGACTAGAGACCATGCCCAAAGCTGCTGCTTATATATGGGAAGCAGACCACATACCCAAAGCAGCTACTCAGCTGCTTGTGGTAGATCCCACCATGGAGTTGACTGCCAGGCTCATCATGGGGAATAACTACCACCAGCTGCCCAGCCACTCAACCAGGCCCAGCCAAGTTGATACACAAACATAACCACCACAACAGGGAACTTCCACAAATGTAAGCTGGATTCAGAAGAGGACATGGAATGAGGGATAGCACTGCTGATGTCAGATGGATGTTGGCTGAAAGCAAAGAATACCAGAAAGATGTTTACTTGCGTTTTATTGACTATACAAAAGCATTTGACTCTGTGGATCATAACAATTATGGATAATTCTAGAACACTTAATTGTGCTCATGAGGAACCTGTACATAGATCAGGAGGCTGTTGTTTGAACAGAATAAGGGGATACTGCATGGTTTAAAATCAGGAAGGGAGTGCATCAGAGTTGTATTCTTTCACCATCCTGATTCAACCTGTATGCTGAGCAAATAGTGTAAGAAGCTGGACTATACAAAGAATGTGGCATCAGGATTGGAGGAAGACTCATTAATAACCTGTATATGCAGATGACACAGCCTTGCTTGCTGAAAGTGAAGATGACTTGAAGCACTTACTGATGAAGATGAAAGACTACAGTCTGCACTATGGATTATATGCAACATAAAGAAAACAAAAATCCTCACCACTGGAGCAATAAGCAGCATCATGATAAATGGAGAAAATATTGAAGTTGTCCAAGATTTCATATTACGTTGGTCCACAATCAACACTGATGGAAGTAGCAGATGACGTACTGCAGTGGGCAAATGTGCTGCAAAAGACCTCTTTAAAGTGCCGAAGAGAAGAGATATCTCTTTGAAGACTAAGGTGTACCTAACCCAAGCCATGGTGTTTTCAATCACCTCATATGCATGTGAAAGCTTGACAATGAATAAGGAAGACGGAAGAAGAGTTGATGCTTTTGAGTTGTGGTGTTGGCGAAGAATACTGAGGGTACCATGGACTGTCAGAAGAACTAACAAATCTGTCCTGGAAGAAGTGCAGCCGGAATGCTCTCTGGAGGTGAGAATGGTCAGACTTTATCTGACCTACTTTGGTCATGCTGTCAGAACGGACTACTCCCTGGAGAAGAATATAATGCTTGGTAAAGTGGAGGGTAAGCAAAAAAGGAGAAAGCCCTCAATGAGATGGATTGACACAGTGGCTGCAGCACGGGCTCAGGTTTAGCAAAGACTGTGAGGGCTGGGTTGCTATGAGTTGGAGCTGACTTGACAGCACCTAACACCACCAATAACTCCGACCGGTACCCCCTTTTCCAGGGAGGAATCCCTGTCCTGGCCACCACCATACAAGCAATTACCTACATACCTAACAGACATCCTTTATTCTCCTCTCAAATCAAAATGATTACTACCATATCCTTTACTTTAGCTCTAAAGTCCTCTCCAGCTTGGTCTTGCTCAGGCCCTTATACCCCGAAGTTTGATCATTTAAGCACCTCCTCACTGGCCTTCTGTCCCCAGCACAAATCTTACCAAACTACTCTTCACATACATCTTCACTGGGCCCCCTCTGACCCTGAACTCAAGCCCCAGCCTACCTCTTCTGCCTCATCTTGGCTTCTTCCCCCTCCCACCCACAGCCCAGCCACATGGACTTACCTGCCTACCGTTCCCTGCTGTGCTGTACCTTCTCCCACGGCCACACCTCTGCATGTGCTGTGCTGTCTGGGAAGCCCTTGCCCACCCAACCCACTGACTGAACATCTAGTCTGTCTTCTAGACCTAGTTCAAGCCTCACTTTCTGGGAAGCCTTTCCGAATCCTCCCCAAGGTAAGGAACTCTTGTCTGGATTAAAGCACTAATTACACTGCTTATATAATGTGCCGTTTTTCCATTGCTGCACCCTCCACCTGCAGGACTGTGTCTGGCCTCTGTTGATGTGTCCTTCCCCCAGCACAGGGGGTGGCACAACGTGCCGATCAGTATCTAGCAAAATCCTTGCAGTTCACAGCTCAGCTGGCTGGGCTCTTTCAAGGAGGGGTGAGGGGCTGGAAGCTTTCTGTGGTGGTTATGTTTGTGTGTCACCTTAGCTGGGCCTGGCTGAGTGGCTGGCAGCTGGTGGTAGTTATTCCCCATGGTGAGCCTGGCAGTCAACTCCATGGTGGGATCTACCACAAGCAGCTGAGTAGCTGCTTTGGGTATGTGGTCTGCTTTCTGTACACAAGCAGCAGCTTTGGGAATGGTCTCCAGCAAATGGCATGCTTGGACCCTGCATGTAGCCGTGTTGCTGTTCAGCAGCCTGCCATGCTCTGCCGACCCTGGGACTTACAATGAACTTGAACTAATGGCCTGCTGTGTGGTTTAGTAACATCAGGACTGTGTCTTTTTACTTGTCAACCTTGAGTTTGTCAGCCTCAGCAGCCAGCAGCTGTCTGAGTGAAGAAACACCTCTAGCTCCAGTGGGCCGAGAGCAGGAGGCAGAGCTGGACCCCAAGGCTGAGGGGCTTTCACCCAGCCCCTAAAGCCTGGCACTTTGAACTTGGACTTCTAGCCTCCCAAACTGTAAGAAAATAAACTCCTGTTTGTTGAGGCCATCCCATTTGTGTTATATTCTTGTCAGAGCGGCACTAGGTAACCAGAACACCTTCTTAGCAGGTTCCCTGATCTCAGAGAAGCCAAAGGCTTGCAGTAGACTCCTGTCATTGTTTCTTACATCTGGTACCTGTGCCTTTCTAGAATTGCTCCTTCTTAACCTCTGGGGCTACCAACCATAAGGCTCTATCCTCTGTACCAGAGATGTGCGCAAGAAACCCAAGCAGAGCAGTCATAGTGGCCCAAGCCCACCCACCCTGTGATTGCTTCAAGGATGAGCAGGGCCCCAAGTAAGGTCAGGATGTATTAGAGTGGGTTTGAATCTTAGCTTCACCACTTACGAGCTGGGTGACTTTGAGCCAGTTGTTTAATTCTTTAAATCTGCAAAATGGGAAAATAAAAATGTCTACCCCATGTTGAAGGAGTAACTGAGTTAATATATGTGAAGTGCTTACAACAGTACCTGGCACAAAGGGAATGGTATTTATTATCCTTGTACTACTCTGTGGGGCAATCCCATCTGAGAACTAGTGAGAATGAGATACAGAACTCTGTTGTGTCACCGAGGTTCATGGATCCAGATGTGTGCCCGAAGCGTTCCATCTTTTTTGCCCTGCCTAGTTCCACAGGCCAATTAACTTTTTTTTTCCCCTTGTAAACCAAGTTTGAGTTGGGTCTCTGTAAGTTATAACGCAAGGGGACCTAATAATACTGGAGTGAAGTTGGAAAAATATAGGCGCCAGGAGCCTGGTGAACCTCTCAGTTTGTTGTGAGAGTTGGGCCAAAGCTTCCCTTCTCAAGCTCTAGTTCCTCATGTGTCTGACAGTGTGATCATGTCTCCTTGCTTCCCTTTCATGGCTGCTGTGAGAATCCATCTGTATGGTGGATATGACTTGAAAACTGTCAAATGCTAAAAAATAAAAACTCATCAATGGCTAACAATAGAGCTAGAAAAATCCCAACTCCTTAGCTTGGCATTTGCAGGGCCCTGCCCCATGTGGTCGGACTCCACCTTTTTGGCCTTCCCACTTAATGCAGTCCCCTCCCATATGCAAACCCTCTGCTTAGACTGCACTGGATTTCCCAAACACACCTTTGTGTCTTTGCTCGTTTTGTTCCCGTCACATGAAATGATTATGGCTCATCTCCACTGCCAACAAAATCCATTCTACCAAGGTCCATTCCGATAAAACCTTCCAGGAAGCCTTTTCTGATCTCTCCTCATGGCTCTCCCTTACCCATACACATATGCACACAGAGGAGCAAGAAGTGTCCTTTTTTCCTGTGAACTCATACCACTCCCTTTATTGAGGTTCAGAGAGTTCTTTACTTAGATTTCAATCTTTTGGAGGGCAGGGCCATCTGATTTGTATTCTCCATTGCACTTTACAGCAGGGATTCAGGGATGTGGGGGTACAGAGGATTACAGCTCCAATCAACAAAGGCCCAGGGAGAGAGCAGGTACCGAGCAAAAGAAATGGAGAATTTCTGCTCTTGCCTTGTTCAGCTCCCATCCCTACTGGAGGCATTACATGGGTTTAATAATAAATTCTGCACTGCTTAGTTACACTGAGCCAATGAGTGAATGCTGTTGTGTGGGTGAACAATAGAAAAGGCTGCTGACACCTGGAGAAACTTACCCAAGCCGGCATTTGCTGGAATCACCCAGTCTCCTGGTTTCACCCCAGTCACAATGCTGCCCACTGCTACCACCTGTCCAACACCTTCATTCCCTCCAACAGCAGGCAGTTTGGGAAGGAGGCCATAGTTTCCTAAGAGAAAAGGGCAACTAAGTTTGGACAGTGAAAGAGCATGGCCTTTGGCATCAGATAGACCTAAGCCTGATGGAAGCTCTCTCTGGCTGTGACTAACCTCTCTGAGCCTTAGCTTCCTCATGTCTCTAGTTGCTGGTGAGTTGATTCTGACTCATGACAACTGTATGCCAAAGAATTTTCAAGACTGTGACCTATTGGAAGCAAATTACCAGGCCTTTCTTCTGAGGTGCAGGCTGTGTGTGTGTTAGAACTGTCAGCCTTTTAGTTAGCAATCAAGTGCTTTAACCATTTATGTCACTCAGGGACTCCTCATCTATTGGAAAATCAAACCAAAACTAAGCTCACTGCCATCGAGTCAGATCTGATCTTAGCGACTCCTCCTTGGGTTTCTGAGGCGGTATCATTATGTAAATAGATTGCCCAACCTTCCTTCTGAGGAGTGGCTGGTGGGTTTGAACTGCCAGCCTTCTGGTTAGCAGTCAAATGCCTTAGGCTCTACACCACCAGAGCTCCTCATCAATTTGAAGGGAAGAATATTTCTTAGCATCCATGGTTTTGTACGAGGCTTAGATAAGATATGAAATGAAAGCAACATATCACAGACACTTCACAAAGGTCGGTTTAACCCCACCACAATCCTAACTCTCAAAAAGCCTCACATTCCAGAGACTGGAGGCCAGATAGGGCTGACACAGTCTGCAGACGGCTCATCTGGAGAACAGCTGCTGCTAATCACAGAAATTTCACACCCGCACCTGAGGAGGCATGAAAATGAGGGGGCAGCTAAGCAGAAAAGCCAATTAACATAATCCACAGAAACCAAGGTTACCTTGGATCATATTTATGTCAGATGGATTGATAGGGGCCGCCAGCATCTTCACATGGACGTCTGATCCGCCCACAGCAGCTAGCTCTAGGTCCTTCAGTCTAAGCACAAAGCCAAAAAGAGACGTTAATGTCATCCAGACTAGACAGGGCGTCTTTCACTCAAATCATCTCCCCAAAGTAGGTCAGGCAACAACATTTTTGAACTGCCATTGTGCGCCCAGTGTTCTGTTAGATAAGAGAGGTGCTGTAAGGAACCTGCCCAGGATACACATTAACTCTCTCATTACCTGCAAGTGGATATTCCCCAGTGACCTCGCAACCCCACTGCCCACTCTGAAACAGAAAATAGTTAAAAACCTTTATTGGCCTGGGTTGGCCTTGTTTCCATAAGAATCACCTGGTGTGCTTACTAAGAATAGATTCTCAGGCCCAGCCCGATCTACAGGATCTCCAGATAAGGGGTATTCCAGTTCTTATGAACACATGTATCTGGGACACTCAGGGCTAGCCCACTTATTATCCACTTTTTTTGGGGGGGGGGTATAACACATAGAGAGGAGACATTTCTGTCTGTTGCAAGAAATGGAAAGATGGTCTCCATAGTTTGTGAAGGACACCCTGGGTGACTGGGATTCACCCCTTGTAGTGATGTTCCTTCTGGGTGAAGATCCTGGTCTCTCTGGACAGAGCTGGGGGTCTTAGGTGTGAAACTCCACCACAGGATGGCTCTGTCACCTTGGGCAACTTTCCTCCTTGATCTGGGCCCATCTCTCTACAGGGAAAACAGCAGGATGGGGTAAGTAGTTTGGACTTGCTCACTTCTGAGACCCTCTTCCATTGTAAGTTTATGTGTTAATTCCCTTTTCTCATGGTGGGTCCTACACCCCATGGTACCAATATCTTTATCCCACTGGAACTTTGGTTAATGGGTAAAACCTTTTGAGGGAGGTCTACAGTGACTATGTCCATGTATTACTTTTGCAATTAAAAAAATTGTTTTAACAGTGACCTATTAACGAGGCAGTACTAATTAGTGGACTAGACTTGTGGGCCCTTGACCTTTTAATTACCAGAGATTCATTTTCTTTCTTTCTCCACACCCCTAAGACTATTTTTGTAATGCTTTAGCTGCCCAAATTTCTTAAGCAATAATTCTCTTCACTTTTACTTACCAAAGACACATATAATTGCCAACTAGAGGTTCTTAGCATGAGGCGACAGTGTCACTGCACTAAGGTGATGTAATTCCACCCACTTCCCGCAAAACTCTGACCTCTAATTATACCTGAGTCTTGATCTTGGGGTAAAAGTGTGATTTTCAAGAAATACTTTGTATTAATGGTAATAATGGTAGCAGGCATTTATTAGGTGCTTATCACATACCAAGTCCCATGCAAAGGGCTTTAAATCCATTATCTGACTTAGTGATGCAACACTTCTGTGAGGAAAGTAGAGACATCCCCCTTCTATCCAGCAGGAGTCTGCAGCTCCTGGAGGTGAGGAAACTCACCCAGGGTGAGATACCTGGTAAGAGGAGGGGGGTTATCTAATTCCAAAGCTGGCATTCTCGTTTGCTATGCTCTCTACACCAGCATCTTGAAATTAGTTTTGGGATTCCCCCTGACTGCCTACTAGGGGCCCCTGAGGATCTGGGGACCCCAAACTAGGATGAGGGTGGCCATGACTCACCATGATTGAAAATAGAAATAGACAAATTCTCTACAGAAAATGGCTAACTAGGAACGAGTTGTTGACCAGGGGCAGGGAGAAGAAAGAGCTTTTTAAAAGTTAAGTATTAAGGAATGTATGTGCTTATACACAGTCAAAGGAGAGAGTCCTTGTAGTAATAACTATGCCAAGTGCTGTGCATGCCAGCTTCCATTTAATCTTCAGATACTATTATTCTAATTCGGTACCTGAGAAACAAAGGCAACGGAAAGGTAAATAACTGGCTCAAGGTCACCAAAAGTAGTAAGTGGATGATCTGATTGAACCCTAGTAGTGAAACGCTAGAGAAGCCAGCTAGTGAGAGGCTGGCTCCAGACTAAGCAGCGGGCAGTGGAATGAACATCTACCTGGACTGGTGTTCGTGGTTGATCTGTGCTGGATCTGCCTTAAGGGGAGAGAGAGGGCGAGCTAACAGGCTCCCCCACCCCCCCAAGCAGGGAGGATTAGCCAGGACGGTGCTGGTGCTGTCTTTGTGAACGTATTTATACATAGGCCTGCATTCCAAAGAAAAATCCTGCTGAGAGCAAACGGATTTTGGAAGAGTTGCCTCCCTGTATTATCAGTACAGCTTCCCTCCTGCATTCTGACAGATAATCAGTTTTCCTATAAGCTAACAAAGTCCATGTGCTCAAGCAGCTTAAAGACATTTTTTTCCCCTATACATTTTCCACATTCTTCTTAGCCCAGAATTCCTTTTCTACAACTTCTCTACCCTCTGAGCAATTCAACTCACCCTTCAAGACTCAGCTCAAATTTTACTTCCTCTTAAGATGGCTTTTGACCCTCTTCCTGGCCCCAGCTCAAATTTTACTTCCTCTAAGATGCCTTTTGACCCTCTTCCTAGCCCTGGCAGGGGTTAAAAATGACTTGCTCCATCTTAGGTGCTCGCACTACACTGTCAGGAGGGGTGACATCTGACATGAGTTTATTGCTTTTTTTTTTTTTGAGCTGTACTGCTTTTTAATTTCTAATGTCTTTTCACGCTATTTTTTCAATTGATCATGACAAAACATAGGTTCACAATCCCTTTTCCAAAACGTTCGGGGCGATGTGCTCCAGAGCTCAGAACCATATGTTCTGTGCAGTGGGGGTTGGGTAGCATCCAGTAATCAGACACATTAATGTTTCTACACCAAAATGTATGCAATCACACTAAAGAGGGATGAATAAAGATTACATACAAACCTCATGTAAGATCAGGTTTTGCCTGCAAACGAGCTATGAAAAACGTTTCAGGGTTTTGTGAATTTTGGAATCTAGATACAAATTTGGATCTAGATCCAGATCTTTCAGATTCCAAGTTCAGTGCTTTTTATTTACCACCTAGTTTTTCTTTTTCATCATGGTGAGATTGCCCAACCTTCCTTCTGAGGAGTGGGTGCTGGGTTTGCCACCAAAGCTCCCTGGTAAATATAAACATATGTTGAAAAAAACAGCTGCTATTGAGTTGATTCTGACTCATGGTGACCCCATGCGTGTCAGGGCAGAACTGTGCTCCACAGACTTTTTAACGGCTGCTTTTTCATTGATCATCAGGATTTTCTTCTGAAGTGGCTGTGTGTGGACTCAAATGGCCAACCTTTTCAGTTAGCATCCCAGTGCATTAACTTTACAAAACCCAGGGACTCAAAAATATGTAACATTTACTATTTCAACAAAAATTTTATACAATTTAGTGACATTACATTTATTGTCGTAAAACCATCACCACTATCCATTTCCACATTTTCCCATCACCCTTAACACCAGCTTGGTGCCCTTGAGCAAAAATTTCCCTTTTCCCCCTCCCTTCCACCCCTGGAAAACACTCAGCTGTGGTCTCTCTGATTTGCCTATACTAGATATTTTACGTAAGCAGTATTTGTCCTTTTGTGACTGACTTTATTTCATCCAGTATGTTTTCCAGGTTCATCCATGTTGACTTATCTCCTAGCCAGTATGTCTGTGTTTCTCCCTGTTAGACTGTGAGCTCTCAGAGGGCAGAGAACTTCTAGTCTTCCTTAACTCATGTTTAGCACAGTGTCTCAGATCAAGACAACATTCAATAATGCTTCCTATACACATTAATTTTTCGGTCCAGTGAGAAAATGTGGCATAAAGTTGCCAGTCATGCAAGTTAGGGGAAGAGGCTGAAACCCAGGAGACTTGACTACTGCAGCTTGTACTGGTTCTCCCCGGTTCTGGGCTGCTTAGGGAAATAGCCCTGAAGGACAGACACAAATAAAAATGGAGAGTATCATCACAGGAGTTCAATCTAAGCAAAGGCCCATGTTTATTTTCCTCACAGCAAAGTGCAGATCACGTTTGCAGTAAGATTACACTTCTTAAAAATCTACATGTCCGTGGTTGAGAGAATACAGGTAAATCTGTCTGTAAATGGAGGCTAGTACACCAGAAAGAACATTAATTTGAAGTGAAACATGTAGTCCTGGGTTTAAATCCTGCTATGGTAATTTACCACATGGATGGGGCTCTGAATACCCATCTATAATATGGGGATAACACTGGAGCCCAGCTCACAGAAGCCAATGAGTTAATGCCCATAAAGCATTTACTATAGCACCTGACACACAGTGGATGCTGAAGAAATGACAGCTGTCATTAGTAGTTGGAATATTAAGGGAATCTTTGAAATAATTATCTGTCTGTACCTGAAAAGAATCACTGAAAGAAAACAACTGTTTGGAAAATTCAAGTGAATTTACCTCAGTAAATATTAAATTTGTCCTAGTAGGTGAGGTGCTGTGTTTAAAGAAGAATAAAAATATCTTGCTGGGAACTTGGTTGCATGGGAACTCACACAAGGAGACACTGGGAGAAGTGGTCTAACTGAAGCAGGTTCCTAGTGTAAAGCTGACTGCGAGTTGGAGGGAGAAAACATTCTTTGAAAGAAGTGATACCTCAGTTGTGGCTTGAAGGATAAGTAAGAGTTTACTATGTAGACTGATAGGAAGGTATTCCTGCCAAGAAGGAATGGCATATCATCGACTAGGCCTGGCAAGAGGTGTGGTCTGAATTGGACCTGTGGGAATACAGAGGGCTCAGTTACCTGGAATCTCTCAAAGAAGTGACATTGATGTCACTTGGTGACCAACTGCATTGCATGGAGGGGAGCAAGTGGGAAGTCTTTGGCTTGGGTAACTGGATATTGACAGGGAGCTGTGAAGAGTGGACCGGGAGTGCAGAGGAAGGTGATGTACTTGAAGTTCTAAGCAGGTGGCTGGCAGTATGCATACAGAGCAGGGGGCACTCTGGACATAGAGAGTTGAGTCAGTTGTATCTAGGTAGAGTCTATGTAAGTAAACTTGTTCTTGGTAATTTGGCTTGACAATTAAATGACAATACTAATGTTGATGGCTTACTACTAGATATTGTCCTTACCATTTACATACACATCCTCAAAACACCTAAGTGGCAAGTATTATCACTCTTAATTTACAGATGAGGAAACCAAGGCTTAGAGAATTAACTCCCAAGGTCAAACTGTTAGTAAGTGATAAGATTTGATCTTACATTTGACTCCAAAGTTCATCCTATTAAACCCTCTGCCAGTATCCACTAATCTGTGTGTGGGGGACTCTAGTTCCAGGAGATATTATGAGGCATTTTCTGGGGGTCAATACAGTTGGGAAATGCTGCCTACTAAACTCCCTTTATAAGGTTCAGATTGCACATTAGAATCGTAGAGGCTCTGAGAAGTTAAGAAAGCCATTTGGCTTTGTGTAATCCAGACGTTCCCTGATGTAACTGGGGCTGGGAACACTATTTCATGGCTACCAAGTAACAGCCTGCAGAACAGCAGCCCCCCAAACGCCACAGCCATAAACCCCTCCCAGTTGTCCTCATTGTCTTCTGGGAAGCCTAACTGCTTGATACAAGTTGAATTTCACACAGTGGGAGGGAAGGCGTAGGGCAGGGGCCAAGCAGGCACTAGCATCTAGGAGATGAAAAACTGAAGCTGCAAACACAGGTGGGTGATGGCAGGGTGCAGGGCTGACACACACTGCATGCCTGGGAGGAGTGTTGGTCCAGCTGCTTCTCACCAGGGAGACGGGCCCCAGCCTGCCCCAAGGAATGCCATCAATATCACAGTTCCTGCTGATAGTTCTAACAGCGTCGTCAAGGATACCATTCTGCTGAGACAGGAAGGAAACTGGAGGCCAAGTCTGAATTCCAGGAGTTGGACCTCTGGTGTAATGTTAGCAATTCCTTCACTATGCCTCCTTTTTTTTTAAACAAAACAAAACAAAAAACCCAGCAACCAAAAAACACAACTCACAAAAGCAACAAGTGAGTTGTTGTGGAGTGCAAGTGAGGCACCCACATATAGCCTAACTATATCTCAAGTCATTTCTTCAGCAGTGTTCCTGACTTCTCCTGTGGGGGCAATGGCGCCATGCAACCTGGTGGGATGCCACTGTCTTCAATCGACAGATCCCAGACTGGATAAGGTCACAAAGGCTCCTTTGAGGCCGAGGCTGTACACCTGTGATACTGTGTGAAGTACAAGGGATACAAAAGCAGGCAGAAGAAAGAGCCTTTTGAGAAGGAGAAAAAAAGAGGCCAGTACCCTGGAGACTGGCTCAGTTATATTTGCCATGTAAGGCGGGCATTAGTCAACTCTGCTAAGGTATCTTTTCTGCATTCTGCATTTAATTAGCAACTGTTTGTACTTATCTTGCATCTTCCACTCAATCATCTCAAACAGGTGAACATCATTTTGAACATGAAGAGCAGACAGGGAGAGTCACTGGCCATAGGTACTTTCTCATCTGCTGAGGACAGAGAGCCTAGAAATGTGTGCCTGAACATGGGTCATCAAGGGAAGGAAGTAGATACTTTACATGGCTCTTCCAGTCTGCCTGCAGTCCCTATGATCATGAACCAGCCACCTTCGGTGATTTAGTGAGATGTCTGGTAAGCTGGGTACGTTGTTCTGGGATTTGATTAACGATTAATAAGGCACAGTGGGGCAAGGTGAGGGAACAGCTCATCCCCAGCAGAGGATGCTGGTAGCCTCAATTCCTGGGCTTCTTGGGGAGCCCAGAGCTCTCAGGGAGGGCTCCTTTCCCTGAGCTCATTTGTCCCCCATCAGTTGGTGTGCCCAGCACACCCATCCCCTCCCTGTGCCTCCTGCGGTGTCCCTGCCCAGAAGTAATGCCACCCTCCCACCATGCAGGACCCAACTTTTTGCTCATTTGCACAATCACTTTGAACTGAAAGAGATCGGAGACTTAGGGGGAACTTCTGGAAGTCTCTACCTGGGGTTGTCAAAGAAACCCTCCTCTATCTTTCTTCAACTGAAATTTCCAGACACCTTGCAAGCTCCATAATATTCTACATCCACTGACATCTGGGACACTCCACTTGAAGGGAGTTACAGAGTCTACATTGCTTAGTTTGCTGAGGCCTAATTCTTCCTGTTACTCCAAAGAGCAAGACTGAACCCCAGCAGGTGACAGTCCCTGCCAAAAGCTGTCTTTATTTCTCAGACAGGTACAAAATGACCATGCAGTTCCTGTCTCACTGGAGGCTGCTGACTGTGTAACCAACCAAAGGCAAAGTGGCCCTTGGTGAAATCCTGCATCCAGGACTTGAGATTTCTAGCCATACTGTTGCTCCTGGAGGTTGCTGGAGCAACCACTGGTAAGCACGCAGTATGATGTCCGCTTCAGCTTCACTGAATTGTCAGAGCTGGAAGAACTGTTGGGGTGTTGCAGAGGATTCATGTCTCATAACACCTCCTATGGCTGCAGTACCATGTTGAGAATGCTGAGGCCTCATCTAGTCTTGACAGGAAAGAGTATTGTTGGGGAGGAATGGGGTAAAGAGGTATGTAAGTTTCAAGGTACACAGAAATGGAAGATCTGTCACTGGCACAAAAGATGGGTGATAGCATTCCTGCCTGTAATTTACTGCTGCTCTTGGTCAACCTTGTATTTTATCAGACTACCTTAAGAATGGAGAGAGGAGTGACTGCCTAACTCTAATTAGTGGCAGAGTCAGGACTGGAACCCAGCTCCCAGGTCAGTTCTCTTGTAGGCAGCCCCAGATGAAACATCCTGAGACAATCTAACTTTGTGTCATCTTTGCTTCCCCTTCTCTAAAAAGCAGACCCCTCCCATCCGTCCGTCGTGAGAAAAGCTTGGAATCCTACCAGAAAGCTGCTAGGAGAGGGCCAGACTGTGACAGTAACATTGCACTGCGTGGCAGCATTCCTCCCAGGAGCTGCAGACACCGGGGGAGAAACCCTTGTATATTGTACAATTCTGCAGAGGTGTGCCTGCCAAGTTTCATCCTGAGAGGTAAGAATGAAGAAACTAGCATAGAAGGTCTTGGTCTCAGACTTCACGGTCTAGTGAAGTCTAGATGGAAGGTTATGTCCAAGTGCTACAGGAAGTGCAATCGGCTTGAGTTTGAATCCTGTGACCTTGGGCAAATTCCCCAAGCCCCCCTCAGTTTCAGCAGATACCTCCCTCACAATGTTATATATCAAGAGCAGGAGGCTTTCATGAAATATTAATAAAGACACACCATGTTTTTCCTTGCCTCTGGCTCTTCTGTTTAGAACACTTCTCCACTTCCTCTCCTCCTAAACTACCCACCCATCTGCTGTGGGACTCAACTTAGACATCCTGTCTTCAGAGAAAGCACTGAGGGTGTTAACATATTTTTACACAAATAATGCATGTGTCCTATGTTTTTGGCCAACTAGCCCTCCCCTCCTTAGGTATGTATATACTATGCTAATTTCTTTACAGCAATATATAAAAAAAATTAGCATCCCTTGCTGGGGGCGGGGAGGGCTGTGTAAAAATATGGTAGGTGTCGCTTTTCTGTGTGTCCACAGCCCTCCAACCACCTCCTATCATAACACTCACCCCACAGGGCTACAGCTGCCCATCTCCCGGACTAGACAGAGAGTCCCTAGAGGGTGAAGATCACATATTATCATCTCTGCCTCCTTAGTGCCTAGCACTTAGTGGGCCCTCAAGTAATAAATGCTGGCTAAATAAACTAATGAGTTCTGTTCCCTCTCCTTTCAGTCATGTCTACAATAAAGAACCCAGCAGACTTAAGAAAAAACACCAAAAACAGTTTTACAGAGCATCAAACCACAATGCTAAGTTTTTTCCAAACTGTAATAATTCTGTCTTAAAAAACACTGACATCCACTGTGAAAAGAGGACCCTGTGGGAAACAGTGCTCTATAGTGAGAAGTCATGACCTGCTCTCCCAGGTTCCCCCTAGCCTGAGACAGAGTGAGATATGCCCATGGGCTTCACAGTGTAGTTTCAGAAACTCACTCTGTACTGGCAGCAAGTGGGAGAGAAAGCCAGGATGATTAGGATGCTGTCTCATGAAAGCCCCAGGATGCTAAAAAGGGGAGGAGACAGAGGAAGGTATTTCTACTGTCTTCCCCAGAGTCGGGCTGCTCTTCCTATGAAGAGACTTGGGGTCACCAGAATGACCTATAATTTCACCTTCTCTTTTAACTCATCTCATTACCAATTTTACACCCCATTTGACATGGTTATCATTTCTTCAGGTTTATGTCTGTATCAAGGAATTTTAATAAAGGGCATCCTAGTTGTATGATATTGGGCAAGTGACTCTTAATCTTCTCAGGTCTGTTCCCTTATCTGTAAAATGGGGATAACAATGATCAAACTGGGCTATTGTGATTTTTAAATGCCACAGTATATGTAGAGAATTTAGCCCAATGTCTGCCACATAGTAGGTATATGATAAATGAAAGCTGTTTTACCATAATACCTGAGAATGGCGAAGTCCTGAGAGGGGACTTCCAGGATCAAAAGGAAAGAGGACATCAGGTTTTCTAAGAACTATCTGGTAAAGAGAATCCAGAACTCTACCCAGGGACAATGGCCTATGTCTGAAATGTCTGTATTTGTAACTTTCCCATGCTTGTAATTTTCTTCTGCAGTCTTACTTTATTTACATTAACAGTTAAATCCTTTAAGCAAAAAAACCAAACCAAACCCACTGCTATCGAGTCAATTCCAACTCTATGGAAATAGATTGCCTCATCTTCTTCCCATGGAGCAGCTGGTGGGTTTGAACCACTGACCTTGTTAACAGCCAAATATCTTACCCACTAGGCTGACTCGACGGCACATAACAACAACAACAAGGCTACCAGAGCTCCCTGCTTTATGTGAAAAGGCCCAAGTATTTAGGAGAACTGTTTTATGGGAGAAGGGAGAGAAATTCTGAGAGACAGGGGTGAATGGTTTAATAGAGGCAAAAACAGCTGGAATGTTGGGGGCTAAAGGAGTGAAGAGGGACATTCAAAACAGAGACGAGAACAGGAGATACCTGGGGGCCTCACACTGAGGAGTTCCATAACTCCTCAAGGAACTGCTCTGGTGGTGTAGCGGTTTAAGGCTACTAACCAAAAAGTCAGTGGTTCGAACCCACCAGCTGCCCTGCAGAAGAAAGATGAGGTAATCTGCTTCCATAAAGATTTATAATCTTGGCAACCCAACAGGGGTCACTGAGTTGGAATTGACTCAATGGCATTTGGCTTGGATAGCCCTTCAAACCTGGCAGACTGTACCGCATCCCTCCCAGAGCTCTGGCCTACAGTGTAGCATCACATACCACAGCAGTTTGGGGAATGCTCTGCTTGGACATTGGGTAGTTCTATGACTCGACCTGGCATAACCTGACCCAGACATCCAGTCACCAGGATGTGTGAAGGACACCTGATTCATTCTTTGACAGTGTGGTCACCCTCAATCTTATAAGACATGTCACCTGAATCTGGGTCAGAAGGGAGAGTGTTCCTTCTGAGGCACATGGACAATTACTGCTTGCCTGATAATCTATACCACAGGGCAATCCCTGGGGATTGCAATCAATGTCACAAAATAAAATGTGTATGGACTGTTGAATGGAAAACGATTATGTTTACAAACTTTCACCCAAACCACAATAAAAAGTTAAATAAAATTGATAATAAACATTAAAGAAAGAAATGGAAAGAACAATGTTAGGGTGGATGCTGGTGATGTAAAGTAATATGTTTCTTATTTTGACACCTGGAGTGGAAGGGGAACGTCTACTAGCTAGCTTCCTGCTTCTTTTAAAGTTCAACTCACAGGCAACAAGCCCTGCCCATTACAGAGAGCCCAATTAGCTTTGCCATTCAAGTAAAAAACCAGTTGAGGAAACAGAGCCAGTTATGCTACTCACTCACTGCCATCGAGTTGATCCCGACTCATAGTGACCCCTCCTTGGGTTTCTGAGGTGGTATCACTACGGAAGTAGATTGCCCAATCTTCCTTCCAAGGAGGGCTCGTGGGTTTGAACGGCCTTCTGGTTAGCAGTCAAATGCCTTAGGCACTGTGGCTTCCTAGAATAATCAGCCTAATCTTCCCTAGAGGGATCAATTTTACATAGATATGCCAATATAACATCCATGATTTTTTTCAACTTTGCAATAACCTATGGTCAAAACATGGCTGATATAATTGTTTACAAACCAACCAACCTTAGCCTGGACATCAGTCACTTGGAGAGCTTTAAAAAGCAGAGATGCTCAGGGGCCACCCTAGACCTATGAAGCACCTCAGTGGTGGGGTCTAGAAATATGTAGTTTCTAAAAGCTCCACAACTGAGACCTGAAGCCAAGTTGAACACAATGCTTCATGGAAGTGTCATGGACACTTACGGGACTTTCGGGAAATTACCTATGGCTCCACATATGGGCACAAGAGAAGCTGCCTTTGTTTGTTAAGTGGCATCTGCCACCAGACCAGTTTGTTCCAGCTACCCTCAATCCAGAGGGATTGCCCTTAGCTCTGTCAAATACTTTCCTTCTACCTAACTCTCCCAGGCCCTTCTTGAGAGTCCCTGGATATCTAAGATGCCTTCCTCCTCATCACACACCTCACACTTCCCTTCTTTTACAAATGAGCATAGTAAGAACTCAACAGAAGGTGCACATCTGACACTTGATTCAGATTTAACCAACACTGTGGCAGGTCCTGCATTAGACACATAAATTACAAGCCTGTGAGCAAATCACTAAGCTGTTCCCACATTTGAGGTGCATTCCTGGAAATGGAGGAATGCTCACCAGAGCTTTACCGGCCCATTACAGCAGAGTCCTCGGGGAGATGTCTTCCTGTCACAGTGATTCATTACCTTCGATCAACATACAATTTGGGGTTTATTGACTGATGTGTCTTCTCAGCATTCTTTCCAATTGATCTAACTGTGCAAGTGGCTAGGTTGAGTGCATGACCTTGAATCTATCTGAGGTATATCCCTTTCAGCTGTCCAAACATGCAGCCTGGATTTTAACCATTAAAATAATTCCATGTTTGCTTATCCCTTGGAAAACAATCAAACGATTTGCTGGGAATCAAAGCAGAGTTGTAAACAAGGGACTGGAGGAAAGCATTCAGGCGCTTTTTGGTGTAGCACCTTTGATTGGTTTCAGGTGGTCAGCACTTTGAGCTACACTGTACTATCTCCAAAGATAACTATGATGAAACTGAAGCTCAAAGAATCTACGTAACTTGCCACATACACACAGCTAGGACAGGGGATGGCAGGCATTTGACTCCAGTTTCTCTGATTTCCAGACCAGTGCTTTCACTTTAGCTCCACTCCAGTAGCTCCATTCATTTCTCTAAATGGTTAAAGCTATTTATGTGCAGATAAATAACCGCTGACAACTCATACTGTTTTTATCAACAACATGCAAAATTCATGCATTAATATCCAAAGGAATTTGAGAAGGAGGGCACAGTCATAAAGGAGGGCTCAGAGAGGCTGAGTGACTTGTCCAAGATCAAACAGCTCCTAAGACACTGAGTCTGTATTTGACCTTAGGTTGGTATGGCTCCAAAACTGGAGCTCTTTTTACTAAGTCAAGTGCATATACAATACAGTGGAGAGGACATTACATGAAACAGGTGTCAGGAACCATGAATTCCTTGGTCATATCACCTTGGACAAGTCACCTGCCCTCCATAAAATGGAACCTGATCTCTGACCTACTTTACTGAGAGGCTGAGTTTCACACGAAATAACAGACTTAAAAACATCCTGAAAATCCCCTCCACGGATGCATGGAATTATAGACACCAAAAAATAATAGAGGGTAAGAACTCAAGTCAGTCAGTCAGACCCAGGTTCAAATGCCAACTCCATCAGTTACTGCCTGTGTAACCTTGGGGAAGTGACTTTACCTCTCTTACACCTCAGCATTCTCTGCAAAATGGGGATAAATCAAGTACTTACCCTCAAATGAATCTACTTAAACAAGGGATTGTCTGACATATGGTACGCAATTAATAATGCCATTCATTATTAGTTAGATTATTACCATTATAATTGTGCCCCAGGAGCTCTGGTGGAGCAGTAGTTAAAGCATTCTGCTGCGAACTAAAAGGTCTGCGGTTCCAACTCACCAGCTGCTTTGCAGGAGACAGATGAAGCAGTCTCCTTCCGTAAAGATTTACAGCCTAGGAAACCCTATGGGGCAGTTCTGCTCTGTCCTACAGGGTCGCTATGAGTCAGAATCGACTCGATGGCAGTGGGTTTGGTTTTCCAATTATGCCCCTTGGGTCTTCAGCTACTTTGAGGAACGTACTTTTTGAGCTACCAAACACTCCGTGGGCTACAGTTTTAGTCTTGCAATTCTTTGCCCCCTCCTCGGACCCTGTCCCTCTCTTCTTAGCCGCACTTCTCCCCAGCCCGTCTCAAACCACATCAGGACACCCGGTCTCTTCCCCCGTCTCGACGTTGCCTCTTACTCGACGACCTTGGCTGGGTCCCCATGGAGCCCATAGACCAGTGCCTGGACCCGGGAGGGATCGTCAGATGCGGAGTAGGAGGAGCAAGCCGGACCGCGGCGCCATGAAGCCGAAAACAACTCCTGCTGCACTCGGGCCAGGGATCGTGCCCGGCACAGCGCGCCGTAAACCCACATTCTCCGCTCAGCCAACATAGAACCCGGCGACCCGTGATACGTCATCCTTCCGCGACTGCGCTCCTGTTCCCCGCCTCCCGCCCCGCCTCTAGGTGAAGCCCCACCCGCGGGTGCGTTCCCCCCACCCCCCTTCAGTTAAAAGGACGTTTTTTTCCTACGTAGCCCATGAGGTGGCATCTGGGGAGACAGCTTGGAGAGACGGAGTGGAAAGTGGGGGGGTACCTGAGATTCCAAATGTGCCAAACCAGCTCTCCCAACGAGAAGTCTAGGATTGCTCTAAAGCTGTGCCTACAACCGGGGCTGCACTTAGGTGTTTGATTTGGAGAAGTCATTGTACCTTCCCCGGCCTCAGTTTTCCCTTCTTTCTGCTATTACTGAGTGCTCACTGTGCCAGGCTTTTAGCAGGCATGTCTCTTTTGACCCCCACCCCACTACATGGAAAGATGTAGAGAGGCAAAGCCTACTTCCCTACACTGAGTAGAGTGTAAGCTGATATGGAGATGAGAGTATTGAGCTTGGAATTAGACGATTTGGGTTCAAAACCTGGCTTTGCTACTTTCCTAACTGAGCCACCTTGGGCAGGTGACTGAAACTCCAGTCTGTTTGTCTTCTTCGAGATTATTGTGAGGACTGGATGATGCAATGGAATAATGTTATTGTAGGTGTGAAGATGCTTTGTAAAATGCTAAGTGTATTAGGATATAAGGGAGCAGTCATAAGGAGAGGTTCTCCCTCTCAAAATTCTTACAGTCTAGAAAGGTATTAAGTAGGGCAATAGAAGTGGTTTGTCAAAATGTGTAACCCAGTAAAGATGCTAGGTTTCATTTTTTAGGGGAGGGAAGACATAGACACAACTAACTGAAGCCCAGTTGAATATAAGAGCATGACAGGGTGTACTGCTGGAGTCAAGGAGAAATGATCCTGGAATAGGTGGGGGTAGGGGAACGGAGGAAGTGCTGTTGGATCCAGCCTTGTGATTCCCAGTCTTCAAACACACACATGCACCACCACCACCACCAAAAACCCCAGTTGCCATCAAGTCGATTCTGACTCATGGTAACCCCGTGTGTTTCAGAGTAGAACTGCAGGCTCAGAGCAGAATTGTGCTCCATAGGGTTTTCAATAGCTATGATCTTTCAGGCTTTCCAGGCCTTTCTTCTGAGGTGCTTCTGGGTGATTCAAACTGCCAACCTTTTGGTAAGCAGCTGTTCTGGTTACCTAGTGCTGCTCTGATAAGAATATACCACAAATGGGATGATCTTAACAAACAGGAGTTTGTTCTTACAATTTAAAGGCTTTAAGTCCAAGTTCAAGGTGCTAGGCTCTAGAGGCTGGGTGGAAGCCCCTCAACCCTTTGGGCTTTCGCTCTGCCTCTTGCTCCCAGCTCACTGAAGCTAGAGGCATCTCTTTACTCAGGCAGCGAGAGGCTGCTGAGGCTAACAAGCCCAAGGTTGACAAATAAAATGGCATGGTCCCAATGTTACCAAAGGAGCTCTGGTAGCATAGTGCCTGAGGCGCTTGACTGCTAACCAGAAGGCTGGCGGTTCAAACCCACCAGCCACTCCTTGGAAGGAAGGTTGGGCAATCTACTTCCGTAGTGATACTGCCTCGGAAACTCTAGGAGGGGTCACCATGAATCGGATCTGACTCCACGGCAGTGAGTTTGGTTTTTGGTACCACATGTAAAGCACTCAGGTGAGGGTCTGGTTCATAGGAAATAATCAATGTAAGTGCTTGTTATTATTATTAGAGAAAGTTTGTGTTTGTGATGGGTAGTCTACAGTTGTAGCTGTACACACACACACATACACACCCTGATCCTGCTCTCCTTCTATTTTTGTGGTGCCACACAGGCCTACTTATACCAGGAGGTACAAAAGTAGTCTTCTGTTTAAGTTTCCCTAAATGACACTGAGCCACTGAAATGATTTTTCCTACCAGATTGACTCCTTCTCCCAAATTCCTTAAGTAGCCTAGCCAGAAGACCTGGAGAACCGTCCAGCAGATCTCCCTCCTCAGCTCTGGAATTTCCCCCCTCCATCCCCACCTCCCTCACCATCAGGCCAGGCCATCAGCTCTTGTTTCATCTTGTCAACAGCCTTCTCCTTTGCTGGTATCCTTTCCCCCTATCTGTCCCTCCGCAGTTCTTTTTTTTTCCCCCCAAGTCTCCAGAATGATTTTATTTTCTAACAAAAATATCGGATTTTGTCTTTCCTTTACTTCAAGCTCTTCTTCCATGACTCTAAATACTTAGGGAGAAACTGGAAGTCACAGTGCTTTGTGGAACACAATGAACTATTGACACATTAAATTTAAAATTGTAAAAAACAAAACCAAAACCAAAAAACCCAAGACATATGATTGTATGCTAATTCTATTATTCTTTCACATAATTGACATGCATTAAAGTCTTCAGAAAAATGTATGGAGGAAAAACACCTTAGAACCAAGAAAATTCTATTCATTATAATTTAATCTGCCTTCTTGCAAGCTAGGAAAAGAAGGCTACGGTTTTAATTTAATGGTAGGACCTTTCAGCTTGGATTGAGGGACACCTGGTTTCCCCCAGGGATACAATTTGAGAACCATTGATTCAGGGGTTCAAGTCCAGTTGTCCTGGCCTTGCAGTTAAGATCCTTCATATTCTCCCACACTTTTTCCAGCTTTAGCTGTTGCCATTGGATCATGATCCAACCGTATCTGATGCCCACCCTTCCCAGTACTTCCTTGTCTTTTGGCTTTACCCAGGCTGTTCCTTTTGCCTGAAATGCTCTTCCCTGCCTTGCCTACCTGGGGAGTTCCAGGTTTAGATAGCATTCCCTTGGTGTTGTTTTCTAACCTCCTACACTGAGTCAACTTCTGCTGCCTTTCTGCCTTCCCAGTATTTTCTGGATTGGTTTTATAGCCTTCAGGACACTCTTAGTTATTTATCTGCCTACTTCTCCCTCCGGGCAAGAGTGGGGCCAACTTTGGTTCATCTCCATGACGCTAGCACCCAATATGGGGACTGGCAAGAGTAGGTGTCATAAATGTTCAATGAGTTGCAGGTAATTGAATTTCCTTATGACCTGGCACTGTCTGTGGTGCTGTCGCCTATTCCTCAGAGTCAGGGCAGTCATTCCAGGCCCGGATCTCCTCCCTCCCCTCTCCTTTTCGGTATGATAGAGGTTTTAAAGTAAAGCAGAATTTTCTCTTTTGTCTACCTGTGCGCTCTTTCTCCCTCCATCTAATCACACCCGTCTTCCCCTGTATAAAGACTAGAGGATTTTGGAATCAGTGAGACCTGGGTTTGAGTCCTAGATCTACCATTTACTAGCTGTTTGACCTGGGTCAAGTGTCTTATGCTCACTGAACTTCGAGTTCCACACTCTGGATTGGTGAAACACCTGACACGAGACTTCCATGAGAGAACTCTGCAAACTGCATCTGTGGCTATTTCTTCTCCGAAAGTATAGGATACAATGTTGTTGTTAATTGCCATCAAGTTAATTCCAACTCAGGGTGACTCCATGTGTGTATAGTAGAACCGTTCATAGGGTTTTCAAGGCTGTAACCTTTGCATGCATCAGGACCCCATTTCTCTTTATGGCTGAGTAATAGTCCATTGTATCCTATACTTTCGGAGGTGGATCAGCAGGCGTGTTTTCCAAGAAGCCTCTAGGCAGGTTTAACCACCAACCCTTCAGTTATACTTGAGCGCATAACTGTTTGAGCCACCCAGGGAATCCTCTCGTCACTTTTCATTGTTCTTGCTTCACTCTGTGGCTCTCTCTTTGTTTAATTCCCTGCCTCTTGTTCTGGCCTGCTCTGTCTCTTTGGCCTCTTCCCTGATTCAGCCTGGAGCTCATCAGTGCTCACAAGAGAGACCAAAAGCCTGGAGCCCTAGGCTCTTTCTTGTCCTGGTTCAGGGCAGTGCTGGATGTGCCAACCTAAGTGGGTGTTGGCTGGCTCCTGCCCCAGCTGCCCTGTTCCTAGGTAGTGGAGGCAGAGCACAGGGAGGCCTAGATGCACATTGAAACTTTAGGATCTATCCAATGTCACTGCCACTGTCAGTCCATCCTACCCTTCTCTGGCCTGGAGGATGAATGTGGCATCTGCCAAGGGTCTCTCTGCTTCTATAATCTGTCCTCAGCTGCTTGGAGGACTTCAATGCTTCAGTGGCTTCCCACCGCTCTTCAGGTTTAACTCAAAGCCCCTTAATTGCCCACATTTCCTTTCATGACCTGCAGGCCCTGCTGACCTTTTCAGCTGCCCCTGGTTTCCCTCTCCTGATTTACTCCACTCCAGCCACACTGGCTTCCTTGCAGTTCCTCAAACCCCCTGCCTCCTGCCTTTGGATGGGCTGTCCTCTGGCTACAAATTTCCCCTTCACTGATTTGCATGAGACTAGGTGCTTTTTCCTCTGGTGGCACAGTGCCTAAGGCATTTGACTGCTAACCAGAAGGTTGTCGGTTCAAACCCACCAGCCACCCCGTGGAACAAAGATGAGGCAATCTACTTCTGTAAAGATGTACCTTGGAAACACAATGGGAGTCACTATGAGTCAGAATTGGTTTGCAGCAGTGGGTTTTTTTTTTTTTTTTTTTTGGTGTTTGGGTCCTTCTTATACTTCAGGTCTCATCTCAAATGTCACGATGTCACCTTCTCAGGGAAGCCCTCTTGGACCACCGAATCTAGAGTAGATCCTCATTATATGCTTTTTAAAAAATTTTGTGCTGAAAATATATGCGACAAAACATTTGCCAATTTAACAATTTATACATGTATAATTCAGTGACAATGATTACATTCTTTATGTTGTACAGCCATTCTCAATATCCTTTTCCAAATCATTTCACCACCACTAATGTAAACTCGGGAGCTCTGGTAGCATAGTGGCTAAGACACTTGCCTGCTAACCAGACGGCTGGCGGTTCAAACCCACCAGCCACTCCTCAGAAGGAAGGTTGGGCAATCCTACTTCCGTAGTGATACTGCCTTGGAAACCCAAGGAGGGGTCGCTATGAGTCGGGTTTGACTCGACGGCACATAACAACAACAATGTAAACTCAATGCCCCCTAAGCAAAAACTCCCCTTTCCCCTTTTCCTCTCACCTCTGGTAACTGTTAATAATCTGTATGTTTGCTTATTTCATACGAGTGCAATCTACAGTATTTGTCCTTTTGTGACTGATGTATTTCACTTAGCATGTTTTCATCCATATTGTGGCATGTGTCAGGACCTCATTTCTCTCTCTCTTTTTTCTCTTTATGGTTGGGTAATATTCCAGTATTGCTCAAAGGCATTTGATTGTGTGGATCATAACAAATTATGGATAACATTGCAAAGAATGGGAATTCAGAACACTTAATTGTGCTCATGAGAAAATTGTTCATAGACCAAGAGGCAATTATTTGAACAGAACAAGGAGATATTGCATGGTTTAAAATCAGGAAAGGTGTATGTCAGGGTTGTATGCTTTCACCATACTTACTCAATCTGTATACTGAACAATTAATCCCAGGAGCTGGACTATATAAAGAAGAATGCGGCATCAGGATTGAAGGAAGACTCATTAAAGACCTGTGACAGGCAGATGACACAACCTTGCTTGCTGAAAGTGAGGATGGCTTGAAGCACTTACTGATTAAGATTAAAGACTTTTAAGCCTTCAGTACGGATTATACCTCAACATAGAGAAAACAAAAATCCTCACAACTGGAACAATAAGCAACATCATGATAAACAGAAAATATTGAAGTTGTCAAGGATTTCATTTTACTTAGATTCACAATCAATGCCCTTGGAAGCAGCAGTCAAGAAATCAAACGACATATTGCATTAGGCAAATGTGCTGCAAAAGACCTCTTCAAGTGTTAGAGAGCAAAGATGTGACTTTGAAGACTAAGGTGCTTCTGGTCTAAGCCATGGCATTTTCAATAGCCCATGTGCATGTAAGAGCAGGATAATGAATAAGGAAGACTGAAGAACAATTGATGCATCTGAATTGTGGTGTTGGTGAAGAATACTGAACGTACGTACCATGGACTGCTGTAAGATTGAGCATATCTGTCTTGGAAGAAGTACAACCAGAATTCTCCTTAGAAGCCAGAATGGCCAGACTGTGTCTCTTATATTTTGGTCATGTTGTCAGAAGGGACCAGTCCCTGGAGAAAGAGATAATGCTTGGTCAAGTGAGAATCATCAAAAAAGAGGAAGACCCTCAGTGAGATGGATTGACACAGTGGTTGCAATAATGGACTCAAGCATGGCAACACTTGTGAGGAAGGCACAGGACTGGGTTGTGTTTTGTTCGGTTGTACTTAGGATTGCCATGAGTTGGAATCGACTCAATGGCTCCGCCACCGCCACCACCAATATTCCGTTGTATTTTGTTTCCACGTGTTGTTTATCCATTCATCAACTGATGGACAGTTCATTTTGGTTCTTACAAAAAGGGCTGCAGTGAAAAGTGGTGCTACCATATTCTTTGTCACAAAACTCCATCAATTTCTTTCAGAGTGCGTATCTTGGGTTATAATTATGTATTTATTTGCATGCTTGTTTTGGGGCTCTGCTTGAATATAAGCTTCATGAGGGCAAGGACCATGTCTATATCCATCTATCTGTTCATCCATTCATTCAACATTCACTGAGCACCAATTACATGCCATATACTAGGCACCCACATAGGAGACCATGTCCTTGACCTCAGGTAGTACACATTCTAGAAGTAGAGACAAATAATAAACATTCCACATAGTAGATGATCTGTTTAAAGCTAACAGTCCTCTCACTGATTTTCTTTTTCTATACTCCTTATCATTGTCATATAACATAGAATTTGCTTTTGTTTTGATTGCTTACTATTTCTGACTTCTCGTTATGTAAGCTCCATGAGGGTAGGGTTTTTTTTTTTGTTGTTGTTGTTGTTGGTGGTGGTGTGTGTGTTTTATATCTCAACCGTGTCTCATAGTAACTGTAGAAAAAAATGAATCAGTATCTGGTTAAGAATTTGTTGAATGAATGGGCTTCCAGGTGGGAGCCAGGTCTCAGCTCTGATTCACTGCAAGCCAGATGGCCCTGATTGAAATCCTGACACTTCCGTATACTAATGCATGACCTTGGGAAAGTCATTTCCTCTCTCTGGGCCTCAGTTACCTCAACTGTGTAATAGGCGTAATAATAACTACATACCTAATAGGTTAAGGTGAGGAGTAAATGAGTATATGTGAATGAATCATATAGAAGGTGCCTGGCGGTACATATAACGGCTGAGGAGTTTGCCGGTCATTGTACAAAGCTTGTACTGGACAGAGGCTCAAATATACTGCTTCACCTTGGGTAGCCAGAAGGTAGAAGTAGGACCAGTGTGTGTGAGGGAGGCAACCTTCACAGCACGAAAGGAAGAACTTTATAAACGCCTACATCTTCGAGGACCCAATATACACGCGTAGTAGGTAATGGAGTGCCAAGTCCTTGAAGAGATGTTTGAATGCGCATTTAGAAGGGCCATGGCAGAGGGGATTCAAGTACCATTTGGGACCGTGAGGCTGTTGTTTCTGGTTTACAGTCCTGAGAGCTCCAAGCAGAAGTTGGGGTGGGCAATGAGCGTGCTCATCTGAGAATGCCAGTGTCCAGTCTTTGCAGAGGCTGGTGCGCGTCTAGGCCCAGACGCGAGACCTCCAGGCTGGAGACTGTGCCTGAGTGGGGGAAGGGCGCACCCAGACCAGCGGGCTGCTGGACGGGGCAGCAGCGCGCCTTGAGGCCAGCAGGGGGCGCTGCGAGACCGCTGAACGCTTAGTCGGGCCTGACGTCAGCCCCCCGCTCGCTCGGGCTCCCGCTCTGGACTCGGTGCCAGTCCCGCTCCGCGCCGCGCCGCTCCGCTCCGGCTCGCTTCAGGCTCGGCTCGGGCTCCGTTGGCGGCGCCCTCCGCGCGGGGCCCCAAGGCAGGCGGCGGAGCACGATGGCTCGCGCCCAGGCACTCGTCTTGGCGCTCACCTTCCAGCTCTGTGCGCCCGAGACCGAGACTCCAGCAGGTAAGCGCGCGGCGGTCGGACCAAGCTTGCCCCGACGAGCCCTCTGAGCCAGTGGCGTAGCTCTGAAGAAAGTGTGAGTATTGGGTGACTGGGTGTTATAAGCGCCCAGTGTGTGTGTCAGAGTGTTGGATGTGCGATCGTGTGCTCAGAGTGTTGTGTGTCTGCGAATGTTGTGTGTCCGTGAGTTCTGTGTGCAAGAAAAGGTGCTGTGTATGTTGTGTGACTACGAGTATGTTCGAGTTAATGTGTGCATCGAGGCATTGGGTGTGCGCTGAGTGTCTTGCATGCCTTCCAGAGTGCAGTGTTTGTGCAGCCGAGTGGATTGTGTGTCTGTTGTGTGTGCATATGAGTTTCGTTATGTGACTGGAGTTGTATCTGCAATTGTGTTGCATTTGTTTGCGTTTTGTCTACCATAGCTGGTAGTGTTGTTTGTTGTGTGTCTGACAATGCGTTGTGTATTTGTGTTGTATGTGTGGCCGAGAGTGTGCTATTTTGCCCGAGTGTGGATCAGGGAATATGTGTGGGGTATGTGTTTGTGGGATACGTGTACGTGTATGAAGGCGTGGGAACGGGTCCGGAACGTGTGTCCGTGTACTGTGTGCACGATGTGTACGTCTGGGAGTGTCTGGGTGTGTGGTGTGCGCCGCCGAGGGCTGCGTGGGTCCGAGTGAATGCCAAGTGTGCCGGGAATGCGTGTGTAGGAGCGTGTCTGGAGCGGATGTGAGTGTGTTAGTGTATTCGTGCGTGCTGGCTGCGTGTCCAGGAATGTTGTTGAGTGTGTGCGCGCCCTGGCCGGGGCTGTGTGTGCCGGGGCCGGGGGGCCGCTCGAGGGGGCGGTGACAGGATATGTGTGTGTGTGTATGTGCGCGCGCGCCTGTGGCCACGCGGGGCCGGAACAAGTTGTCGCGGCGGCGCCCCCCGCCCTCTCGGGCGGGGCCTGAGGCTGGAGAGAGGCACCGGGGCCCACGGCCGCCGACTCCGACATGTCGGGCTGTTTTGTTGTTTCACAAGTTCCGAGCCGCGCTGGCGGGCAGCGGATCCGAGCGGTGCCCGTGCTGCGGGGGCCACCCGGGCC
>NW_006921618.1:17243878-17272123 GCF_000298275.1 Orycteropus afer afer
GGCTGCGACGTCGGGGCGCGGGAGGGCCTGGGTCTCCGCTGCCGGACAGCGCCTCCTCGCGTGTGCGCCCGGGGGCGCCGCGGGCTCCGGGTTCTCTGGGGACACTCCCTGCGTCAACTCTGCAACTTTGTGTGGCCTCCCGCCGGCCGGGACCGCTGTGTATGTACGTGTGTGGTAGAGCGTGTGAGTGTGTGTGTGTGTCCGCGCGTCTGTCTGCTGTGATCGCGCATTCTCTGGATGTGTTTCGGAGTCTGATCTTGTGGAGTATGTGTGTACGTGTGTGTGAGATCGCCAATCTGAATGTATGTATCCAGAGCGCATTCCTGTGTGTCCTTGTGCCCATCGGAGTGTGCGTTGTGGGACATGGGTCTGGATGTGTTCATCTCTAGATTGTGTGGCTGGGTGTGTGTTTGTGTGTGTCTAGTCCCTTTTCCCGAGAAAAATCCTCCAGGGCCGGGGATCCCGGAGCTTTGCTGCTCCAGCCTAGGGAGCCCGAACCCTCCTGTGGGACAAGGATGGCCAGCCTTCCCCTCCCCGGGCCTCAGCACCCTTCTCTCCCGGATGGGCGGCTCTAGCACAGGGCCCGGGATCCGAGCCGAGCCGCTTGCCGAAGCCGCCTCAACCCTGGAGAGACTCCTCCTGGCCTCCAGCCCCAGAGAACCGGCCTTGTGGGGATAGCGGCCGGGTTGTCCCCTCAGGCCTCTAGGCCAGCGCTCTCGGCTCCGGTGATCGTCCCTACCGCTGACTCCGCGCTCTGGGGCACAGCTTTAGTTTTGATCTCCTGGTGCCAGAGAGACACCAAAGGCAACCTCCCTTTGCTCCCGGCCTACCAAGCCCCCGCAAAAAAACTTTGCACCCCTCCCCCACCCTAGATCAATCGCAATGGGCACTCTATACTCCCACCCCATCACTTTTACTGGAGTACTCTCTCTAGTCCCTAACTCCTGCCAGCAGGGGGGCGGGAAGCACTGTCAAGAACTGAGGTTTGGGAGTGAGACCTCCTTGGGGCCCTAGTTTCCTCCTTTACCTGGGGGTTAATAATGGTGTATGGTACTTGTGGACAGTAAAGTAACACTTGTCTATGAGTGTAAGGGAACAAAAGATGGGTTTATGGGCTGTTGTTACAGAGCCCTGGAGGCTGTGGTTTGAGGCCAGAGGGAGCTGGGTTCAAATTCTGCGTCTGCCACTTTCTTTCTTTGTAATCTTGGGCAAAGCCACTTCTAAGCTTGTTTCCTCATCTGCAAAATGAGTGTGATTGTGCAGTGGGTAAAGTTCTAAGAACTCTCATAGTCATTAGCCCAGCTCCCTGCATGCTTCCTGAGTCTCCCCCCCACACACACACACAATAGGGGCGGGTGTGTGATGTCTCTCAATCATGCAAACCTGGCAGTAATTTATTCAGTTGTGTTCTAACTCATTTTGTCCTTTTGGTGGCTGGAGTTGTGGACAGCAGGAATGAGGGAGAGGCTGTCCAGTGGTTTCAGGTTGGGCAATAATGGCTTGTCTGGGCAGCCCTCCCTTCTCCCTGGGGCTGGGGGAGGGAATTCAGCAGGCATTGGTGACAGAGGCCATTGGGGAAGGAGTGAGAGGGGTTGGAGGAGAGGGCTGGAAGGGGCTCTGAGCTCCCCAGCAGCCTCCTGCCCAGTTCCCAGGTCAGGGAAAATCCAGGATGGGCACCCCATTTGGTTGGGGCACACCACCATCCTTTCTTTCATTCTTTCCCTTCATCCTTCTCTCCATTGTGCCAGGGATCTTCCTAAAACACATGAGTTAAAACTGTTTAAAACCCTTCAAAGGATCCCCATTGCTTTCTAGGCCAAGTCTCTCCCCCTTAACCCAGTTGCCAGCCTGTAGCCCTTGCCTGCCTGTCCAGCCCCAACTCTTGCCTTTTGCATCTTAAGCACTGGTCAGAGTGACTCATTTACTAATAGTCCTTAAATGAGTGTTGCTCACCATCTCCTCTCAGGATCTTTGCATGAGCTGTGCTTTCTCTCCAGGACTCCATCTCTTTGCCTGGTGAATTACTGCTGCTCATTTAAGTCTCAGTTTAGGTATCACCTCCTCCCTGAAGACTTCTTGCACTCCCAGTCCTGGAGTGGGGAAGGGGGGGGTTGTTGATAGAATTTTTACAAAGCATTGTAATTATTGTAATTACAGTTGATTGGCCCTGCCTCCCTTATCAGACTGTGAGTTCCCTGAGGACAGGGACAGGGAATTTAGTTTACCTTTGAATCCTCTGTGAAGGCATAATGCCTGGCCCACATGGTATACAGTGCTGAGTAAATATATTTGGCATGAAAGAACATCTAGAGTTGAGTGGGTCAAGTTTACAGCTCGAGTTGCCAGATGGGGTCGCACTGACTCCACCGGAGGTAGGGATTAAATACATAGATTTTCCTTCCAGGAATCTGGAAAATTCTGCTGGGTGATGGTACTGTGTTGTGAAAAGGCCATGTGGAGAGTGTCGCCTGGGAGTTGTGAGTTGGGGAGGTGAAGTCCCTAACTGGCAGAAAAGGAAGGAAGTGGGTCTCCTGCCTGCCAGTCCCTCCCCCCAGGCTCCCGGCACTGCCTCCCACTAGTCTCCAGCCCCTCCCCCAGCAGCTGGCTGGGCCTGTCCAGCCCTCAGTCCCCCAGCCTTTTGTGCTGGAGGCCTTGGCAGTTGGTAAGGCAGCATCAGTCCCAACTGTCAGTCTGAGCGTCTGTGGAGTTGGGGGAGGGACGAAGGGCCTGGTATCCAAAGGAGGCTTCCTGGCAGACCTCCGCCATCCTCAGTCTCAGATCTTGGGGTGGCAGGTGGGGTTGCAGCCTCTGTTCTGCAGCAGGGCCTGACTAGCCCCTGTCAGAGTGTGTGCGGGTATGGCCCTGGCATCCAGGTGGTCAGCATGGTGTGTGTGTGATTGTGATTGTATCCTGGGGTACAGAACACGTGTGTGGCCTGTCAGGTGTCCAGCCCTCAGGTTACTCAGGTGTGCTGGGCTCTGAGTCTGGGTGGGGAGGTGACCAGCTGCTTTGCGACTCAGCAGCCTGATATTGGGGTGTCTGGGTACTCAAGTATTTAATTCCTGGGGTTTGGGTGCAAAACTACTTGGGTAGGCACTGTTTTAGTTTTGAGGTGTGAGTGTCCTAGTATAAGGGTGTGGGAGGATTAGGGTGTTCAAACATATGGATATCCCAGCATCTCTTTGTCTGGAGGTGGTTGTATCCACATGTCTGGGAGTCCCCAGGTAAAAGGTCTTTTAAGTGCAGAAGTGTCTCAGTGTTATGTACAGATGTCTGAGTATCTGGATATCTGAGAGCAGAATTATCTTTGCATCCATGAATGAGGTGCCCATGTGTTTGACAGGGAGTATACAGATGTTTGTGAGTCTGGGTGTTGGTGTGTCTATTTTGTATATTTAGGTGTGGTGCTGCCCTGCTGCCTTAGTTCTCTAGTGCTGCTATGACAGAAATACCACAAGTGGACGGCTTTAACAAACAAATTTATTTTCTGATAGTTCAGGAGGCTAGAAGCTCACATTCAGGGCAGCTCTAGGGGAAGGCTTCCGGAACTCTGTTGGTTCTGGGGGAACATCCTTTTCTCCTTTTAATGTCTGTGGGTCTGGTATTCCTTGGAGATCTCCATGTGTCTTGGTATCAGTCTTCCCCTGGGTCTAGGAGGTTCTCAGCACAGGCACCCTGGGTCCAAAGGATATGCTTTTCTCCAGGCCCTTCTTACTTGGTGATACTGAAATCCCTCTTTCTCTGCTCATTTCTCTTCCCTTTTATCTCTTGTAAAATAAAAGGTGATATAGGCCACACCCCAAGAAAACTCCCCTTACATTAGATCAGGGCTGTGACCTGAGTAAGGATGTTGCATCCCACCCTAATCCCCTTAAAACTGATTGGCTGATTATATCAGATCACACCATGTTGTTGTTATGTGCCCTCGAGTCGGACCCAACTCATAGCAACCCCTCCTTGGGTTTCCGAGGCCATATCACTATGGAAGTAGATTGCCCAAACTTCCTTCCAAGGAGTGGCTGGTGAGTTTAAACCACCAGCCTTCTGGTTAGCAGTCAAGTGCCATAGGCACTTTGCTACCAGAGCTCCTTAGGGGACGATTACCTCATTACATAACTACCAAGCCGAACTGACACATATTTTGGGGGGACATAATTCAATCCATGACACCTAGTGTCTTCTGGAGGTTGTCTGTATATCCAAGACTGGGAGATGCATAGGTTGGTAGACATTGTCCTACTGCCTGTGCCCAGATATGGACCAGAAACCAGGGCTATGCCAGCTCAGCCTCTGCCACCCCCTTCCCTTGGGCTCACCTCCTGATCTGCTTTTGAACTCCAAAGCCAGGAGCCTCTGGAGGAGGCCCCAATGGTTCTTTTTCTCCATGATTAGGACCATGGAGGAAAGCCAGTCAGTCTAGAGCTGTGTTATTCGATAGAAATTTGTACAGTGATGGAAATGTTCTGTGCCAGCACCCTCTAAAACAGTGGCCACTTAGCCACAGATGGCTATTTAAATCCAAATTATTTGAAAGCCACTTCCTCAGTTGCAGGAGCCAGATTTCAAGTTTTCGATAGTTACATGTGGCCAGTGGCTGGCTACTGTTTTAGACAGTGTAGATGGAGGATGTTTCCATCATCACAGAAAATTCTATTGCCAGTGCTGTGAGTGTGAGGCCTACAGCATCTTTAGTGAGGCCTGGCCACTGCAGGCGTTAGAACTGGTCTGGATGGGCCATAAGTCATCAGCATTGAAAAAGGATTTTGTTGAATCCATGTGCCCTTCTCCCCAGCTCCATAATTTGTTGCATAGACTATTGCAGTAGCTCCATCCTTGGTCTCCATTCTGCTATCAGCCTTTCACTCTCCAGTCTTCTACTGCCCAGTCACCAAAGTGACCTTTCTAAGGTAGCTATAGGATGCTGCCACTTCCTTGTACCCAGTTGCAGCTCCCCAGCACCCAGGGGATACAACTCAAACCCTGACATGGCAGTTGAGATCCTGCATGACCCAGCCCTTGCTTTTCACTACAGCCTCGTGTTATGCCTCTCCTCCCCTGCACCCCACTCCTCCTCAACACACCTCATCATCCAAGATCACCAGATGATTTGCTGATCCCAGAGCCTACCATGCCCTTTCCCACATTAGCCTTGCACATGCCAAGCCTTCTGCTGAGTTGCCCTCCCACTCCTCTCACCTATGGAGGCCTGCCTACTTGTTGAGCCCTCTGAGTCCAGTGACAATGTCACTTTCCTAGACCCCTCTGGGCATGGTTGGTCAGATTTGTCCCATAATGCATGTATGGCTGTGTGCACTTGTGCACACTGAGGGCTCCTTGTGGGCTGGGCTGGCTCTTGGTCATCTCCATGCCTCCAGGGCCTTGTACCTAGCAGGTGCCCACTAAGTGTTGGCCTTGGTGTGAACCCTGGATGCTTAGACAAAGCTGGGATGAGGTGAAGCTGAGGGCAGCCGTGGGTGGGGGTGGTTTGCTCTCTTGGCTGGATCTGGGCAGGGGCTGCCATTGCCTACAGGGTGGGTGGGGGAGGAACCCTCAGGTGGACAACTCAGAAGGAGCTGTTACTGGATAACCCAAGAATTGTTGGCAGATTCCCAGGGTGCAGTACTCCAGAACATACTGGTAAATTGGAAGGGTTGAGGAGAAAGGAGCTTTATGGGGGCTGCTTGAGGTTTTGGAGTTTGAGAACAGAAGCTGGGGGAACAATTGGGATGGGGACATTGGGAAGGAATGTGGTGAGGATATTTGATGGACAAGGTCACAACTAGGATAGGGTAACAGCTGGGGAATGGAAGCCACATGGGGGGTGGGACATCATTGGGGATGAAGATAGATCTGGGGGATGGGAATATATGGAGGTTTAGGAAAGATAGTGGAGGATGAAGTAACAGCTGTGTGATGGGGACAACTGGGGTTTTGGGGGACACGTGGAGGAGGAGGGGACATCTGGTATGGGGGGAACAACTGGGGGAACAGATGGGGGATAGAGGGAACAGGGGGATGTAAGATAGCTAGAGGATGATGTTGACAACTGGGAGGTATCAGAAACCAATTTGGACAGGGTAGGTGGGTCTCAGCTGAGATAGTGGGAAATACATCACTCAGAATGTGTGTATGTGTGTATGTGTGTGCACACGTGTGTATATGTGCACCCTTGCAGTTGTGCACCTGTGTAAATATGTTTTTGTACCTAAAGTGTGGTGGTTAAGAGCATGGATTCATGAGCCAGCCCTCCTGTGTTCTACTCCTGGCTCCACCAGTTACTTAGCTGTGTTACACTTGGGCAAATTATTGCTGTGGGCCTCAGTTTTCTCATTTGTGAAATGGGGATAATAATAGAACGTGCTTCGTGGGGTTTTCATGAGTTTATATTTTATACATAGGTGTATGTGTATATGTGTGTGTGTGTGTATATATATATATATATATATATAATTTAGAACATAATGAGCACTGTGTAAGTGTTAATTATTATTGTGTGTGTATGTGTGTGGTAAGGAGCCTGTGGCACAGTGGTTAATCACTCAGCTGCTATAACTGAAAGATTGGCAGTTTGAACCCACCAGCTGCTCTGTGGGAGAAAGATGTGACAGTCTGCTACCGTAAATATTACTGCCTAGGAGACCCAATGGGCAAGTTCAACTCAACTTGATGGCAGCTGGTTTGGTGTTTTGGTGTATGTGTGTGGTGTATGTGTACATGCCTTCACTGTGGTCAGGAAACTTTGTTCTTGGGTGGTGATGGGGTTGGGGGAACTAGCCATGTTGGTTGGGTCTGGCTCCCTTGTTCACCCCACTCCCTGCCCACCCTCTGCCAGAGCCTGATCCAGTATATCCTCCTCTCTGACTGCTCTGTCCTGCCCTGCACTGCCTTGCTCTGGGCTGGGGGCCAGGGGGATATGCTTTAATTGTCCAAAAGCTTTTCAGCAGGATCCGAATTCATTGTCTGTCTGCCAGTAAGCTGGGGCCCTGCTCAGATATAAATATCTGGACAGTGTGTTCAGTTCTCGGCTGCCTGTCCCCAGGGTGGCAGTGTCTTCATGCTGTGCCCTTGCAGTCACTAGGGTGGAAGATGTTGGATGTGAGGGGCAGAGTGGGAGGAAGCACCCAAGCAGATGAGCTGTCAGAGCCCAATCCTACAGGTGAGCCAGTCCTGCCTGGAGGAGCTGAAGGCACAGAGTTTACCAGTGGTCTGGGCTCCCCTAGCCTCTGGAACCCTCCCAGCTACATTAGCAGTATGGCTCGGACTTCCCTGGATGTGTACTGTCTGGGGTTACTGGACCCAACACCTTGTGATGGGGCCACTGCATTGCATGCTTACCCTGCATTGCATCTCAGCTGAACTCTGACGCCTGCCCTGAGATTCTCCATTGCACTGGATGGTGTATGGACTCTCCTAAATTTCTGTATACTTCTCTCCTCTGCATTGTCCCATTACATTTACCTCCATCCTGTAGTTGTACTGTCATTTGTGTCTTTGTATCTCTCTTCTATGCTGCATTAGTCTACTGGATGGCAGCATTGCACTGGGCAGATGGACTTCTCTGGGTTTCTAGACAGAGCCCTGCACGCTGCACCATTGTCTGAGACCAACACATGCCTTTCTAGGGCCACCTTGCATGTTTGCATCATAGAGTGTTTCTGTTCTACGCTGCAGTCTTACTGGGCAGTCTACTTTGCACTGGGCATGTGAACTCTCTTGAATTTGGGCCATCTCTGCACTGTACCAACAGATGGCATTCTACCACAGTAGGTCATCATTGCATTCCATGGCAGCCCTGCACTGCACTGCATCACTGCATGGGGCATGTACACAGCACTGGGCATGTGGACTTTCCTGAGTTTCCGGACACAGACCCTCTGCATTCCACCTTCGCACTGTGATGGCACTTTGTCTTATGTAGCACTTCTGTTCTGTTGCTTCATTGCAATGCATTGAGTCTGGACCTTCTCTGGGCCCAGCTTTTTACACTGTACCACTGCTCTTGCAGGGAGCTCTGGTGGCATAGTGCCTAAGGGATTTGACTGCTAACCAGAAGGCCCAGTTTCAAACCCACCAGCCACTCCTTGGAAGGAAGACTGGGCAATCTGCTTCCGTAGAGATACCACCTCGGAAACCCAAGGAGGGGTCACTATGAGTCGGGTCCAACTCGACGGCACATAACAACAACAACAACTTGCAACACTGCCCCCTGTGGCATCTTGGCCTTTCACTGTATTACCACTGGGATGTTGGCTTGTGTCCTTCCCAGGTTTCTGTTGGTAGCTCCAGTGGAACAACATCTCTGCATTTGAGTGTCCTTACTGGAGTGTACCTCTGCCCCATATTACACATTGCTCGGGGAACCTCTACCTCCACTGCAGCTTGGGCCACCCTGTTGGGCTTTAGGTCTGGCTGGGGATTTTGAAGCATTCCCTTTGCCCAGTACTTCAGCACTGTATCTGTACTGCCCTGGATTATCACCATGGGCCTCTTCAGCACAGCAGTGTTGCCATGCACCTGGTTGCTGTTGAGTTGTATGCATTCTGCTGGACTTCAGCACCACTGTTCCACACTGCATCTCCACTGCACTCCATTTTGTGCCACTTCTACCACTGCCCTGGGAGTCTGTGCCACACTGCTCCTTGGGACTGCATTGAGCTTGGATTGCAGACTGGGTTTGCGCACCCAGAAGTTCCTTCTGTACCACACTGATCCCTCCCTTTCCTGTATCTCTGTGCTGCTCTGCAGGCCTACTCTGGGTACATTCTTTCAGTGAGACTTTGTGGTGCTCCTACTATGTGCCTGGCCCTGTGTTAGAGTTGGGAGAGGGAGAGGTGCTAGTAGGCTTGAACTCACCACCTTGGCATTCCTCTGCACACCCAGCTATCATGTAGCCCTGGACACCAGCCCAGTATACCACAAAATGCACTGTACTACACTGGCATGTGGTGCCTCTGTGTGGCTCTGGGTCATGCCCACTCTGTTGGCACTGGCCACTTCTGCAATGCTATGCCAGTTGTCTGTCTGGGGTCTGTTCACACAGTATTCTCTGCTTTCCTGCATTGCACACCCCTGTGCAGTGAAAGACTGTACTGCAGGGACCTGGGCACCATTGACACAGTACACATGGCACTGCATAGCCTCTACTTTCCTGGTATCTTTATGAAGCACAGCTCTTCCCACTGTGCAGATCCATGCACAGCCCTCTCCCCTCTACTCTGTGCTGCATCTTTCTCTGACACAGGGCCTCCACCCAGAGTGGGATCCCTATACTCTTTATCCATTGTACCTCTGCACAGCACAGCCCTCCATTCAGTCCTTCACCTCTATGTGGCATCCAGCCCATTCTGGGCCTTCCTTTTGTTGTTATGAGTTGCCTTTGAGTTGACCCTCAACTTTTGGTGATCCCATGCCTCAGGGTTGGTTGCAGATCAGACTATTGTGCTCCATAGGGTTTTCATTGGCTGATTTTCAGCAGCAGATTGCCAGGCTTTTCTCCCTAGTCCATCTTAGTCTGGAAGCTCTGCTGAAAATCTATTTAACATCATAACAACACTCAAGCTTCCATTGACAAGATGGGTGGTGGCTGCACGTGAGGTGTATTGGCTGGGAATTGAACCCAGATCTCCTACATAGAGAGAATTCTACCACTGAACCACAGCTTCCCTCTTACACTGCCAATATGGTAGCCCTACCATTGTTGTTGTTGTGTTGTTATGTGCCATCGAGTTGTCTCCAACTCATAGCGGCCTTATGTATGACAGAACGAAACACTGCTCGGTCTTGTGCCAGCCTCATGATCTCTACTATACCCGAGCCCATTGCTGCAGCTATCAGCTCAATCCATCTTGTTGAGGGCCTTCCCCTCTTTTGTTGACCCTCCACCTTACCAAGCATGACATCCTTCTCTAGAGAATGGTCCCTTCTGACAACATGACCAAAGTAGGTAAGATGAAGTCTGGCCATCCTTGCTTTCAAGGAGTGTTCCAGCTGCACTTTATCCAGGACAGATTTGTTAGTTCTTTTAGCTGTCCACGGTACTTTCAGCATTCTTGTCCAACTCCACAACTCAAAAGCATCAACTCTTCTTTGGTCTTCCTTATTCATTGCTGAGCTCTCACATGCCTATGAGGTGATTGAAAATACCATGGCTTGGGTTATCTTTGCCCTTCAGCACTTGAAAGAGGTCTTTTGCTACAGGTTTGCCCAATGCAATACTTTGTTTGATGTCTTGACTGCTGCTTCTATTTGCGCTGATTGTAGAACCAAGTAATATGAAGTCCTTGACAACTTCAATCTTTTCTCCATTTATCGTGAAGTTGTTTATTGGACCAGTTGTGAGGATTTTTGTTTTCCTTATCACCAAAAAAACCCCCAAACTCACTGCCATTGAGTCAGATCTGACTCATAGCAACCCCTTCTTGGGTTTCTGAGGCGGTATCACTACTGAAGTAGATCGTCAAATCTTCCTTTTGTGGAGTGGCTGGTACGTTTGAACCACCAGCCTTCTTGTTAACAGTCAAATGCCTTATGCACTACTGCAGACTATAGTCTTTAATCTTCATCAGTAAGTGCTCCAAATCATCCTCACTTTCAGCAAGCAAAGTTGTGTCGTCTGCATATCTCAGATCGTTACTGAGCCTTCCTCCAATCCTGATGCCACATTCTTCCTCATATAGTTCTGTTTCTAGGATTATTTGCTTAGCATACAGATTGAATAAGTATGGTGAAAGGATACAACCCTGACACACTCCCTTCCTGATTTTAAACCACGCAGTATCCCCTTATTCTGTTTGAACGACAGCCTCCTGCTCTACGTACAGGTTCCTCATGAGTACAATTAAGTGTTTTAGAATTTCCACTCTTCTCAATGTTATCCACAATTTGTTGTGATCTACACAATCGAATGCCTTTGCATAGTCAATAAAACACAAGTAAGCATCTTTCTGGTATTCTTTGCTTTGAGCCAAGATCCATCTGACATCAGGTATGATATCCCTCATTTCATGTCTTCTTCTGAATCCAGCTTGCATTTCTGGAAGTTCTCTGTCAATATACTGCTGCAACTGTTTTTTAATTATCTTCAGTAGGATTTTACTTGTGTGTAATATCAATGATATTGTTTGATAATTTCCACATTCTGTGGGATCAACTTTCTTTGGAATGAGTACAAATATGGATCTCTTCTAGTCAGTTGGCCAGGTAGCTGTCTTCCAAATCTCTTGGTATAGCCCTGCCATTAGATCTGGGATTTACAGTGGAAATTGATCAGGGAGATGGGGAGTGGGTCTAGCTTAAGTTCCTTCTGCTGTAGTTCCTTCTTCACCCTCAGTGGAGATGGCAGGATGTTGGCATTGCTGGGCTCAATGTTGGCTCCTGTGGGTGGTGCCAGCTCTGCCTCTTCTCCCTGTGGCCTGGCCCTGGGTGTTCTTCCTGGTTGCAGCTATGCTGAACCCTGGGTGTTTAGAAGATGGGTATATGACTGCCAATCCTGCCTTTAACTAGCAGCTCATCATTTATTCAGGGCTCTGGCTGGCAGCTCCAGAGAGCCCTGGTAGAGGTCTGCATGTGGTGATCTGAGCAAGACAGGAGTGACGTGGGCTGGGCCAGGCCTCAGGGGTGGAGTACGGTCTTTGAGGCTGGGTGAAATTGATCAGGCTCAGCCTAGCTGGGGTCATGGGGTCAATAAATCCAGCCACTGATGACCATCTGCTATACACAGGGATTCCATCCCCAATCCCAGACAGGGATTGGGGATGGAATTCAAAGGCTTGAGACAGTTCCAGACTCAGGAAGAGAGGAGGCAGGGTTTAGCCAGCCTGAGAAGGAGCTGTAGTTGGGATGCAGATTATTGGATAGGGCTCGTTGTATGAGAATGTCCAGGAGTGAGGCCAGTGTTGGTTTCTGGGTTGGGTTGGACTAGATAGGGTGTGGTTTCAGTTGAAATAGACCAGGGTTGTCACTGGGATTGTGTTTTTGTTCCCCAGGCCAGGGTTGGGGCTGTGTTTGGAGTTGGTTTTGAATGCAGCCCCTAAGTTTGTTGTCTGTTGGGAGAAATTTTGTTTCTCCTGGGGCCACCCTGGGGGAACTGGGTGTTCTATTGACAAACCAAAGGGAAAAAATCTCATTGTGAACAGGCTCTGTTTACTTTGTGTCTTCAGAAAACATTGTGGTGGTGGCTGCAGCCATAGTTGGCACAGAATACCTTTTCTCTGTCTGGTGGTGAGAAAAGTCTGGTGCACACATGTGGGTGGTACACACACACACACCCCTCCCCTCTGCCCTACCATATGCACTCACTTCCCCAGTAGGCACATGCATATTGCTGAAGATGCCCATACACTTCTGTACACAAATATGTGTCTACACAGCTGCAACTTCCTGGCCGACCCACATTTTCAGACACTCATGCTCACCTTCACATACCTCTCTCTCCATAATAACTACCTGCCCCCAAATTATTCTTGCTAACGCACATACTCACACAAATGGAATCAGAATCCAAGAGCTGGAAGTGACCTGAGAGGTTTCCTGTTTCCTATTCTCATTTCATAGGTGAGAAGCAGAGGTTCAGAGAGGGCAAGTCACCTGCTCAAAGTCACCCAGGAATTTAGAGTTTCAGCAGGAGTAAGACCCAGGTCTTCTGCCACCCAGTTGAGTGTGTGCCAGTTGGTACCAAGTTATCACTGTCACAACCATATGTGTGCAATCCATGCACACAGGCACACACATGCAACCCCCACCCCCAATATGGAAACACACACACTTACACACACACTCACAGACACACAGAAGGAGGCATAAGAACTCTTGCATTAGGAGACCCCTCTCACACTCTGAGAGGTTGCTTTGCCCCTTATATCACCCCATCCAGAGCCCAGCCGGATGTGGCTAAACCATCCCCCTGCTTTCCCAAATTGTGGCCTGACGGTTGCTCAGGCAACTGCCGCCAGATTGGGGAGATTAGCAGAGGAATGTAGCTGGGCCAGTTTGAGCTGGGTCTGGGGGAGGCAATGGGGGTCCTGGGTTGTCTCAGCTAGCTCTCTCAGGGAGGCCTCTACAGAGATGGGGTACCCAGAGAGGGCCTAGTTTTCTCCCTATCTCCTGCCCAGTTGAGACTGTGTCCCCAAAGCTTAGCCTGCACTGGGGGAAGGGCTTGTTCATATGAACATTTGAGTATGGGACTGTGTGTATGTGTGTGTTGTGCATTTTTTGGGGTGTGACTGGGGTGTGTACTTTTTGCATCCAAGATGAGGACTTGAGTTCTCTGTCCTTAGCAGTACCTGACATCTGACTCTGCACCCCATGCTGGCTTGGTCCCAGGCTCCCTCCAGTGCCCTCTGGAGGGGTCATGTCTCCTTCTCTATGGCTTATGGGATGTATCATTTGTGTCAACTGAATCCAGACATTCCCCTGCTACTCACCTCCGGCAGCTCCCCAATTTGAAATGAGGCCAAACTCCTCACCCTGGCATCTAAGGTCCTCCATGATCTAGCATCAGCCCCTAACCCCTCCAGTCTCATCTCTCACAGCTTCAGCCAATTTGGGCTCCTCTCCGAGCCCTGCACAAACTGTATTACTGTCTTCCTTTGCTTCTGCAAGGCCCTTTGCCTCAAATGCCCTTCCCCCATCTCCATTGGCTAAACTGATACCCATCCTTCCAGGCTGAGCTCAGATGCACCCTCCTCCAGGAAGCTTTTCTTTCGCCTCCTGAGTTCCCTTGCTCCCCTGGGTGCACATTATCACACCAACCTGTGGCTTTGCCCCTTCTCTGCTTTGTCTCAGTCTCTCACCCCCACCCAGACTGGGCAGTCCCCAAGGGCAGGGCAGAGTCTTAATCAGCCTCGTGTCTCTCATACTGCTGGCCTGGGACTGCTTTGTACTAAGTGTTAGTGAATAAATATCCTTTGAATGAAACTGAATAAGCACATGTGGCCAGCAGAATGTCAGGGCCCTTCTTTTTATTTGTGCCTATTCTCATTGAAGTGTCCCTGGGTGGCATAAACAGTTAAGTGCTCGACTACTAGCTAAAAGATTTACAGTTCGAACCCACCCAGAGACACCTTGGTGATCTGCTTCCAAAAGGTGACAGCCTTGAAAACCCTACAGAGCTACTCTCTACTTTGTACTTGTGGATCACTGTGAGTTGGAATCGGCTCTATGGCAATTAGTTACAACAGTCTCCTTGAATAAAGATAGCTAGTTTAAGTTGCAAAGAGCTCTGATGGTGCAGTGCCTGAGGCATTCGACTGCTAACCAGAAGGTTGAAAAAAAACCAAACTCACTGCCCTTGAGTTGGATCCAACTCATAGCGACCCCTCCTTGGGTTTCCAAGGTGGTATCACTACGGAAGTAGATTGCCCAATCTTCCCTCTGAGGAGTGGCTGGTGTGTTTGAACCACCAGCCTTCTGGTTAGCAGGCAAATGCCTTAGGCACCATGCCACCAGAGCTCCTAATCAGAAGATTGGTAGTTCAAAAGAAAAAAAAAAAAAAAAGGCAGACCAGGCAATCTACTTCCGTTAAGATTTATTTCCTCGGAAACCTGATGGGGGTCACTGTGAGTTGGAATCGACTCCATGGCAGTGATTTGGTTTTGGTTTGAGTTTGAGTCACAGCTTCTGCACTTTGTAGCTGTGTGACCTGGGGCAAGCAACTTGGTTTCTCTGTGCCTCTGTTTCCATCTGCCAAACAAGAATGATAATGGTACCTACCTCTGGACTGCTTTGAGGTTTTGTTGGAACATAGTGGACATGGTGTTAAGTGGCATTCCCTTGTGTTGAAGTGTGTGTATTGTGCCCATGTCTGTGTGGATGGAGTTGAGAGGGATTCCCTGCTACCATTCTTGCCCTAAGGAGCTCTGGTAGCATAGTGCCTAAGGCACTTGACTGCTCACCAGAAGGCTGGAGGTTCAAACCCACCAGCCACTCCTCTGAAGGAAGGTTGGGCAATCCTACTTCCGTAGTGATACTGCCTTGGACGACTCGATGGCAAACAACAACAACAACAAAATTCTTGCCCTGAACCCAAAGTCTTTTCTCAGGGTTCTTTGGGTCTCCAGCAGGAGCTGGAACTTGGCTTTGGGACTCTTGGCTCCTGAGCCTTCAAGGCTGGAGGCGATGGGCGGTTGCGGGGGGGACTTTTACCAGGGTCAGGAGATCTGATTGGTCCTATCCCAGGGTGAACTGGGGAGGAGGTGGGGATGGGGCCCTCCTTGAGGGGCTGACCCCAGTGCTGTTACCCTATAGGCTGTGGCTGGAATCAGACCTAGCCCAGAGACACAGTGGGGTCGGGGGCTGACAGAGTGGACAGAGTGTGTCTGTCAGCTTAGGCTTTGGTCAGTTGCCCTGGGCTCACTCTGACCCAGAAAAGGCAATCTGTAGGAAATAACCAGGGAGAGGGTGTCATTTTGGCTATGGAATCAGTCAGCCTTGGAGGATAATCTGGCTGGGATCAGTTGGTAGGGGTCATGGGTCAGGGGTCACTTTGGCCAGGTATGGGCCTGGGGTCAGTCAATTTGATGGTCATTCTGAGTGAAGGCAGATGGTCTGACAGCCATCTGGTCACTCTAGGGGAGGTCAGTCAGTCTGGAGCTTCATGTGACCAGAGTCAGTCAATCTGGAGGTCACTCTGGCAGAGGTCATGTGGTCTGAAGGTCACTCTGAGCAGAGTCTTCAGTCTGGGCGTCAATCTGACCAGGTCAGTTAGTTTGGGGGTCCTGGCAGGCCATGTGGCCTGGCCCAGGATGGATGGCAACAAGCCAAGGAGCTGGTGGGTGAGATGTCCTGGGACAGCTGCCTTGTTACTTGCGTAGGAACAGGAAGGACTTGAGCCCCAGCCTGGGCTCTAGATCCTGGGCTTCCTTATCTGGCAATCCCTCTCCCTCAGGGAGCCCTTGGCTAAGACTCTCGGGGCATGGGGGGTGGCCAGCTCAGTCTGAGATCAGCTGTCCCTACTTCTCCAGGAAGCCCTCCCTGACCATCCCCTCTCTGTGTTGTGGGTCATTTTTCTGGAGGGAGATCTGAGGCCCTGCCAGCACAGATGGGTTAATACCCACCTCCCACAGGCCACAAGGCATGATGCTGACCAAGGCTTTTCAAACAAAGAGGCAAAGAACGAAGCCAGGGTCCTGCCCTAGCCCTGGGGAGTCTCTTGCTGTTCCGTCCCACCCTCCTGTGTCAGCCTCAGCCCACACCTCACCATTTTACATTCTGATGGGGCCCATAAAAGGGAAAAGGAGTCCTCAAGAATGGTGATCCCCTTCTTAGTAGTGCCTGGCTTGGCTGGGCATGTTTCTATACTCTACTTCACATGATCCACATGACAACCCAGAGAAGGAGCTGTTATAGATGGAGACCAGAATCTCCTAAAAGTGACGTCACTTGCTGTGGAGCAGGTGCCTAGGACTGTGTCTGGCATATGGCACTTACTCCCCAGTTACTGTTTATCCCCCTCCCATTTTCTCCTTGAGGCTGGGAAGCAGCTCAGGTTTGCTCCTTCTAATTTTGAAGGCTTTACTGGTGGGAAGCATGGCCTTTGGCATCTGATCAATATGGGTTCAAACTCTGCCTCTGCTAACTTATGCAGGCTCAATAAACCAAAACAAATCCACTGCCATCAAGTCAATTCCTACTCACAGTGACCCTATAAGACAGAGTAGAACTGCCTCACAGGGTTTCCAAGGCTGTAAATCTTTATGGAAGCAGATTGCCTCATCTTTCTTCCATGGAATAGCAGCCAAATGCCTTAACCACTATGCCACTAGATAGAGCTCCTTATGTAGCTTCAAGGGGTGCATGTTAAGAACTGCTATTTCCTCAGTGCTTACTCAGTGTCAGACATTGTGCTAAGTGGATCACTACATTGAACCCCAACAACCCTATGGATGGATGGGGGAGACTGAGGCTCATAATGTGGGTGAATTCCTTCACCCCTTGGAACCTCAGTCACCTCATCTGTTAAATGGGAAAAGTGACTTGTCCACGGTCACAAGGGTTGGTATATTGTAGAGTCAAGATTCAATCTCAAGTCTGTCTGACTCCAAACCCACTCACTTATCTACCATGTTATGTTGTTGTTGTTAGGTGCCATTGAGTCAATTCTGACTCATAGTGACCCTGTGTACAACAGAATGAAACACTGCCCAGTCATGCACCATCCTCACAATCCTTGCTATACTTGAGCCCATCATTGCATCCACTGTGGTAGTCCATCCTGGATCTTCCTCTTTTTCTCTGACCCTCTACTTATCAAGCATGATATCCTTCTCCAGGGAATGGTCCCTACTGACCACATGACCAAAGTAGATGAGATGAAGTCTGGCCATTCTCGCTTCCAAGGAGCCTTCTGGCTGCATTTCTTCCAGGATTAGATTTGATGTTCTTCTGGTGGTCTATGGTATTTTCAGTTTTCTTTGCCAACACCATAATTCAAAGGCATCAACTCTTCTTTGGTCTTCCTTATTCATTGCCCAGCTTTCACATGCTTATGAGGCGACTGAAAATACCATGGCTTGGGTTAGGCGCACCTTAGTCTTCAAAGTGACATCTTTGCTTCTTTACTTTAAAAAGGTCTTTGGCAGCACATTTGCCCAGTGCAATATGATGTCTGATCTCTTCACTGCTGCTTCCATGGATGTTGACTGTGGATCCAAGGAAAATGAAATCCCTGACAACTTCAATCTTGTCTCTCTTTATCATGATGTTGCTTATTAGTCCAGTTGTGAAGATTTTTGTTTTATTTATGTTGAGGTGTAATCCATACTGAAGACTATGGTCTTTGATCTTCATCAGCAAGTGCTTCTAGTCATCTTCACCATGTTATAATGTCATAATGTGGGTGAATTCCTTTACCCTTTGGAACCTCAGTGTGTTAGACTGGGTTCTCTAGAGAAACAAAACCAGTAAAGCTTATATATGTAGAGAGAAAGATAAATCTATCTTATGAAAATGGCTCACACACTTATAGAAGCTGGCAAGTCCAAAGTTCTTGGATCAAACGTCAAGCTGGAGGCTTTTCCCAACTCATGCAGCTGCAGGGGCTGAGGAGCTCAAGGTTGGCAGGCAGTATACTGGCTGTTGACTCCAACGAATGACGAATCCAAGATCTCCAGGCCGAATGGTGGATTGTTCACTCACGGACAGTTGTAGGCAGCACAACAGAATCCTGATCCACAGAAGAGGGTCTCTTTTCCCAGGATGTCCATAAATATACTGGAAGCAGCCCACACCCCTAGAGAAACTCCCTTTCAATGGATTGGCTGCTCAAAATATATACATCTGATCCTATCATTGGAACAACCCACATCACAATTGCTTAAACCACACAGAATTGTGGTCCAGCCAAGTTGACACACAGCTCCAACTATCACACTCAGTCACCTCATCTGTTAAATGGGAAAAGTGCCAGTGTTTGGCACACACCCAGGGCAGGGCCTAGCAGTGTCTGCTTCTTCACTGCTTGCTTGGCGATTCCTGGGTCTCAGATCCCTCAAGAGTCAGGACTACTCGTGAGTGGGCCCCAAGCATTAAGGTTCTGTTGTGAGCACAGGGTACTGGATTGCAGTTACTCCCGGAACCAGTGGTGTTCTCAGATTTATTAGGTGCCTGCTCAGGGCTCTGAGGAGCAAGCAGAGGTATACGGATCTTGTTACCAAGCAGAGGACTCACATCCATCTCAGCACCTCCTTCCTTTCCGTCCCCCACACTCCCAGCTTTTCTCCTCATTTAATCTGTAATATTGGTAACTACTGGTTCTAAATCATGGGGATTTGCTTCCTTTAGTCATGTGTCTGCCTACTCCATGTATGAGTGTGCTTTTGTGTTTCACATCTCTGCAGGCAAAAACCTGGGTGGGTGACTTTGGGCAAATGACTAAATCTCCTAAGACCATCTGTCAAATGGGAACAATAGTGGTACCTACCTCAGAAGATGATGTCTAAACGAGACTCTGCATTAGAACATTTAGCACTGGCTAAAGGTGCCTGGCTCCTTGTAAACAAGAGATGATTGGTGGTGATTGTTGTTCCATTAAGGAGACACTCAGGGCTGGCTTAGGGCATTCATAATCTTGCCAATCCTGAGATGGGGCAGGGGAATGTCCATTGTCTGTCTTCTATGTAAAGATTGTGATAGAACACTGGCTAGAAACCAGGAGACCAAAGTTCAAACCCCACTTCTGTCACTACCTAGCTGTGTGGCTTTAGTCACTCACCCTCTTTGGGCTTCAGTTTCCTCATCTGTAAAATGGGAATAATTCTAGTGCTGATCTTGCAGAGTTGTTATGAAACTCCAATTATATAGTAATAATGATAAATAGTATTTAAGGAGCTCTGGTGGTGTAATGGTTAAGGCCTTTGTCTGCTAACCAAAAGGTCCAAATCCACCAGCCACTCTGTGGAAGAAAGATGAGGCACTCTGCTTCCGTAAAGATTTACAGTCTTGGAAACCCAATGAGGGTCGCTATGAGTTGGAATTGACTCGATGGTAGTGAGTTTGGTTCTTTTTAGTTGAGTATTCACCGAGGAGGGTCTCTGATGCCTAGTTGTGTGTGTGGGGTCCTGGGGAGTGCTTGGGGGAGTGGGAGGTCTTGGTATTGGGAAGGGATAGTGAGGGGAAACCTTGGGAGAAGAAGGCAGAGTGGAGTGTTTTGTTAGAGGGTGGGAATAGTTGAAGGGGGACCTGAGGAGAGGGAAGAGAGGACTGTGGGCCTGGGTAGAAGGAGGGGCCAGTGGGGGTGGGGCTGGAGGGCAGACCTAGGTGCCCTCCCTGGCCGGCAGCCCTGGCCTGCACTGAGCTAACCAGGTCCTGCTCTCACAGCCGGCTGCACCTTCGAGGAAGTGAGTGACCCAGGAGTGCCCTGTGAGTACAGCCAGGCCCAGTACAATGACTTTCAGTGGGAGCAAGTGAGGAGCCACCCTGGCACCCGGACCCCTGCGGACCTGCCTCATGGTGAGTCTAGTCACCATCCCCATCCTCTTTTTCTCTCCTTCCAGGGACCACTCTACCCACCTGCTGTGTGACTGTGGGCACTCTACTTAACCTCTTTGGGCCTCATCTGCTTTTGTTTCTGTAATGACTTATGTAAGTGTGAGTGGGGAGCCCTCCGGATGCTGTCCAACTGTACTTATCAGGTAGTTTTAGGACCAGGTAATGAAGTAGGTTAAAACCCACTTCCCATTACTCCCCTTGCAGCTTAGCTCAGGATCCACCCCACTCATGCTGGGTCTTCCTGAATTCTCCACCTTCATGGAGGTGCTCTTCTGAGAGTCTCTGAACCCTGGTCGTCCCAGGACTTGAAGATACTGACAGAGCAGTAACATCAGCGGCTGGATGTGTGTAAAAACTTCCCGCTTTGTGCCTTTCTTCCTGGAAGACCCAGATGCTTCCCAACTTCTATTTTGTTCTGCCCCTATTTCAGAATGGGACACTTTTGTCATCCTGAGCACTGGACCAGGAGTCTAGAGCATAATTATGTGGGTTCTTGTATTGGTCTCATATTCAGATGATGGCCCCTTAGAGCACTGGCTCTAGAATCATGAAGACTCATTTTCAAATCCTGGTTCCATCACTTTACTAGCTGTGTGACCTTGGGCAAGTCACTTAACCTCTCTGAGTCTCTATTTTCTTAACTGTAAAATGGGGAGAACATGTTCTGCTAGATAATGCCTAAGAAGTACATAGCATGGGGGTGGAATGTAGGGGCTGAATTAATGTTTAGTTACTATTGTTTGGGGTCTTTGAGGACTCCTAATTTAGCATTCTCTTAACAGCATGGATTCAGAATCAATTGGGAAATAAAGGATAAGACAGATGGAGGCCAAATTATCAACTTTATTCCTGCTAAAGTTGGTCAGAGGCCATGGCGTAGTGTGAGAACCAAATGTGCTTGTTGACTGAACCCCAGAAATGGACAGCCTAAGGAGACCCTCCCTGTGTCACAGTAGTGGGCCAGAGCCTTTCCTCATTAGCTCACAGCATGGCTAAGATTGCACCTGCTGTTGGGGTGCAGGGGGTGGGGCATCAAAGGCCTAGCCAGTGATGGGGCTGAGACTTGAAGCCAACAGGAGAGGGGGCCCTCCATGATGTGGCGCAGATGGCCTTCACAACTCATCTCTCATTATTAGTCCTGCCTCCTGGAGGCTTCCTTGCCTCCCTCTTCTGCAGTTGCTCACCCTGTGGCCTCTGTAGGCCATTCATCTCTGCTTCCACAGGACTCTCCTTGTTTGAACTATGTACTAGCAGGTATCATAATTGGGCTTGTCTGAGAGAGTGATTTGTAAAGGCACCTGGCATGGCAGGGACCCATCCCCATATCCCCAGGCCCCAGCTTTGGCCTGGCATAGCGTCTATACTCAGGTACTAGGTACCAGGTACCAGGTACCAGGTACCAGGTACCAGATTTAAATTCACCTCTTGCAGCTCTGACCACCATGTGTGGGCTCTGCAACATACTCAATGAGAAAGGGGAGAGAGAAATGTAGTATTTACTGAGAGCCGTTAGTGCTAGATTCTAGGGACGGAGGGCTGAGCACAGTGGACACAGTCACTGCCCTCTTAGCGCCCACATTCCAGGAGAGGGAGTTGGGAAGAGAAGAGAGAGAAAGAAGGGGGAAGATTCAGACCTAGGACAGAGAGCAGGAGAAGGAAAAGTGAAGGAACAAAAGGAGTAAATGAGAGAAAAGAAGAGGGTTAGAGAATGGGAGAAAAACTGAAGGAAAGAGAAGAGAGGCACAGAAGTGGGAAGAAGAGGCAAGAACAAAGTGAGACAGGCGGGGGAGAAAGACACACACAGCTGCTCATGGGGAGGAGAGAGGAGGGAGGTAAGAGGGGCTGTGTTGAGGCTCGGATGTGTCTCTTCTAGGGTTTACTCTCTCACCCCACCAGGACTGATCCAGGAGCCGCCTCCACATGGCTCTTGGCTCACAGTGATGAATGAGATCCCCACCAGCAGCAGTGGAGTCCCCAGGGAGTCCTCCCAGAGCAGGGAGCCTCGTGGTTTGGGATCTGAATGAGCTTGTGTTGGCTGGCAGCCAAGCCTGGGAGGCATCGTTGCTGGGTGGCTGAGGGTGCCCCTTGGCAGCTGCTGGGGTTTTTTCCCTCTAGAAGGGAAGCCATAATCTCCCACCCAGACCCTCCGGAGTCCAGCTTCCCAGCTTCTCACCAGCACGTAGCCTGGATCTCCAGGGAAGGGACAGGGTCTGTTTTTTCCCAGCATAGAAATCAAGAGAGTTTATTTCCCTGGAATTTAGACTCTGGGGTCAGGGCTGGAAGGGAAGCTAGAGTCTTTTCATTCAATCTCTGTTCTACACATTCATTCAGCTTCAATTCAGAGCCTGTAGTGGAGACATGCACTTTAATAGTGATCCAAGGGCCGGGAGAGAAGTCACAGTGGGATATGGAGGGAAGGCTTTGAAAGAGGTGGATTTTGAGGGCCTATTATGTGTCAGGCTCTTGACTTCTGCCTCCAAGTATGGTTCAGAACATGGGGAAGACTGAGGATCAGCAGGGCACGCACTTGGGAGGGTTCTGTAGGTAGAAAGGAGCCATAGAACTTTCGACAAAGTCAGATTTATGTTTTTTCTTTTTCTTTTTTTCACTGCTCCAACTGTCTTCTTTGGGAATGAGGCCCAGGGAAGTGAAGGGATTTAGTGAGTCAGAGCTGGGACTAGAACTCAGAACCCCCGACTCCCGTGGATCCAAGTGCCTCCAGTCCTTTGTTTCTGTCTTTCTGCCTAGTGCCCAGGTGACCTTGGTCCTCCCCCAAGCCGCCTCAGCTCCTGCCTCTTCCTGCTCTTTTCTAGGATCCTACTTGATGGTCAATGCATCCCAGCATGGTCCAGGTCAGCGGGCCCATGTCATCTTCCAGAGCCTGAGTGAGAATGACACCCACTGTGTGCAGTTCAGCTACTTCCTGTACAGCAGAGATGGGCACAGTCCCGGCACCCTGGGTGTCTATGTGCGTGTCAATGGGGGTCCCCTGGGCAGCGCTGTATGGAATATGACCGGATCCCACGGCCGTCAGTGGCACCAGGCTGAGCTTGCTGTCAGCACTTTCTGGCCCAATGAGTATCAGGTGGGCTGAGTTCAGTCTGGGGTCAGCCTGTGGTTGTGGGGTGGGGTGGAGAATGTTAGCTTGAGGTCAGGGATTAGTGACTGACTGAGGTTGGAGCTGGTCTATGTTCAGCATCAGGGGTCAATCTGTGGTCAAATCACGGGTTGGTCTGTGGTCAGCCCTGGGTTATTCAGTGACCAAGGTCAGTCTGGGTTCAGCTTCAGGGGTGGTTTTATGAACAGGAATAGTCTATGGCCAGGGTCAAGGGTAAATTGGAACAATACTTACCTGGAAACCCTGTCTGGCTAGGAAAATTGTTTTGCAGCTTGAAGGTAACCGCCCAGAATTGGGATGGAACCTCTTGCCTTGACCTTGTTAGCTCTGGCTACTGTCTCCCTTTTCCAGGCTGCCTTGGTGGGGAGGGTCAGTGTGAGTGGGACTGACCTCAGCTAGTTAAGGGGAATGGGATTAGGGCAGAGCTGAATGGGGCTAGGGGGCTCTTGTGGGTAGCTCACCAGGCAGAGTTGGAGGAATATCAGTATGATGGGCCCTCTTGCTTCTCCCAGGTGCTGTTTGAGGCCCTCATCTCCCCAGACCGTAGGGGCTACATGGGCCTAGATGACATCCTACTTCTCAGCTACCCCTGCGGTGAGTCCCAGCCCAAGTGGGAGGGGCGCAGGAGAGAGGGGTGCAGGCGGCCACGACTCCTGCCTGCAGGGGGCGCAGGTCCAGCTCATCACACGTTTTTATTTCTGCAGCAAAAGCTCCGCACTTTTCCCGCCTGGGCGACGTGGAGGTTAACGCAGGGCAGAATGCCTCGTTCCAGTGCATGGCGGCAGGCAGGGCCGCAGAAGCAGAGCGCTTCCTCCTGCAGGTAAGGGGGCTAGGACCTTGGCTACAGAGGCGCTTCTTTTGGGCCCTGGCTCCCTTGAGGAGTGCTAAGACTTTCCTTTATCTTCCAACACCTATACAGCGTCCCGGCTCTACCTTCATTCATGGTGAGGCCCAGGTTTCCGCTCTACCTCCTTGGGTGCTCCCTTCTCCCAGGGCAGAGCATAGCTACAGGATCCCCTAATCCATCTTTCCTCCAAAAGCAGAGCGACCATAGTGTCTTAATCAGCCTCTAATGCCGCACCCTGCGGGTGGCGGAGCTGGTTCCAGGAACCCCTCACCTAAATCAAACTCACTGCCATCAAGGCGATTCCGACTCATAGCCATCCCTTTTGGGTTTCCAAGGCGTAAATCTTTACGGAAGCAGATTGCCCAGTCTTCCTTCCCCAGAGTGGCTGGTGGATTTGAACCGCCAACCTTCTGGTTAGCAGTCAAATGCCTTAGACACTACGTCACCAGAGCGCCTTTCCCACCTGGGTAATCAAAGCCAAAACCTAACTCACTGCTGTAGAGTCCAACCTGACTCATAGCGACCCCTCCTTGGGTTTCCCACGTGGGGAGGAATGGTTAAATGGAGACAGGAGAGTTATTGTCCCTTGCCCAGGTGAGACTGGAATCAGAGCCTCTCGGTGTCCGGCGCCCCTCACCCTGTTACTGTCCTTCCTTGCAGCGTCAAAGCGGGGTGCTGGTGCCCGCGGCTGGTGTGCGGCATATCAGCCACCGGCGCTTCCTGGCCACCTTCCCTCTGGCCGCGGTGGGCCGCGACGAGCAGGACCTGTACCGCTGTGTGTCCCAGGCTCCGCGCGGCGCCGGCGTCTCCAACTTTGCTGAGCTCATCGTCAAGGGTCAGTGCGCGGGCCTGGGTGCCGGGTACTTCCGCAGAGCGCAGTCTCGGGGCGGGGTCTGACCTGAGCTTGGTCTAATGGAGGGGCGGGGCCTGAGGAGTGGGCAGGGTCAGGTGAGAGCCGGCTGTGAGGCCAAGGGGTAGACCAGAGGGGGCGTGGGGTCTGCGGGAGGGGGCTGAGACTTGGGGATGCGGAGTTGTGTGCGCGCGTGAAGGTGTGGGCTGAGGGCGGGCGGAGGTCTTACTGAGGTTGGACCCTGGCAGGCTTTCGAACCCGGTATTCTTTAGAGCCGGCTGGCGGTTCAAACCCACCAACCACTCCTCGGAAGGAAGGTTGGGCAATCCTACTTCCGTAGTGATACTGCCTCGGAAACCCAAGGAGGGGTCGCTATGAGTCGGGTCCGACTCCACGGCACGTGACAACAACAACAACAACATTCTTTAGAGCCTGAGGTCCTAGTGGGGCGGGAGAGGCAATCTGGTTCAGGGCTTGGTGGCTGCCTGAGGGGACTGGGAGGATGGAGGGGACTTTTGGGGAATTGGGTGTGATGGGATGCGGAGTTGGGGATCAGGGTCTCACATGGCGTTCGCTGGCTCCCCCCGGCCCCCGTACCTTCTTCCCGGTTCCTTCGCAGAGCCCCCCACCCCCATCGCGCCCCCACAGCTGCTGCGCGCCGGCCCCACCTACCTCATCATCCAGCTCAACACCAATTCCATCATCGGCGACGGGCCGATCGTACGCAAGGAGATTGAGTACCGCATGTCGCGTGGGCCCTGGGCTGAGGTGCACGCTGTCAACTTGCAGACCTACAAACTGTGGCACCTCGACCCGGACACGGAGTATGAAATCAGCGTGCTGCTTACGCGCCCCGGTGACGGCGGCACTGGCCGCCCCGGGCCACCCCTCATCAGCCGCACGAAATGCGCAGGTGGGTGTATCCCGTGCCCCTTGCCTTCAGGGCAATTGAGGGGTGAAGGGGCTCCTCTGAGAAGTGATATGGCTTGGGTCCGCCTTTCTAAAGTTTTCTAAAATGTCTCGATTGTCCCTTAATCTTTGTTATGGTAAATATAATGATAGCCATCACTTTGTGCCAGACACTTAAAAATATGTGTGTGTACACAAATACATTCATTGATTTCAAAGTCTTAACACTGTGATGTTGGTATGCTTGTTACACCCGTTTTGCAGATGAGGTAACTGAGGTACAGAGGGACCTTAGCTAACTGGCCAAAGGTCAGAACTGAGAATGGAACCCTGATGCTCTGGCTCCAGAATCTGTGTTCTTAACCTTACATTATACCATCTGGATAAAATAAACAACTAAACACCATCAAATAAAGGTGTGTTAGTAAATCTAGCTAGATTCTCTTGTCTGCAAGGACATCGTTAGAAAGGGTAAAGCAGCTGTTAGGAGGGAAGGCACACTTGCCCCCTAGGTTATTTAATCAGAAGGAAAATTGAGGATAGAACACATTTCTTATGTTGTGATTTCATTTCTTTGTTATTAGAATTTCTATTGAGATAATTGTAGATTCACTTTTGTAAGAAAAAGTACAGAGTGAGAGTTTATGTTCACTTTACCCTGTTTCCTGCAGTGGTAACTTTTTGCAAAACTATGGTGTAATAGTGTAAAAGGGGTAATGTTTCATTCTGTTGCACATAGGATTGTTATGAATCAGAGCCGACTTGATGGCACCTAACAACAACAACAACAACATAGTGTAATATCACAACCGAGATACTGACATTGATAATATCCACAGTTCTTATGAAGATTTCCATAGTTTCCCTTGTACTCATTTGTGTGTTTGTGCATTTCTGTACAATTTTATGTGTAGATTTGTGTCTTCATCACCACAGTTAAAATACTGAACAAGAGTTCAGTCACTTCTTTTCCCATTGAATTGTCTTGGCACTGGGATTGGGTTTTTTATTCTCAGTATAATTCCTTGGAGCTTCATCCAAGTTGTTGTGTGTATCGATATTTCATTTCTTTTTATTGCTGAATAATATGCCATGGTATGGATGTACCATGATTTGTTTAAGCATTCACTTGTTGAAGGACATCTTGGCTGATTCAGTTTTTGGCTATGACAAATAATGCTGCTATGAACATTTGTATACAAATTTTGGTGTGAACGTAACTTTTCATTTCTCTGGGATAAATGCCCAAAGAGTGCAGTTGCTGCATCATATAGCAGTTATGTGCTTAATTTTATAAGAAACTGCCCAACTGCTTTCCAGAGAGGCTATACCATTTTATAGTCCAGCTTTTCCAAATCCTTGCCACCCCTGGTGTCACTGTTTTTTTATTTTAGCCATTCTGAGAGGTGTGTAGTGGTATCTCCAAGATGAAAAACGAAACCTACTGTCTTCAAGTCGATTCTGACTCATAGTGACCCTATAGGACAAAGTAGAACTGTCCCATAGGGTTTCCAAGGCTTATGATCTTTATACAGGCAGACTGCTTCATCTTTCTCCCATGGAGTGGCTGGTGGGTGCAAACCTTTTGGTTAGCATCTGAATCCTTTAACCACTGCACCATCAAAGCACCAGTGATACCTCGTTGTGGTCTTAATTAGCATTTCCCTAGCGGCTAGTGATGTTGAACTTGTCTTCATGTGTTTATTTGCCAATTGTATATCCTCTTTGGTGAAATGTCTGTTCATGTCTTGTGCCCATTTTACATTTTGAATTGTTTGCTTTTTTTTTTCTGTTGAGTTTTGAGAGTTCTTTATATATTTTAGCTACTAGTTCTTTGTCAGGTATATGGTTTGTACATATCTTCTCCCAGTTTGTAGATTGTCTTTTATTCTCTTCACATGGCTTTTCACAGAACAAGTGTTTCTAATTTTGATGAGGTCCAATTTACTTGGTTTTCCTTTTGCGTATTATGCTTTTGGTATCAAGTCTAACAACTCTTTGGCTAGCGCTAGATTCCCAAGAGTTTTTCCTATATTTTTCTAAAAGTGGTATAGCTTTATGTTTTACATTTAAGTCTATGGTCCATTTTGAATTAGTTTTTGTAGAAGGTGTGAGGTGTAGGTTGGGGTTTCCTTACTATTTTTTGCTTATCAGTGTTTTTCAAAGTTGGTCTGTGAACCATCTGTAATCTAGTTTAGTGCCCTGCAGTGCCATTCTTGGGGAGACCCTTGGGTGGTGAGTCAGAGCTGCTTTCTAGCTGAGGGATCTGGGTCAGCTTAGTTAACCTTTCTGAGCTTCATTACCTTTTTTTTTTTTTTTAATGAGCATCTTGTTTTATTTTGCATGAGTTAGCACCACCTATGTTTGGCAGCTTATACAAGAGGTCTATTAGTCAGCCAGAAGCACATGAAATGGAGCCTGAGCTCTTGGCAATGGCGTGCTGAGTGTATTTGAGGTTATTAAATCTTTTTTTTTTTTTCTTTTTTATTAGGATTTGGGTGAAGATTTACAGAGTAAATTCACTTTTCATACAGCAGT
>NW_006921618.1:17274323-17284055 GCF_000298275.1 Orycteropus afer afer
CCAGTACAATGTTGAATAGAAGTGGTGATAGCGGGCATCCTTGTCTAGTTCCTGTTCTCAAGAGGAATGGTTTCAGTCTCTCTCCATTGAGGGTGCTTCATTACCTTTTGGGGATAATAATAATCTTTACCATACAGATTAGCCTACAGTACATTCAAGCACAAATGGCTTAGCTCATGACTTCTAGCTGAGAGTTTGGTGGCTCAGACTCACCCAACGGTGCCTCTGAAGATAGGCCTGGTGATCTGTGCCTTGAAACCCTATGGAGCAATTCTACTTTACATAGTGGGGTCACCATGAGTTGGAATCCACTCAATGGCAACTAACAACAACATTATGTGCCCGATACTATTCTAGTTGCTAGGGATGTACAAGGAGCTCTGGTGGTATAGGGTTTAAGGCATTTGACTGCTAACCAAGAGGTTGGAGGGGAAGAAAGATGAGGCAGTCTGCTTCCATAAAGATTTAAAGCCTTGGAAGCCCAGTGGGGGTCTCTATGAGTTGGAATGGACTCGATGGCAGTGAGTTTGGTCTGTTCTTTTGAGGGATATACAGCTGTGAACAAGGCAGATAAAGACGACCAGCACATGAGTTTCTTATGGAACTCTGCATTGAACTCACATTGTAGTGGGTGGAGATGGACGACATATATAAGTAAGCAAGTGAAATATATACTTTGTCAGATAATGAGACATGCTGTGAAGAAGAATAAAGAAGAGAAGGAGATGGGTATGAGGGTAGGAGGCTTGTTATTTCAAAAAAACTCAAGGGACCCTTTTACTGGGATGGTGACATTTGAACAGAGACCTGAAGGAGGTGAGGGACTGAACTGGGAGAATTGCTGGGGGAAGGAGCATTTTAGGCAGATCAAACAGGAAGTGTACAGGTCTGGAGGCTAGAGCGTGGTTGGCATGTGTGAGGAGCAGCAAGGAGACCTGGGTAACCGTGGTCTAGAGACTGAGGGAGACATGGCAGAAGATGAGGGTGAAGTTGTGCTGGGGCTGTGGGACTCAGAGCCATTTTATGCTCAATGAGCTGGGAAGCCACCTGAGGGGCTTGGAGAGCAGGCATGACATCATCTACTTTTATTTCAAAAGATCATTCAGGCCCTTTTGTGGAGGAATAGATTCTAGGAGGGCCAGGGTACCAGAAGGGAAAACAGTGAGGAGGCTGAGAGAAGATGGTGGCTGGGAACAGAGTGGAAGTGGTGGAGGTGGTGAAAAGTGGTCAGATACTGGATGTATTTTGAAGGTAGAGCTAACTGAATTTTCTGATGGATTGGATATATGATGAGAAAGGGAAATAGAAGTCAAGGATGGCTCCAAGGTTTTTGCTTGAGCAACTAGATGGATGGAGTTAGTTGTCATTTACTGCCAATGATGCAGACTGGGGAGTGACAGGTTTGATGAGGGTATTATAGATCAGGAGTTCCATGTTGGAAGTGTTTTGAGATACCTATTAGATGTTCAAGTGGGGTTATCCATCAGGCAGATGGATACACAGGTGTGGAGTTCAGGGAAGAGGTTCAGGCTGCAGATATAAAATTGAAAGTTGTTCATAGAGAGATGATATAAATGGTGTTTAAAGCCATGAGACTGGATGAGATCATTTACACTAGTGGTTCTCAACTGGGGGCAAGGTTGTCCCTCAGGAGACATTTGACAATGGCTGATGACATATTGGTTGTCACAGCTGGGGAAGGAGTTGCCACTGGCCATCAGGGGATAGAGGCCAGGGATGGTGCTAAAATTCTGCAATGCACAGGACATCCTTTCATCACAGAATTATTGGGCCCGAAATGTCAATTAGAGAACCTGATTGAGGACCTCTGATTAGTCTTTAGATTTTGGAGCCTAAGTGTAGATGGAAAAGAGAGTCCAGGGTCCCCACCAATGTTTAGGATTAAATGTGGATAATTGCATGTAAATGTATTAAATACATGTGAAGTATAGGGTTTAACACACCATAAGCATTTAGTAAATGATAACTGTCATTCTTACGGTGCTTTTTAACTTTTCAAAGCCACTTCCAGCCAGGTACTTAGACTAAAAGAAATCAGGGCTAAGGAGTCCATAGATAATCTCTGTTCCATCGCCCCTTGGTGTGCAGAGGGGAAACCAAGACCCAGAGGGGGAAGGGACTTGCCTTCTTCAGTGGGTCAAGAACTAAGGTTTCAAGGTGGTGGTTCTTGATTTTTCCATTCCACTATACTACTGTTAGGAGCTCTGGTAGCGTAGTGGCTAAGGCACTTGACTGCTAACCAGAAGGCTGGCGGTTCAAACCCACAGCCACTCCTCGGAAGGAACATGGGGCAATCTACTTCCGTAGTGATATTGCCTCGGAAACCCAAGGAAGGGTTGCTATGAGTTGGGTCTGACTCGCTGGCACATAACAACAACAACAACAACATACTACTGTTAGGAGCTCTGGTAGCGTAGTGTGTAAGGCATTTGACTGCTAACCAGAAGGCTGGCGGTTCAAACCTACCAGCCACTCCTCAGAAGGAAGGTTGGGCGATCTACTTTTGTAATGATACCACCATGGAAACCCAAAGAGGGGTCGCTATGAGTTGGGTCTGACTCGACCGCACATAACAACAACATACTATTGTTGTTCCTGGTTTTTTTTTTTTGTCTAATAAATTGTAATCCCTGTATCTTTTTTTAAATTTTAATTTTTGTTGTGATTTGGGTGAAAGTTTACAGAGCAAATTCACTTTACATGCAGCAGTTCACATACACTTTGTCTCATGACATTGACTACAGTTTCCCACACAACGCAACAGCTCCCTTCCCACTTCTTCCCCATAGTTACTTCTTCCCAGTGTCCATCCCTTCATGCACTCCTGCCCCTTGAGCTGTCTCCCTGTGTGTACACAGCCCTTCTATCCATTCTATTCTCCCATGATCGATCTCTCCAAGGAGTGTATTTACCTAATGTAAATGTTCAGCTCATATGCCTGTCTTGTTGTTCCCATTTTACAGATTGATAAATTGAGATTCAGAGGTTTAATCACCCAGATCTACACAGTGAGTCCACAGCAGAGCCAGAATCACAATTTGAATGTTCTGATTTCTAACCCAGTGTTTCTAACAACAACAGCAACAACAACCATCACGTGCTCAGCATCCACTTTGTGCTGGGCACTGTGCTTTCCATGGGTGGCCAGAACGGAAGCTGGGGCAGAGACCAGGCAGACACAACCTAAACAACTTATCCTGCCCTGCTTAATTGCACACTTCTCTTTGTTGACATCACCACCCCCTTCTTTGCTGAGGTGCTTAGGCCTGTAATTATTTTACTGCTGGCCAGCTGTGTTGTCATCTCCATTCCCAGGAAGCTCCCTTCTCACAATACCATTTACTGTACAAACAGTAATATAGCATCAGGAAAAGGCATTAAAGAAAAACGCCCTAAATCTCATCATCCAGCCCAGCAGCTGTTTGAGTTTCTCTGTGTTCTTCAGATCTCTGCTTAAGTGCACATTTTTACACCCTTGTCGTTGGGTTGTAGATGGCATTCTGTATTCAGCTTTGTTTGCTTGGTGGTGTATATGTTGTTGTATAAGTGTTATGTTGTTTATACTTATGTTTATTGGTTGTGTAGAAGTCCATTGGCTATCCCTGTATTGCTGGACTATTAGTTTGTTTTCAGATTCCTATTATTATAAAGAGGTCCCTGGTGGTACTGAGGTAAAGGGCTCGGCTGCTAACTAGAAGGTCGGTGGTTGGAACCTATCAGCTGCTCCGTGTGAGAAAGATAAGGCAATCTGCTTCTCTGAAGATTACAGTCTTGGAAACCCTCTGGAGCAGTTCTACTCTGTCCTATAGAGTTACTATGAGTTGGAATTGATTTGACGGCAATGAGTTTAGGTGGTACAAGTGGTTTGAGATTGGCTACTAACCTAAAGGTTAGTGGTTTGAACCTACCCAGTGTCTCCACAGAAGAAAGGCCTGGTGAATCGCTTCCATAGAGATTATGTCAGGAGAACCCAGTGGAGCAGGTCTACTCTGTAACACTGGGGTTGCCATGAGTCAGACTTGACTCAAGGGGTTTTGTTTTTGTTTTTTATTATAAGCAACACTACACTGAAAAACGTAGTGCTTATAGTTTTTTTTTTCCCCCCTTGAATTATTTCTTTAAATTACTAGTTAGGAGTGGTTCAAGAATGGGCATTCACATACATGTTTAAAAAATGGTTATACTAATTTTATACTGTGATTAGTGTTTCACATTGTCACCAGTTGCCATCTCATGGCGACCCCACGTGTGTCAGAGTGGAACTGTGCTCGCTAGAGATTTCAATGGCTCTTTTTTCCCAAGTAGATCACCAGGTCTCTCTTCTGAGATGCCTTTGAATGGGCTCAATCCTCCAACCTTTTGGTTAGCAGCAGAATGTGTTAACAGTTTACAACACCCAGGGACTCCACTTCACATTACTAGATAATTTGACTCAAATCAGCTTGTGTAATAGATGTTATTATCTCCACTTTTTAGTCAAGGAAACTGAGATTCAAAGGAAGTTAAATATATGGCCCTGAGGCTCCCTTCATTCTTGGAACTGAATGCACTCCCGGAGAGCACCTTTCAGCCAAACAATAGACAGTCCAATAAAGTGAACAGTAACACTCTTGAGGAATGTACTTCTCAGAACAATCAACTATTTAAGGCCTAAGGGCGGGATTTGCTCAAAAGTTCAGAAGGCAAGAAGGGGCAGGAAAGGAGGACTAAAGGAAATGAGAACCCAGGGAGGAAGTGGGAAGAGTGTTGGTACGTTGAGGGGACTGCAACTAATGTCACAAAACAAAATGGGAATAAATTGTTCAATGGGAAACTAATTTGCTCTGTAAACTTTGAAAAGTAACTCAATTTTTAAAAAGCCATGAATATACCACTGATAAATATTTATGAACTAAGGTTTATGATTAATATAATTCAGTGCACTGAATTACAGTAAAAAGACACTGTTTCTCTTTTCAGAAAAAAAAAAAAAATAAAAATAAAGAGATGGAGCTTTGAGATCCCCATGTTCTGTTTTGCCAGTGTGTGTTGGCAGCTGAAGAGAGTGTGTCTGGGTGCCAGATGGTTTTTGGAAACACACAGAGACTCATTAATTCACACCCCTCAATCAACATATCAGTCTGTAGTCAACAAACTATTTGAGCACCCTGGATCTGCCCAGATTTGATCAGTGTAGGAAGCAAAGAGAAAAATGGGCCTTCTCTGCAAAGACCCCTCAATCTAACTAGGAGGATGGGAGGTAACATACATTTTAGAGAATGAGATGGCCAAGTAGGAGGTTAGGTGTTTCATCCTTCAAGTCAGAGGTTGCTATCTTGTATACCTTTAACTACCTTAAAAAGTGGTCTTAAAAAACTTGAGTAGGTTGCCAATACTTAAAAATCTGGAGATTTTGCATAAAAATCAGAATTTCTGAATTCTCTTGAAAAATGGGAGGATCTGACAACCCTGAGTCTGTAGTCCTACATGGCAACAATTGCCTGGAGCTGAGTAGCAGCTGCCTTTTACGGATGGGACACCCTCTGTCCTGTTTGCTACAGTCCCCACCTGGCTTGTGGCATCAGTTTACATTTAAGTTTTCATGCCTTGCTCTAAGTGCTGCAGGAGGGCAAAGGAAGCAGTGCACTTCACCTGAACTTGGAAATGTTGGGTGAATGTGGGGCTGGTATTCCAGGGGGTGGGGATTGAGTGAGCAGAGCTGCAGGAAGCCCAGACTCATTCTCACCAGTGCAAATAAAACAGGGGTACCTTGGCTTCCATAGACACCTTGGGATAGTACAGGTGGAGCGGCCAGGTCATTCCAGAAGCAGAACTAGAAAGTGAGGAAATAGTGTGAGGACTTCTGCACAAGATGGCAGAGTTAGCACACACAAAACCACCCCGTCTGTTCTAAATGCATGAGAATGATGGATTAGAAGATGGACAGACAGCTGCCCTGAAGTCCACTCCCACTCATGGGGACCTTATGTACAACAGAATGAAACTTTGCATGGTCCTACATCATCCTCATGATGGCCGGCATGTTTGAGTCCATTGTTGCAGCTGTTGGTTCTTGGTGTCAAACCATCCCACTAGAGTCTCTCTCACCCTTCCTGGGCCTCTACTTCACCAAACATGATGTCCTCATTGATTGATCCCTCCTGATGATGTGTCCAAAGCCAGTGAATTGGATAATGTTCTTTTGTAATCCATAAGGTTCTAGTGGCTAATTTTCAGAAGTATGTTGCCAGGCCTTTCTTCATAGTCCTTCTTAGTCTAGAAGCTCCACTGAAACCTGTGCATCTTGGGTGACCCTGCCTGTTCTAGCATCACAGCAACACACATGCCGCCACAGTATGACAAACTGACAGATGGGTTGTGGGGATTCAAACAAAACTATATTAAGGTTTCTGTGGACTGGGAAGCATAAGGGTGGTGTCTTAGGTTGGGTTATCTAGAGAAGCAAATCCAGTGAAATGTGTATATATAAGTATATAGATAGAGACATAGTTCAAGGAAATGGCTCATACCATTGTGGAGGCTGGCAAGCCCCAAATCTGTGGGTCAGGCATCAGGATGGAGGCTTCTCCTGACTCATGCATGTTCTTGCAAGGACTGACAAACCAAAACTGGCAGGTCAGATGGTAGGTTGCTGGCTCCTCTCCCAAGAATTGAAGGTCAGATGATGATGAGTCAGAGGCAGGATCCAGAGAGAGAGTGACACTTGCTGGACCATCCATTTGTATATTGGAGGCAGGCTATACCCCTAAGAAAACTCCCTTTTTGACTGATTGGCTGCTCATATCAGATCTCATCATGGAGGTGATAACATTATAATATTATAGAAGAGCAATCAGTCCAATGTCTGCCATACCACTAAGACTCATAGCCTAGACAAGTTGACACATAACATTAACCATCACAGGTGATAAGGAGTCTTGCAGCCAGTGTCCCACAGGAAGTGTGAGTATGGGGAGCCAGTTCTGTAATATTCATGTGGGATGGGACTTGGGTGTGCCTTACTTGTGGGGAGAAGGGAGTCAGATTCTCTGTAAGAAGTCAGAGGGTGGCCCTTGCTCCTAGCAGATGCTGGAATAACTCTCTTTGGTGAATTGATGTATGACTAGAGACATACCACATGCCTGCGGCCCAGGTAGAAAGGAAACTCCTGGGTTGGAACAGAAACTTGTGTTGTACTTGGGGCCAGCATCTAAAGCTGTGCTACTTATGCATACTCTTGAGTTAAGAGCAGGCTGAGCTGATGTATTTCCTAGTGTCTTCTTTGTAAAAAGCATTCTGAGCAAATTAATCATATAAAAAACATGGTAAGGTTGTGCTTAATTGTCTGAAGAGGCCAAGCAGCAGCACTTCTCACCTGCTCATTAAGGCATGTTCTGAGCTTCTATAATTAGGGACACTTTGCAGGTGCTCAGAGGACTCGAAACTGCATTTCATAGAATCAGGGTGCAAGAGAGATAAGGACCATTAGAAATAATATTGGCTTTTCCCCTCATTTTACAGATGAGGAATTTGAGGCCCAGAGAGTTGCTGGTTAACGTAGACCCAGGCCTGGGGGCTGAGCCATGGGCTCCATCCTAGCTTTGCTTCAGATGCCTCAATTTCTTTATTTGTAATACGGGGTAACCTGCTGGCCTTATGGAGTTGGCAAGAGACTGTAAAACACAACAACATGCTCCCCCTTTGTAGTGGGTAGGTGTCTGTCTCTCTTGTGGCATTGCTGTGAATTTTTTTGACAATAAATTCCTCATTCAGAGACAGGTGGTTGATGGTAAAGAGCATGAGTTCTGGAGCCAGCCTGACTGGGTTTGGATTCTAGCTTCACCACTTAACTGTTTGTGTGACTGTGGACAAGTTGCTTAATGTGTGCATCCATTTCCACATCAGTAAGACAGGGCTAATAACAGCAGGTGGCACAAGTGGTTTGCATTAGACTGCCAACCTAAAGGTCGGCAGTTTGAGCCACTCACTGGCACTGGAAGAAATGTCTGGCAGTCTGCTTCTGTAAAGATCACAGCCAAGAAAACCCTATGGAGTAGTTTTACTCTGTAACACATGGGGGTGCCATGAGTCGAATGTTGAATTGAGATTTTTTTTTTTGGTCTGTTTGTTTAGTTTTCATTAGATTACAGTGAGAATTAAATAAGATAAAGCACTTAAACCTCTAGAACAATGCCTGGCATAAAAAAAGTCCCCAATAAATGTTAGCTGCCATTGTCATCATCATCGTTGTCATCAGTATAATTATATAGCATATTGTGTTTTCCTTTTTGCTTTGGTAGCCAGGGAACTCACCACTGAATGCGAACTTCACTTTCAGAAACCTCATAGGACCCAATGGCTTACATTTCTGTTTCCTGAACATTCTCTGGCTTTATTGAACTATTTAGCTCTTATTTCCCCCATCATCTTGACTTGGATTTACTTTTGAATAATATGTATTACTATGACCTGTTTCAGAACAATTTTGGAATGACAAATTAAGAACAGTAACAGCTTGATGCAAACTGGTCTGATGTAGTCCAGGATGACCTTGAATTAGAAGGTGAACTATGTTATTAAATAAAAATTATACTAACATTTGGAAGGGCTTGTTGTGTATTAAGGAGTTCTGGTGGCGTAGTGCCCAAGGCATCTGACTGCTGACCAGAAGGCTGGCGGTTCAAACCCCCCAGCCACTCTGAGGAAGGAGGACTGGGCAATCTACTTCTGTAAAGATTTATCACCTCGGAAACCCAAAGGGGTCGCTATGAGTTGGAATGGACTTGATGACAGTCAATTATTTCGTTTTTTTGGTTTGGTTGTGTATTAGCCATTTATGCACATGCTTTCCACACATTACCTTAAACCCTCACAACCATCCTATGAAGCAGGGTCTATTATTATCCCATTTTGCAGTTGCGGAAACTAAGGTTTAGAGACATGAAGCAATACAGCCAGTGGTTGTTAGCTTGCGGACCCAGGATTCAAACATGGCCTGTCTGCAAAGCATGAACTTTTACTCCTTGTTCAATGTTCTAGGAGTCCCTTGAGCTGCTGGGGGCAAAGGAGGGATGATTTCAATCAATTGTTTGATGCTCTCCCTCTTGTCCTTCTTCCTTATTCTCCTTCTCTTTCCTCTACCTTCCTTTGTGTTTCCTGGGTTCCCTAGAGCCAATGAGGGCCCCCAAAGGCCTGGCCTTCGCTGAGATCCAGGCCCGCCAGCTGACCCTACAGTGGGAACCGTTGGGCTACAATGTGACCCGTTGCCACACCTACACAGTGTCCCTGTGCTATCATTACACCCTTGGAAGTAGCCACAACCAGACCTTCCGGGAGTGTGTGAAGATGGAGCGGGGCACCAGTCGCTACACCATCAAGAACCTGCTGCCCTACCGGAATGTCCAGGTGCGGCTCGTGCTCATGAACCCTGAGGGGCGCAAGGAGGGCAAGGAGGTCACCTTCCAGACTGACGAGGATGGTAAGAGTCCAACCCCCATTTCCAGGGTGCTGAGTGCCTACCACAGACACCCCATATCTGGAATTGAAATTTATGTAGGAAATTTTTGTTTGAGATCACACGAATTGTCTAATGATAAAATAGTGATAGCTAATATTTATTATCTAGAAGACTTGGGTAAGATTGGTCTAATTTCTTTCTTGAATGTTTGGAGGAATTGAGCAGTGAAACTGTTTGGGCTTGGAGTTTTCTTTGAGGAAACATTTTTTTTTTTT
>NW_006921618.1:17285075-17286355 GCF_000298275.1 Orycteropus afer afer
TCTCCCATGATTGTTCTCTCCAAGGAACATATCTACCTCAGGTAAATGTTCAACTCAAATGCCTGTCTTTTGTTTGGCTGTAAGCCACAGGTGTGGGTTCAATTCTAGACCTGAAGGGCAGCTAGGGGCCATAGTCTCAGTGGTCCCACCAGGCTCCATCAGACCAGCAAACCTGGTCCCCCCCCCTTTTTTTTTTCCCCAAATGATTTTGAGTTTTGTTGCACATTGTTCTCCCTCTCTATCCAGGATCTTCTACATAGATACCCCTCCAAGTGGTTGACAGTGGTAGCTGGGCACCATCTAGTTCTTCTGGTCTCATAGTCATATAGGCTGAGGATTGTATGGTGTACCAGTTACTAGGACTAATTGTTTCCATGAATCTTTGGTTGTCTTCATTCTTCTTTGCTCTGGTTGAGGAGAGAACCATTATTGCATCTAGTTGGCTGCTTGCAAGCTTTTAAGATCCCAGGCATTACTTGCCAAAGTAGGAGGTGGAACAATGTTTTGTATAGTATGTTATGCCAATTGAGCTTGATGTTCCCTGCAACTATGGTCCCAAGCCCGCAGGTTCAACTACTCAGTCCCTCTGGGTAGCTGGCTGTGACCAAGAAGTGACTGCAACCTTGCTCCTTGTCAGCTCCACTGTACACCTGGGAATTCTTACAGATCATACAAATATACTTATAAGACAATTGTCTGCCACCCCTATATATGGCCTTGGGTACACTCCCTGCTTCATAGATATACCCAGTAGTTTAGCCTGTCCACCCATCTTTCCACCCATATACCCATGTTTGCCTTCACTGACAATGTAGTACTGTATGTGCAAAAAGGTTCATCTTTGTTGTCTGTACCTCCCATGTACCTCTCTATGTCTTTCTCATCCTCAATGCTGCCATATTGGTCACTCACATTTGGTACATTGCCCTTCTCTTCAACCAAATCAGTACTTATCTCTACCTATCTAACAGTGTTCCCTCCCCTCCCTACCCCCCTGGTAACCACCAAAGAAAATTTCCTTCCATATATGAACTTTTCCTTAACTTTTATAATAAAGAACTAATACAATATTTGTCCTGTGATTGATTTATTGCACTCAGCATAATGTCTTCTAAGTTCTTCCATGTTATGTGGCGTTTTGCAGATTCTACATTATTCTTTAGGGTTGCACAGTATCCACTGTGTGTATGTATCATAGTTTGGTTATCCATTCCTCAGTTGATGAACACCTAGGTTGTTTCCATCTTTTGGCTATTGTAAATAGTGCTGTGATGAACATG
>NW_006921618.1:17292130-17293986 GCF_000298275.1 Orycteropus afer afer
CTAGCTTTATGGCCTAACATATGTTCTATCATGGAAAATATTCCCTGTGCTCTGGAAAAGAATGTATATTGTGCTGCTGTTGGGTGAAGTGCTCTGTAGATGTCTATAAGGTCAAGTTGGTAGATTGTATTGTTTAGCTCTTCTGCATCTTTGTTGAGTTTCTTTCGAATTGTGTCTGTCTTTCATTGAAAGTGGTGTATTAAAGTCTCCTACTGTGACTGTGGAGTCATCTACTTGCCTTTTCAACTCTTTTAAAGTCTGATTCATGTTTTTTGGGGCTCTTTCATTGGGTCCATAGATATTTATCATGGTTATGTCTTCTTGTTCAATTGATCCTTTAATCATTATATAATGTCCTTGTCTTGTATGGTGGTTTTTGTTTTAAAGTAAATTTGATCAGAAATTAATATCGCCACTTCTGCTGTTTTTCAGTTGCCATTTATTTGATATATCTTTTTCCAACCTTTGATTTTTAGTCTATTTCTTGTCTTTGTCTCTAAGGTGTGTCTCTTGTAGACAACATGTTGGTGGGTTTTGTTTTCTTATCCAGTCTGCAACTCTCCATTTCTTGAGTGGTGCATTTAATCCATTAACATTCAGTGTAATTATCAACAAGTATGAATTAGTTGCTGTCATTTTGTTATGTGTTTTTTTGTGGTGTCCCTGGTTTCTTTGTTCCATATTCTTTTCTGTGCTGGGATCATTATGTTTATGAATCGTGTTATCATTTCCTTTGTTGCTGTTGTTTCAGTATTTGCTGAATATTTGTGCTTGTCCTCTTTTCTATTGTGATGTGAAGGTTTATCATTTTTCTTTGAGTTTATCCTGTGATTTATAATTTTCTCCCCGAGTTTAGAATAGTCCATTCTATCTTGCAACTCTCTTGACTTCCTCACCATTAAGAAGTTCTGTAATACACAGTATTTTCTCTCTTTTTGGTTTGTAGTTGTCTTCACTTGCCAATTGATGTTTCTGGTACCTGTTTACAATCTTATAAGCCTATTTTATTTTGGATATGTCCATAGCTGTGGTTTCTGGGTTATGTCATCTTGTGTATTAATGATTGGTTGTTGTTTGCTATTTTTGGTTCTCTGTTCAAAGGGCTTCCTTTAGTATCTCTTGTAAGGCTGATCTAGTTTTATCAAATTCCTTTAGTTTCTGCTTATGTGGAAATCTCCAATTTCATCATCATATTTAAGGGACAGTTTTGCTGAGTATATTATTCTTGGTTGAAAAATTTTCTCTTTCAGGGTTTTATGTATACCATCCCATTGCTTTCTCACTTGCATGGTTTCTGCTGAGAAATCAGAGCTTATTCTTACTGGTTGCCCTTTGTAAGTAACTTTTTGTTTTTCCTGTGCTGCTTTTAGGATTCTTTCTTTGTCTTTAGTTTTGATGCGTTTGATGATGATATATGTTGGTAATTTTCTTTTGGGGTCTATCCTGTTTGCGGTTCATTGGACTTCCTGAATGGCTATATGCTTATCTTTCATCATATCAGGGAAGTTCTCCTCCAACAAATCTTGGACAATTTTCTCAGTGGTTTTGTCTCTTCCTGTTCTGGAATTCCAATAACATGTAGGTAATTCCTTTTGATGGTATCCCACATGAACCTTAGGCTTTCTTCATTTTGTTTTGATCTCTTTTCTGATTGATCCCTTTCCAAAGTATTCAGGTATTTGTCTTCAGTCTCATTAATTCTGTCTTCCATTGCATCAATTCTACTCCTTTGCCCTTCCAATGTATTATCTATTTCTGACAATTTAGTATTAATTTTCTGTATTTCTATCTGTAGATTTAGAATCATTTCTAATTCTTCATTTATTTTGTCATTTTGTTCTTGTATTTTCTTCCAA
>NW_006921618.1:17294681-17298179 GCF_000298275.1 Orycteropus afer afer
AAAAAAAAAAAAGTTGAAAACTAGAACCTGGGAAGGGAAGAATAATGAATAATAATAAAAAGGACAAAAGTAATAATAATAATAGTAGTTTTAAAACAGACAAAAACAAACAAGTTAAAAAACAGAAAAAGGAAAAAAAAAATCAGGGCAGTGTGGGCCAGGGCACCCAGTTCTGTCCAAGCACAAAGACTGGGATGGAATTCCTACTGGCCCAGAAGGTGGGTGGGAGTGAGGGATGGCCACATATCCATTCACCAAGAGGGTGTGGGGTAAAAGAGTAACAAGGGGAATGTCACACATTTCCAGTCGTCCGCATCCAGAATGTCCTTGCAGTTCCTGGCAAGTGGAGCCTGTTCTTAAGTCCCTGGAATCTGGGAGATACTGTCGCTTTAAATATCTAAAATGGTCAAACCACTTGTAACCATTCAAAATGGTCAAACCACTTGTAAACATTCAAAATGGCCAAACCACTTGTAAACATTCAAAATGGCTGCACCCTCCGGACAGGCAAAAGTCGACAGCTCAGCCTGCCTTCCTCTTCGCTGCTTCCCCTTTTATTCACCAGCCACCAGAGCAGGCCTATGTGCAGTCCCTGGTTGTTGTTGTTGTTGTTGTTATGCAGGGCTGATTTTTAGGTTAATTCTTAGGTCCTACCAGCACTTGGCAATATCCAAGCTGTCTGTGCCGTCAGAATCTCTGCCAGACCGTAGTTCCATATGTCTCCTCTTTTCGTGTTTTCATGCAAATTCTTCTGCTAGTTGGAGTTTAGTCCATTTCTATATCCTTCCCTTCAAGGCTCAGGGGTCCAGGATTATATTCTGTATCTGTGTTAATTGGTTCCCCTTTTCTTTGTTGCAGTCTTTCTGCCTATTCTGTCATCTTACTGGAATTCCACGGTTTTAATTTTTAAAATAGGTATAGGAATATATAGGATAGACTAGGAATATTTTAAAAATAAAAAAACCCAAAACCAAACCCATTGGCATCTGACCCCCATTGGGTTTCCAAGGCAGTAAATCTTTACGGAAGTAGAGTGTCCCATCTTCCTTTTGTGGAGTGGCTGGTGGGTTTGAACTGCCAGCCTTCTGGTTAGCATTCAAATGCCTTAGGTTTAAAATGCCTTATTTAAAAAATAGATAGAGGAATATATAGAATAAGATTATGGATATAGGAATATTGAGTTTTTTGTTTTTATTTTATTTTATTTTTATTGTGGTTTGGGTGAAAGTTTACAGAGCAGGTTAGTTTTCCATTCAACAATTTACACATTTTGTTTCATGGCATTAGTTGCAATCTTCTTGGTGTAACAGCATTCTTCCCTCTCCCTCCCTGGGTTCCCTGTTTCCATTCATTCTTCTTTCCTTTTCCTTTCTGCCTTCTGGGCTTTGGTTTTGAGTAAATGCTGCCTTTTTGGTCTCTTATGATTGATTTTTCTGAGTTCCTCAAAGGTGTTACTGTTACTTGATAGTCCTGTTTATTGTTTGGTTCAAAGGTAATCTCTGGGGAGGAATATTTAGTTTTGGCTCCTGTACTTTTTAAAGAATTTTTTTCATTTCATGTATACTGTCAAATTTCTTTGCATAAAATTGTTTATAATAGTATCTTATTATGCTTTTTTAATGTCTGTAGGATCTATAGTGTTATCCCATATTTCATTCTTGATATTGGTAATTTGAGGTTTCTCTTTTCTTAGCGACTCTTGCTAGAGTTTTATAAATTTTCTTAATCTTTAATAAAAGCCAAATTTTGCTTTTGTTAATTTATTGTATGTTTATTTTCTATTATTTCCTTTTCAATATTTTCTTTGAGTTTGATTTGCTATTCTAACTTTTGAAATGGAAGCTTAGATCATTGATTTTGAGCTTTCTTCATTCTACTATATGTATTTAAGATATGAATTTTCCTCTAAGCTCTGCTCTAGAGGAATTCTACTAGTTTTTTTTTTTTTAATTAAAAAATTTTGTTGATATGTGTATCTATCTATGTATCTATTATGGACAAAATATTGAATGTCCCAGGAGGCACTGTAAAAAGAATTTGTTGACATCAGCCATTTCAGGAGGTAATATATGATCAAGAATCAATGGTACTGAAGAAAGAAGTCCAAGCTACAATGAAGGCATTCACTAAAAAGAAGGCTCCAGGAATTGGTGGGATACCATCTGAGATGTTTCAACTGTAGGATGCAATGCTAGAAACATTCACCTGTCTATGCCAAGAAACGTGGAAGACAGCTACCTGAACACCTGACTGGAAGAGATTCATATTTGTGCCCATTCCAAAGAAAGGTGATCGAATGGAATGAGGAAATTATTAAACAATATAATTAATATCACATGCAAGTAAACTTTTGCTGAAGATAGTTCAAAAATGGCTGCAACAGTACATGGACAAGGAACTGCCAGAAATTCAAGTCAGATTCAGAAGAGGATGTAGAATGAGGGATATCATTACTGACGTCACATGGATCTTGGCTGAAAGCAGAGAATACCAAAAAAATGTTTACCTGTGTTTTATTGACTATGCAAAAGTGTTTGACTGCATGGATCATAAAAAATTATGGATAACATTGTGAAGAATGGGAATTCCACAACACTTAATTGTGTACATCAGGAACCTGTAAATAGCCAAGAGGCAGTCATTCAAACAGAACAAGAGGATACTATGTGGTAATCAGGAAATGGATGTGCCAGGGTTGTATTCTTTTACCATATTTATTCAATCTGCATGCAGAGCAAATAATCTGAGAAGCTGGACTGTATGAAGAAGAATGTAGCATCAGGATTGGAGGAAGATTTGTTAACAACCTGTGATAGGCAGATCACACAATTCTGCTTGCTAAAAGTGAAGAGGACTCGAAGCACTTATTGATGAAGATCAAAGACTACAGCCTTCAGTATTAATTATACCTCAACATAAAGAAAACAAAAATTCTCACCACTGGACCAGTAAGCAACATCATGAAAAATGGAGAAAATACTGAAGTTGCCAAGGATTTCGTTTTACTTGGATCCACAATCAAAACCCATGAAAAGCAGCAGTCAAAAAATCAAATGATGTATTACACTGGGAAAATTGTCTGCAAAAGACCTATTTAAAGTGTTAAATAGTAAAGATGTCATTTTGAGGACTAAGGTCCATCTAATCCAAGCCATGGTTTTTCAATTATCTCATATACATATGAAAGTTTGACATTGAATAAGGAAGACTGAAAAAGAATTGATGCATTTGAACTCTGTTGTTGGCGAAGAATATCGAAAATACCATGGACTCCCAGAAGAATGAACAAATTTGTCTTGGAAGAAGTACAGCCAGAATGCTCCTTAGAAGCAAGGATAGTGAGAGTTTGTCTTACATATGTGCTTTGGACATGTTATCGAGAGGGATCAGTCCCTGGAGAAGGACATAATTCTTGGTAAGGTAGAGGTTCAGTGAAGAAGACGGGGACCCTTAACAAGATGGATTGACACAGTGGCTGTAACTATGGGCTTAAACATA
>NW_006921618.1:17298351-17300493 GCF_000298275.1 Orycteropus afer afer
TATATATATATAAAAGAAAATAAACATTTTCTTTTCAATCATTTTAACATGTACAATTCAGTGACATTAATTACAACCACCATGTTGTACAATCATCACCACTATCTGTTTTCAAAATTTTTTCATCACCCTTAACAGAAACTCAGTACCTTTTAAGCAATAACTCCCCATTTCCCACTCATACCTACCTTTGGTAAGCACTAATAAACTTTACTTTCTATGCATTTGACCTTTTATCTCTGGCTTATTTCACTCAGCACAATGTTTTCAAGGTTCAGTCATGTTTCAGCATATTTCAAAACTTCATTTCTCTTTATCGCTGAGTGACACCCCATCTTATGGATATATTATGCTTTGTTTATTAATTCATATGTTGAACATTTGGGTTGTTTCTACCTTTTGGTTGTTGTGAATAATGATGCAGTGAACATTGATTCGTAAGTATTTGTTTGAGTCCCTGCTCTCAGTTTTTTTAAGGTATATGCCTAGGAGTGGAATTGCCAGGTCATATGGTAATTGTAAGAAGCTCTGGTGGCACAATGGTTAAGCATATGGCTACTAATTGAAAGGTCAGAAGAGTCTGAGCCCACCAGCAGCTCCATGGGAGAAGGATGTGGCAATCTGCTTATGTAAAGAAATCCTATTGAGTAGCTCTACACTGTCCTATAGGGTCACTGTGAATTGGAATCAACTTCATTGGCAATGGGTTCAATGTTTAACTTTTCGAGGAACTGCCAAATTGTTTTCCACAGAGGCTGCAACTTGAATTTTAAATCCTATCAGCAATGGATGAAGGTTCCAATTTCCCCACATCCTGAACACTTGCTATATTTCATTTTTCTGATAATTGCTATCCTAGTGGACACGAAGTGGTTTTGGTTTGCATTTCCCTAATGACTAATGATTTTGAGCATTTTTTCATGTGCTTACTGACCATTTGTTTATCTTCTTTATTGAAGTGTTAATTCAAATTCTTTGCCCATTGTTTGATTGGGTTGTTTGCCTTTTTGCTGTTGAGTTGCAAGAGTTCTTTATATACTCTGGATATTAAACCCTTAGCAGATGAATGATATAGTTCTGGAATATTTTCTCCCATTCTATAGGTTATCTCTTCACTTTCTTGGTAAAGTCCTTTAATGCACAAACATTCTTAATTTTGTTATATATATATATCTTTTCTTTTGTTGCTCATGCTTTTGGTGTTATATCTAAGAATCCATTGTCAAAAACTAGGTCCTGATGCATTACACCTATGCTTTTGTCTAAGAGTGTTACGGTTTTAGTTTGTTCATTTAGGTCTTTGATCCACCTTGAGTTAATTTGCATATGTGGTTTGAGGTATGGGCCCAAAATAATTCTTTTGCATGTGGATCTCCAGTTACCCTAGCACAATGTATTGTAGACTATTCTTTCTCCACTGAGTAGACTTAATACCCTTTTTGAAAATTAGTTGACCTGCCTACATGCCCTTCAGTGGATGAATGGATAAACAAATTATGGTACAGACACACAATGGAATAATATGCAACACTAAATAATAATGTAGAGTCTACAACACACTGCCTAACATGGATGAACTTGGAGCACATTATGCTGAGTGAATTAAATCAATTACAGAAGAACAGATATTGTATTAGTTCCTTATTATAAAAAGTCAAGGAAAGGTTTATATAAGGTAGGAAACTTTCTTTGTTGGTTACCAGGGATGGGGGGGCAGGGGGGAGAGAACACTGCTAGATAGATAAGAGACAAGTATTGACTTGGGTGAAGGGAAGGGCAATGTACCAAATGTGAGTGATCAACACGGTGGCACTGAGGAAGAGGAAGACATAGAGAGGTGCATGAGAGGTATAGACAACAAAGATGAACCCTTTTGCATGTCCAGTACTGCATTGTCAGTGATGGCAAGCATTGATCTACAGGTGGATAGATAGGTGGACAGGCTGAACAATCAGGTATGTTTAGCATGGGGGAGTGTGCGCATGACCATGTATAGGGTTAGCAGACAATGTTTCTATGTGTGTATTTGTATGCACTTTAAGAATGTCCAGGTGAAACAATCCAATTAAAAAATGGGCAGAAGACATGAATAGACACTTCACCAAGGAGGATATTCAAGCGGCCAACAAACATATGAAGAAA
>NW_006921618.1:17302198-17357456 GCF_000298275.1 Orycteropus afer afer
AAGGGGCAAGGTTGTGGTGGCTTCTTGGCCACAACCAGCTACCTGGATGGAGTGAGTAGTTGGACCTGTGGGCTTGGGACCATGGTTACAGGGGACATCAAGCTCAAGTGGCATACCATACTACATCAAAAGCATCGTTCTATATCCTACTTTGGTAAGTAGAGACTGGGGTCTTAAAATCTTGCAAGTGGCCATCTAGATGCAACGATGGGTCTCTCCTCATCTACAGCAAAGAAGAACATAGAAAACCAAAGACACATGGAAACCATCTAGTTCTGGTTTTATGGTCATATAAGCTGAGGATCACATGGTCTACCAGTCCCTTGGAATAATTAAGAACTAGATGGTGCCTGGCTACCACTGTCAAACACTCAGAGGGGGATCAGTGCAGGAGATCCTGGACAGAGTAAGAGAACAGTGCAGAACAAAGCTCAAAATCATAAGAAAAACAGACTAAGTTTGCTGGTCTGATAGAGCCTGATGAGACCCCTGAGACTATGGCCCCCAGCCACCCTTCAAATCTGGAATTGAACTTACTCCTGTGGCTTCCAGCCACACAACAGACAGCCATATGGGGTGAATAATTACATCAGGTAGATACACCCCTTGGAGCGATCAATCATGGAAGAACAGAAGGGCAGTGTTTGCAAAGGGAGACAGCTCAGGGGGCAGGAGGGCATGGGAGGGAAGGACACAGATAGGAGGTACCTATGGGGAGAAAGTGAGAAGAGAGCTGTTATACTGTGGGGAATTGCAGTCAATGTCATGAGACAAAATGTATATGAATTGCTGTATGGAAAATTAATTTTCCCTTTAAACTTTCAGCCAAATTATAATAAAAATTAAACAAAACAGAATGTATATGGATTGTTGAATGGAAAATCAATTTACTCTGTAAACTTTCACCCAAATTACAATAAAAAGAAAAGAAAAGAGAATTAATTGAGCATAGATATATGGGTTTATTTCTGGACACTCAGTTCTGTTCCAGTGTCTATATGTCTATCATTATACCACTACCAGACTGTTTAGATTACTGTATCTTTATAGGATGTTTTGAAACCAGGAAAGTGAGTCCTCCTATTTCATTCTTCTTTCTCAAGATTGCTTTGGCTATTTGGCACCCCTTTCAATTCCATATGATTTTGAGCATTGGCTGTTGGAATTTTGATAAACATTATGTTGAATCTGCAGATCACTTTGAGTGGTATTGACATCTTAAGAATGTTGTCTTCCAATCCATGAACATAGAATGTCTTTTTTAGGTTTTCTTGAGTTTCTTTCAGCAGTGTTTTATATCTACCAGCTTTGATATGTCCTGTCTTTGTTATCATCTTTTGTTGTTGTTGTTGTTATGTGCCGTCGAGTCAAACCCGACTCATAGCGACCCCTCCTTGGGTTTCCGAGGCAGTATCACTACGGAAGTAGGATTGCCCAACCTTCCTTCCGAGGAGTGGCTGGTGGGTTTGAACCGCCAGCCGTCTGGTTAGCAGGCAAGGGTCTTAGCCACTATGCTACCAGAGCTCCCCCTTGTTATCATCTAGGTTAAGATATTTTCTAATTTCTGTTATGATTTCTTTTTTGATTCAAGAGTTTTTGGATTATATTACTTAAAATTTACAAGTAATAGGGCCTTTTCTAGTCATCTCTTTGTTACTGATTTCCAGCTTAGTGATTTCTTTCCCACTGTGGTCAGAATACATATTCTACTTTTAGTCTTTTGAAATTTGCTTCTTGCTTTATGGCCCAGCATATGTTTAAATTTTGTAAATGCTCATGTGTATTTGAAAAAAACATGCATTCTGTTATTCTTGGGTGCAGTGTGCTCCATATGTCAAGCTAATACTTTTTAAGCATTTACTATGTGTTGGGCACTAGTTTGAGTGCTTTCCATATATTAGTGTAGTATTCCTTATGGAAACCCTATGTAGTAGGCTGCTCTTATTATCCTTATTTACAGATGAGCTAAGAGGAAAAGAGAGGTTAAGAGGAAAAGAGAGGTTAAGTGGCCTGCCCAAGATCACATAGCTAGTAGCAGAGCTGAGATTCAAACTGTCCACCTGGCTTTAGAGGTATCACTCTTAACAGCTATACTCTGGTGTTAGCACAGGTAGGTGTAACCCTGGTCCTGGGTAGGATCTTTGCTTATTTGAGCCAGATCTAACAGTTTTACATTTTGTGAAAGTTCAAAGCCTTCCCCAGATTCCTGAAAATCCCAGGTACTCCTGGATGCCTTGGGTTATAACTTTTCTTGCTGTTTGTCATACACAGTTCTCTGTTTAGCACAGCATTAGCCCAGATGCAAAATTCCACTCCTTCCTCAATTTCCACAAAATCCCACTCACCCAAGGACGTGTGTATGCCCTGCTTTGAGGATCTGCTGGGGTGGGAGTGAGAACCGGAGAGGTTTACTCTGAAGTACTGCCAATAACCTCAAGTTGAACATCTACCCGGCCCATTCTTAAAGTGTGTTGACTTCTGCACCCTCCCACCCCTCCACCCCGGGATATTGTGGCCGTGTCACCCCACCCTGGGTGGACCTCACTAGGGCTGCTTGACCTTCTTCTTTCTCTTCCTATTCTCCCCACTTCTAAAAATTGATCATTCTTTAATATTTTTCACTGTTTTTTTTTTAATTGAACTGTTAGTATAATGCTTACAGAAAATTGTACCTGTCTTAGGTGGCCAGCTCAATGAATTCTCACAAAGTGAACACATTGGGATCACCCACACCCAGATCAAGAAATAACATGACCAGAACCCAGAAGCCCCTGTACCACCTGCTTCCCAGTCACTAATGTCCATTAATAACCATTATCCTGCCTTCCAACACCATTAATTAAGTTTTGCCTGTTTTGAACTTTATATAAGTGGAATCACACAGTATGTATTCTTTTGTGTCTGGCTTCTTTTTCTCAACCTTGTGCTTGAGCGATACGGCTGTGTTGGGTTCTATTATAAACAGCAGTCATTCTGTGGTTGTTTCAGTTCTGTAGTCCACACCAGTCATTCTCATTGCTGTGTAGTATTCATTCCATTATATGACTATACTGTTATTTACTTACCCTATTTACTGTTATTGGGCATATGGATTGCTTTCAATTTCCAGTTATTTTTAAAAATGATGCAGTAAAAGTTCTTGCAGATGTATTATTATTATTATTATAGATAAACACATTCCTGATGTGCTTATGTCTAGGAGTAGAATGGCTAGGTTATATAGTATGGGCTTATCTTAAGTAGATATAGCCAAACAGTTTTCCAAAGTGGTTGTACCAGTTTATACTCACCCTAGCAGTGTCTGAGAGTTCTGGTTGCTTTGTATTCTCCCTTCATTTTACCATTTTGGTGGGTGGAGAGTGCTGTCACCTTGTTAACTGATCATTTTGACACAGAGCAGCTTAGCCGCCATGGGTTGCTTTCTTGGTTTCTGCTTTCGTCTGCCTTAGGATTTTTGCTTCCTTCCAATGGTTTATCAAGGTTCTTTTTCCAAACAAAGAGCATTCTCTTCCTACAAGAAATTCCTGTGCCCGTTGTTAAGATGATACATTAAAACCAAAACAAAATAAAACAGCAACAAAAAACCATAAAGGGTTTATGCCAAAATGTTGACAGTATTTATCCCTGGGTGGTGGAATTGTGGGTGCCATTCATTTTCTTTATGATCATTTGGATTTTGTACTTTGAACATATGTTTATGTAATTAAAAAATTTTAGACAAGAAAACATCACCCATAAAACTGCCACCCTAGTGCAATTGTTGTTTTCATTTCTCTGACAAATGTCTATATTTTCTGAAAACTACCCAACTGGAATAAAACAGGAGCATTCAAATGCTCTTCTCTGCTGAATGCAACCTGCACAGTAAAGAGAATGGCAGCCACCATTTTTGAATATTCAGTAATAGGTTGAACCGCAAGAAATTGCTGATGCTTGTCCTGGGGCTTTATGTGCATTATCTCATTTAATTCCAGTTGCTGCCCAGTGAGCTCTGACTCATGGCAACCCCATGTGTATCAGAGTAGAATTGTGTTCCATAGGGTTTCCAGTGGGTGATTGTTAGGAAGTAGATCACCAGGCCTTTCTTCCAAGGCACCTCTGAATAGACTCAAACCTCCAACCTTTCAGTTAGCAGCAAAGCTCATTAATATTTGCACCACCCAGGGACTCTTAATTCTGGTTAGGGAGGGGTTATTATCATTTCCATTTTACAGATGAGGAAACTGAGGTTCAGAGAGGTTGAAAGAGTAGTCCAAGTATAAGTGGAAAGACTAGAATTTGAACCCAAGCATCTGGCTCCAAAGCCTGCTTTCTCCTGCCCTACACTTCCTTTCCCTCTCAGTGCCTGGTGGGATTGCGGCTGAGTCCCTGACCTTCACTCCACTGGAAGACATGATCTTCCTCAAGTGGGAGGAGCCCCAGGAACCCAATGGTCTCATCACTCAGTATGAGGTGGGTTTGGGGACCCTTGGTGCAAGGTAGGAAGAAGATTCTCTTTCCCTCTGTTGCACACAGCTTAGAGAAGGAGGCATGTGGGGGCAAAAGAGGTAATTGTCAAGGTTCCTCTAACTGCGGCCTGGGTCTCTGCCCTGTGGGTTATGGGAAAGGGACCTCTGAAGAAAGGAAAGAGTGGTAAAGGTACCCAGGGCCCTGGGCTCATGGGAATTCACAGTCCCACTGAGCCACTCCTCTTTGTCAAACCTCAACCCTAGCTAACCTGAAATTTGATGAGCGGGAACCTCTGGGCCAGTGATGCCTGCCGCCTTTGTCTGTCTACCTGTCCATCCTGCCCCTAGATCAGCTACCAGAGCATTGAGTCATCAGACCCAGCGGTGAACGTACCAGGCCCACGGCGTACCATCTCCAAGCTCCGCAATGAGACCTACCACGTCTTCTCCAACCTGCACCCAGGTACCACCTACCTGTTCTCTGTGCGGGCCCGCACGACCAAAGGCTTCGGCCAGGCGGCACTCACCGAGATCACCACCAACATCTCAGGTGAGCTCCGTCCAACCCCAGCCTGGCTCCTCTGGAGGTAGCCCAGGATCCCAGAGTTCTGTGGGCAGAGAAGGAGATGGAGAGGGGGCTTGAGTACAGAAGGCCCCTGCTGAGATAAATGAGCTATTTAGGGGTTAAGGTCAGGGGTCAGGAGGATTAAGTCACAGGCACCAAGAGACCATGGCCAGTGGAATCACAGAATTGAGGTCAGGGGTCAGTGCCCAAAGTGAGGGGTTGGGGAAGCTCAGGTCAAAGGGATCAAGAAGACTAAGAGTGAAGGGCAAGAGATCGAGGTCAAGGGTCAGGGAGGCTGGAGGCCTGGCCTTCCTGGTCCAGTGGTCTGGCTCTGCAGTCATGTCCCTATCCCCTTCCCCAGCTCCCAGCTTTGATTATGCTGACATGCCGTCACCCCTGGGAGAGTCTGAGAACACCATCACCGTGCTCCTGAGGCCAGCACAGGGCCGCGGTGCGCCCATCAGGTGGGAAAGCCGGATGGAGGGGTGGGAGTTCTGGGCCATAGAGAAGACATGCCTCCTTTGACCCAAGGCCCTCCATCTAGGGCAACTCACCCTTGTCCTCCCACTGAGGGCTTTGAGGGTCTGGAAGATGTTCTGTGATCCTGGGCAGGCAGGAAGACCAAGGTCTCTGAAGCCATGGTTGTATGGTAGTGATTGTCATGATATCATTGGACAATGTCCCACCTGGAGACACTTGTCCAGAAGGCCTTCCCTCAGACATTTTGTAGAAGTGAAACTTTGGGGGCCTATTTGTTCTCAGTTTTTTCCCTGGAAGAGATACGGGGATGGGTTTTCTAGAAGGCTAGGGCAGCCGGCCAGAGAGGACTAACTCTCTGGAGTGGCCAAGAGCTTGAGTGCTCCATTGACTTCTCCCCAGGAGAAGCTGGGGCTGCTAATGCCATGGTGGCTGCCTCTGCTTAGAAGGTGCTGTATATGTGTATGGGAGGGTGAGCATGTGTGTGTCTGTGATATGTACATATGATATATGTGCACAATGTGTGGTAGTATGTGAGTATAAGGATGTTTGGAGATGTGTGCAATTGTATATACAAAGAGGTAGCCAGGCATCATGCTAGGGTCTTACATGTATGAAGTCAGATTATCCTCATGGCAGTCCTGTGGAGTGGGTACCCTTACTTTACACATCAGAAAACAGGTTCAGAGAGCCTAAGTAACTTGCCCAAGGCCACACAGCTAGTAAATGATAGAGCTGGGATTTGGAACCTGCAGAGTCTGGACCTTTTCTTGAAGTCTCAGAGCCTCGCTGTCCCTCTGTGGTCCACCCCTTATTCCACAAAGGTGTATGTACTGGAAGAGAGTGACAGATTTTATGTGTGAGGTGTGTGGAGGAAGCCTGGGGTCCTTGATCAACCTCCCAATAAGGTAGTGGGTTGTCCAGGTGCCTTTGACAGCCCCTCATTTCCTTAGCCTCCATCCTTATCCATTCTCCTCTCCTGCTTGTCTCCCTGCTACTTCCCTCTGCAAATCCTGTCCAAGGGTGATTCCTACACCTTCTGGGAGACTCAGGAAAAAGTCAGGGTGTCTGGGGCATTTTCCACACACCTCAGGGCCCCTGTGTGATGGAATCTGGGAGGAGTTGGGAAACCCAACAGCAACTTTTTCTTTCTTTCTCCTCTTGAAGCATTCTGTGAGCAGCACTGGTTATCGTCCCTCAGGAAAGATAATGATGAGGTGGGGTGGGGAGACATGATGGTCATGTGGCCTTGGCTTGTTACTTTACATCTCTGAGTTCCTGTTTCCATGTCTGCATAATGGCCATCATCCTGCCTATTTTGCAGGGTGACTATGAGAGTTAAATGTGATTACCTAGATTAAGATACATTTTGTTCATGGCTAATGTTAATTATCATCTGCTGGTGGAACTTGGAGCCAGGGAGGCCTGACCTTAGCCTGAGAGGCTGAGAGGGGTCTTGGGCTGGAGTTTATAATGGCTAGAGGCAGAGAATGGGCATATGGCCCAAATCCCAGGACACTGGAATGATTTCCTTGCAACTTTGAAGCTCAAAAGAAACAGTTGGAGAGCAAGAAAAAGGCATCTCTACTTCCCAGAACAGAGGCTGTCAGTACGGGATGTCACACGCCAAGACGTGACTGCGGCTTGTGACTGGAAATATTTAAATCTGTCAGCATTCATGTACTTACTCTCGGCTTTGTTCCATAGAGGATTTGGAGGAGTTCACAGCAAAAAGCCCATTCAGTAAAGTGATAAACAGGGACCAGGGAACACACAGCAGAGTGGGGAATCAAGGTCTAGGAGATAATGAGGCTTGAATTTGCAGCCTAGAGGTTGTCTCAGGACTGGAAGGGCACATACATGTAATGTTAGGTGTGTCCTTGTTTGCTTCCTTAGTAACTGTCTCCCAATTAGAGTATCAGGTCTAGGAAACCTAGATCCCAAGTGCCTAGCACAGAACCTGGCCCATTGTCTGAGCTCAGTAAATGCTTGATGAATGAATGAATGCATCTCTTTTAAACCTCTAAATTAGTTGGTCACCTAGGGGTGGATCCTGAGGCTTGTGTAAGTCAGCTTGTGTGTGAGTGTGGGTTAGGCACAGGAGGACCCATTGAGGTGGGGCGGGGCCTCTGGGCTCAGTATGGTAGAGCAGGATTGTCTCAGCTCTGGTTAGCAACAGTCGTTAACAGCTGACATGCACTGGCTGCTTGCTGAACTTGCCAGGTTCCTTAGTACTGTGCTTCATTTCATCCTCACATCTACCTCATGGAACAGTCCTACGGTCACTACCATTTTACAGAAGAGGAAACCAAGATCCAGGGAGATCAAGTGAACTAACTGCCCAGCTAGTAAGAGGCAGAGCCTCCATTAGTGCCTGGCCTACCTGACCCAAAGCCCACGTCCCTAGCCACCCAGTGGGCATTCCCTGCTCTCTGGTCGCCCCTGATGATGTGTCTCCTGTCTCTGTCCAGCGTGTACCAGGTGATTGTGGAAGAGGAGCAGCAACGGCGGCTGCGACGGGAGCCAGGTGGCCAGGACTGCTTCCCGGTGCCCCTGACTTTTGACACAGCGCTGGCCCGCGGCCTGGTGCATTATTTCGGTGCCGAACTGGCGGCCAGCAGTCTGCTTGAGGCCATGCCCTTCACTGTGGGTGACAACCAGACGTATCGGGGCTTTTGGAACCCACCGCTTGAGCCCAGGAAGGCTTACCTCATCTACTTCCAGGCAACAAGCCACCTGAAGGGGGTGAGGGACGAGCTAGGGGCGTGGCGAGGGTGGACAGGGGTGGGCTGGGCGCTAGGCTGGGGTCACCTAGGAGCTGGTCCACTACGGAGTCCAGAGAGGCAGCCCCAGGCCCCACCCTCCTCCCCTGAGTCCCGCCCCTTCCTTGAGCCCCACCCCTTCCCCTGAGTCCTATCTCCCTCTCTTGAGCTCCACCCTCCTGATCCGTGGCTCCTTTGCACAGAGCCCTACCCTCTTCCTGAGCCTTATTTCCCAGTCTCCTCCCTTTCTCTCCAGATCCTGTCTAGTCCCTGTCCCATTCCCGAAGCCCTCATTTTCTATCTTAGGCTCTTCCCTCTTCAGAGGAGTCCATTTTAAGTTCCTCCTCCTTAACCAGATCTTGAGGCCTAGGACCCGCCCTTCTCCCTGAAGCGCCATCCTGGTCTCCAGACTCCCTCCTCGGGTCTCTCCCTCCCAGACATCTCCCTAACCACTCCGCTGGGCCTAGGCCCTGCCCATATTTCTGAGGCCCCACCCCTTTCATCATTTGTTTCCTTGATCCCTTAAATCTCGGCTGCTTTGGCCCCTTTCCCTAAGGTTTTGCCCTCATTTGCAGGTCCCTCCTCTCAGGTCCCACCCTTCGTGGTTCCCCCGGGCCCTCCTGCTGGGTGGGGTGTCCTTAGTTACAGTCTGCACCAGATAAAGCCCTGACTGGGCCCAAGAAACACTGCCTGGGATTCCGGCCCAGGGAGGGTTGGGTCAGGGCATCAGCAGTGCTGAGATACCCATCTGTGCCTCCAGGAGACCCGCCTGAACTGCATCCGCATTGCCCGGAAAGGTAAGCCCCACTGGGTTCCTTCAGTCCTGCTGGGGTTCCACGCCTGACCAGCTCTGGGGAGGTGATACTGAAGACCCAGGGCTATGGAGGCAGAGGAAGGCTGGCTTGCAGGCCTGGGCTCAGGAGGGGTTTCCCTCTTGGTCCTCATGTACCAAAATTCCTTCTTGGCCCCCAGGGTGGTCACAGTAGGGGCCTTGGCAGGGGCCTGGGTTAATTCTGTGGAAGAGGTGCCATTATGGTTGGGCCATAGGGTTGATGGTTACTAGGAGCTGGTTCTGGACTCGGTACCTGCCCCCTCCCTCTTCCCATGGTGGGAGAGAGAGGTGGAGACTGTAGGGGAAGGTGAGGAGATGAGTCTGACTGAAAGGCAGGACAGTGTTGGAGCACAGGCCAGCTGTCTATGTGTTTGTGTAGCCCAGCTTGTTCCATGGGGCTCAGACCCCTGGACACAGAGTAGGTGGTCCCTGTTTGCTCTGATCATTTGTCCTGCTTGTTTTCCTCAGCTGCCTGCAAGGAAAACAAGCGGCCCCTGGAGGTGTCCCAGCGATCAGAGGAGATGGGGCTCATCTTGGGCATCTGTGCAGGGGGACTTGCCGTCCTCATCCTCCTCCTGGGGGCCATCATTGTCATCATCCGCAAGGGGTGAGTGAGGCCAGTGCTCTGGTCTGCCCGTGACTCCTGCCCCTCACAGGTCTGGTGGGCATAGAGGAGTGATGGCTGGGAATAGATGGGCAGCTGCCTGGCGAGTTTGTGGAGGGCTGCTATCCTGGGCATCAGGCCTGTGGCTGGACCTGAGCCGGGCAGTGGGAAGCCAGAGACTCAGCAAATGGAGCTGCACCAGCATGGCTTGGCTATAACTCAAGTTTGGCTGGTGCCAGGTGCTGCTATCCAGGAGAGGGGGCTCAGTGCCTGCTGCCTAGGAGCTGTGCTGGAAATGGGTACCACCCTCCTGTGGTGTTCTAGCAAGGAGAGTCTGAGGAAGATGGCCTGAGTTTGAATCCCTAGTCCCCTGCAGGCCTTTTGCCAACTTGTCTGCCCAGACCATGGGGTTGTGCAGTTGATCCTGAGCCATGGGGGTGGGGCTCTTTGTCCTTTAAACCAAGGGCCCCAAGCCATGGCTCTTCCCGGACCCTCTCTTGGCCCTGCATGCCCTGGACCCTGTTATTACTGATCCCTGAGTAGTCTTCCTGGGCCCATGATGGAGAGAAAACTCCCCTATCGTCCCTACTATCCTCAAGCTAGAAGGTCCAGCTTGGTGTTTGTGAGGGACACACTTCCTAGTGCACTTTGCAGCAGAAAGCATGAATCCCAACACATCTTAGAATCCAGAACTTCAGAAATCCATGATTTGCGATTCTAAAAATCTCAGAATTTTAGAATTGTAGAGACTCAGAGCCTCAGAAAGTGAGAACTGCCAGGTAGTTCAAAGGCTTCTAGTCTAGTGCTTTTCAGATCTTTTTAATGCAAAAAAACCTGTTTTCAAAACACCAAAAACCCTCCCTTGGGAGCCCAGTGCACAGGGCAGATGTAGGCTGAGCCTCTAATTAAAGCTGGGTGGGGGGCTCCTGAGACCCACTGCAGCCCCTCCCCCTCCCCCACTATCCCATTCCCCACCAGGCTGTGGTCCAAACATCTTAGTTGAAGATGGAGATACTGAGACCTAGAGAAGGCACGTGCCTGCCCAGAGTCACCTGGGGAGCCAGAGGCAGAGCCAGCTCCACCTCCTCCCCACTCGGGCTCTGGCTTCTGTAGTCCCTGCTGCTGCCAGGCTGGGCACACATGGCACTGGGCATTGGCACTGGATCGCAGGGCTGCTGGGTGAAGATAAGTAGGATGCAGGGAGATGAGAGAACTGGCTCAGGACATGTTGCCTGAAGCCATCACCAGAAGGAGAGAGAGTCTTGGGGTCTCCGTGCCAGCATGATGAGGTGGCCAGGTGGTCTCTCTGGGGTGGGAGGTTCAGATTTTTCCTTGCCATGGTCCCTGCACAACTTCATGAGACAAAATATATATATATATATATATATATATATATTTAAATTATTTTATTTCTTATTTATTGTGATTTGGGTGAAGATTTACAGAGAAAATTCACTTTCCATACAGCAGTTCACATATACTTTGTCTCATGTCATTGACCACAGTTTACAATGCAACAGCTCCCCTCCCACTTCCTCCCCATAGTTACCTCTTCCCAGTGACCATCCCTCCATACTCTCCTGCGCCCTGAGCTGTCTCCCTGTGCATAAGCAGCCCTTCCTTCTCCCATGATTGTTCTCTCCAGGGCATGTGTCTACTTGAGGTAAATGTTTAACTCACATGCCTGTACACTGTTTGGCTGGAAACCACAGGTGTGGGTTCAATTCCAGACCTGAAGGGCAGATCGGGGCCATAGTCTCAGTGGTTCCACCAGGCTCTATTGGACCAGCAAACCTGGTCCTCACCTTCGAGACAAAGTATTTTTAACTCTCCCTTAATAAGTAGTTACTATGTGCCAAAGGGGCTCTGGTGGCACAGGGGTTAAGTACTCAGCTGCTAACTGTGAAGGTTGGTGGTTTGAACCCACCAGCTGCTCTGTGGGAGAAAGGTGAGGCAGTCTACTTCCATAAAGATTTACAGCCTTGGAAACCCTATGGCAGTTCTGCCCTGTCTTGTAGAGTCACTATGAGTTGGAATTTACTTGATGGCTGTTATATGTACCAAGAGTTTAACACACATCACCTGTTAGGACACTAGTTACTGAGCACCTACTATGTGCCAGGTACTGTCCTGAGAACAAAGCTGATGACGTGGAGCATTTCCTTGTTGGATCCTGGCCCCTGAAGAAGGTCTAACTCCCTTTTTACCAACGAGGAAACTATAATTAAGCAACGTGTACATGTCACTGGGCTGGGCATGTCAGATCCTGAATTAAAGGCAGGCCCTATTACAAAGCCCATGTTCCTCAGGGCCATAGGTGTGAGGGGCCTCACCACGTCAGCACACAGTAGGTGCCCTGTGAGTGGAAATTCCTTGTCTTCCTCAGCAGGGGGCCTACACTACAGGGGTCCCAAGAGGTATCTTTGAGTAAGGTGGGGGATTGGAGAGGGCTGTAGGAGAGAGGTCCGATTTTGTGAGGGTTGCAGGTGGCATTTGAGGTCCAAAAAAATCTACCTTCAAGGAAGGAGGATTGGCAAAGTGGGAGGGTATTACTCACTCTGCAAAGAGAATTGGCCCTGGTCAGGTCAGAGATGCTGTCAGGGTCTCACTAGAAACCCCTCTACTTTATGTATCTGCTACCCCCATAAACCCTTCTAGGTTACCCCAGAAACCTGTGAACCAGCCTCTAGGACCTCCATCCTCAGGACCTCCTTACTTCCTCTAAACACCATTCAGTACCACTGCATACCTCCTCAGGTCAGCCCCCTGGATCCTTCTCTGTCTTTTCTAGCATCCACTATGTTCCTCAGTATGCCCCTAGTCTGGATTGTGGGGTGTCTGTGGGAGACAGCTGCTCTAAAAGGATGGGAGTGTTCAGAACAACTTGGGGTGTGAATGGGTAGGTGAGGAGGTTGCTGAGGGGAGGGTATTTACCCCCATGTTTAACTCTTGTTAGAGGAAGGAGGAGGCCCCAGGGGATGATGGGAATTAGTCAGGGCCAGCTGGGAGCTTTCAGATTCTCCATCTTTCTCTGCCCACATGGACAGTCAGATTTGGTGGACTTATTGCCAAGCTTTTTGCTTGGGGATATATGGTCAGGGGAGTTCAGGGCCTATAAGGAGAAGACTGGCTGACCCCAGGCCAGGTCAGATTCCCATGTTCTGCTTCCAGAGTTCTCTGTGCTTGTCCTTTGCCATGTTTTCTTCACCTTGCACTTTTTCAGTTACTGACTCTTAGTGCTTTGGGGGCTCTGGTGGTGAAGTGCCTAAGGCATTTTTGACTGCTAACCAGAAGGCTGGTGGTTCAAACCCATCGACCACTCTTCGAAAGGAAGACTGGGCAATCTACTTCTGTAGAGATACCACCTCGGAAACCCAAGGAGGGGTTGCTATGAGTTGGACTCAACTTGATGGCAGTGAATTTTGAGTACTTTGGTTTTTTTAAAAAAATTTATCTATCACTCTTTTTTTTTTAAATTGTGATTTGGGTGAAAGTTTACAGAGCAAATTCACTTTCCATGCAACAGCTCATTCATATATAATATAATATTTTATATATATAAAATATATATATATATGTTGTTGTTAATGTGCTGTTGAGTCGGACCCGACTCATAGTGACCCCTCCTTGGGATTCTGCGGCATTATCACTACGGAAGTAGATTGCCCCATCTTCCTTCCGAGGAGTGGCTGGTGGGTTTGAACCGCCAACCTTCTGGTTAGCAGTCAAGTGCCTTAGGCACTATGCTACCAGAGCTCTCTCTCTCTCTCTCTCTATTTCTTTTTTTGAGTGCTTTGCTTAAAAGGAGCTCTGGTGATTTAGTGGTTAAGACACTTGAGTGCTAACCAGAAGGTCAGTGGTTTGAACCCACTAGCTGCTCTGTGGAAGAAAGCTGAGGCAGTCTGCTTCCTTAAAGATTTATGGCCTTGGAAACCCAGTGGGCATTGCTATTGCTATGAGTTGGAATTGACTTGATGACAGTGAGTTTGGTTTCTTTTTCTTAGTGGTTTGCTTGATGTTTACCTTCCCTGCTGGATGGAGAGCTTCTGGAGGGTAGTAGGAGGTCTGGCCTAGTGGAGCTGGTCCTCCGGAAGTCCTGTTGTCCTCCCCCAGTCAGCCGTGGGAGAAATGGAGGAGGGAGCAGGGAGGAGCAGTTCAGCTCTTTCCAAGCATGCGCTGCAGGCGGCTTAGCCTCACAACAGCCCCATGTGGGGGATTATTATTAAACTCACTATTTTAGGAGGAGGAAACAGAAGTTTATAGAGGTGATTTTTTAAAAAAATTTATTTTCAGTCATTAATGGATTATGTGATCAACAAAACACTTACTGAAAGATTATAATGTGCCACACACTGGGTTAAGTTCTGGGGATCCAGTGGTGGGAAAAACAGACAAGTACACTGCCTCTTATACTTTGTAGTTAGTGATGGTGGAGACTGGCATTAATTAGAAAAAGCACAAATGGATAGATGATTATAAACTGTGTTGGGTGCTATAACAGAAAGAATAGGGTGCTGGGGTGGGGGGAAGAGAGAGGGTAACAGGAGACAGTTTAGTGGGACAGCAGGGGAGTGGCCAAGGAAGCCCCTTTTGAAGAAATGACATTTCAGCTCAGATAAGAGTGCCAGCCACCTCCTCTTCCCCCTTCCCGGGCAGCCTCTGTGAGTAGCCACAAGGACCTTCTGCGGGATTTCCTTGTGGAAGGTCATTAGTGAGGTCCCTGCTGGCGGGATGATGTGGGGGTGGGTAAGTGGAGGACCCTAGGAGTGAGCCTGGGTGGGGACTCAGGAGGGAGTGCAGAGGTGCTTCTGGGCCTGGGATTCTGGTCTAAGCATCCAGAGCCCCAAGACCTGTTCTGGACTCTGCCACAGATCCATGGGTGTCTTGACGCAGGCCATGACTCTGTCTGGGACTCAGTTGGCCCATGTGAAGTGGGCATCAGACTTCCTCTATCTACCCCACTCTACAGGGCTCTTGACCCAACTTGAGATCTGGGTTCCCCCATGAGGGGGCAGCCTGGCTCCTTTAATGGACCTTTTGTCCTGGAAGCACTTAAGTTTGCCCTGGGAGTCCGACTGGAGTGCTCTACCCTGTCCCCTCCCTGTCCCCAGCCACTCTTCCACTCCCAGGCAGAAACATATTAGAAGGGCTGGGTCCTCAGGGCCAGGTGTGAACAGCTTCAGAGACCAGTGTGGGAGGGCACTTTCTGCTTTCTGCAGGGGGTGAGTGCAGCTCGGGGTGAGCTTAGAGGTGTCTGCGTTCTGAGTATGTGGATCTGTGTATGTGTCCGTGTGCTTGAATACATGTGTGTACAACTGTGTGCACACATGTATGTCTGCATTTGTGCATACATATAAATTATATAAGTTTATGAGTAGACTGTGAGAGTTGTGTGTTTCTCTGTGTACATACTAGTGTTTGTGTATATCTATATGAATGTGTCTTTGTGAGTGTTTTAGTGTGTACTTCTCTGTGTGTACATTTGTGTGAATGTGTTTGAGTGGATGTGAAAGCTCTGCTCCCCACATGCCCTTTGCCCCTCTTCCCCCTCACTGCAGTGGCAGGAGGAGGTTTCAGAAGGGGTCTCAGGTCCTGGCATTCAGTGTCTGAGCCCGGCTAGCCTTTGGGACAAGGAAGTTCCCTCCAACCTGTTCGGTCCCTGCACAGCTCCTCTGAGCCCCTCCCTGCTGGTTGGGTGCTGCCCTCAGCCCATCCTGCTGAAGGACCATGGTCACAACTGTGTTGTTCTCTCTTTGCATGCTGCCAGGAGAGACCACTATGCCTACTCCTACTACCCGTAAGTAGCTCCACCTGGGCCTTCTGAGTCCCGGGCCCTCCTAGCATGAGATCCCCATCTCCATCCTCTCTATCTAGGGTGTGAGCTCCACACCCTCCCCAGCCTAGTGTCACCCCCAGCTCCCCACAGCCACCTCAGTCTCAGTTTCCCACCTCTGCATCTTCTTCCTCATGTGGTGGTCACAGTGGGGTTTTCTAGTCAGAGTCACAGTTTGAGACCTTGTTCTGCTGAGTCAGCCTGGACAAGTTGCTCAACCTCCCTGAGCCTCAGAGGCCTCTCCACCACTAGAGCAGCCTAGCTGGTCAGAAGGACTTCCTGACACCAGACTAAAGTCTATGTCCAGGAACATCTTCATACAGGTCTCACTCTGGAATCCACAGCCCTTGTGTGTGCATGCATGTAGCATGTGTGTGCGCACATGCATGTGTGGTCTAGTTCTGTCCCCAGTGCATCAGTTCTTTGGACAACACCGACAGCTCTCTATCACAGTAGCCCCTTCTCCAGCTGGGGTGACCCCAGTCTCTTCACACCCACCATTTCCTGGGTGCTTCCTCTAGGCTACACTCTGTGCTTTACACAGAATCCTTACAATGCCTTATAAAGTAAGAATTATTAACACCCTCATTTGCCATTTTACTTTTGGGGAAACTGTGGTTCAGAGAGGTTAAAGGACTTGTCACAGGCCACAGAAAGTACCAGAGCTGGGCCTACAGCCGCCTGTCTGACTCCACAGCCTGGCAGTGCTACTCTGCTCTCCTTTCTCTCTCCTCTCTTAGTCCTCTCACCTGTGCTTGTTCTCCTTCCCTTTACAGAGTGGCCCAGTGGCCCCGGGCCAGCCAGAGGACGGCACATGCTTCCCTTCCTCCTCCCGGGACCCTCTCTCTGCATCGAGTCTCCCATGTCATGTTAGCTTTGCTCTCCCAGCCACCAGACCCCGTAGCCTCACGCTGAACCTCCAGCTTGGCTTCTGCAGGAATTGCTGACAAGGCAGCTCTCCCTCCCTCTCTACTTCTGCAGTTAATTTTTGAATCTAAATTCAGAACTTTTGAAAGATTCTGTATTACATTCCATCTGCTTAATCTCACATTGAGATCAGCTGCAAGCCAACAGCATGTTAGGTGTCCCTCCCAGCATCTGTCTTCTGTGGATCTGATTGGTTTGTTTTTGTTGTTCTTACAAGTGGTCTGGAGGCCTGCGCTGAGAGGAGAGTCTTGTGGTCCTCCACTGGAGACTGTTCTTCTAGGCCGGTATCCAGTCATTGACATGTCCACTCTGGGCACATTTTTCAGCTTGACTGGCCCTCTGTCTGTTCTCCCTGTGGTTTACTGGTCTCTGGCCTGTCCTTCCCTCTCTCTCTCCCCTCTTCCATCTCTCTGTCTCTTTCTTTACTGTATCTTTGCTCCCTCTCTTTGTTTCATTCTCTGCTCTGTATCCTCCTTGTTCTGAATTATCTTCTCTTCACACCTGTTTCTTCTCTATTTTTTTCAAACTTTTTATTGTGACTTGAGTTTCTTCATGTAATGAGTTGGATCTGACTCCGCGGCAGTGAGTTATTGAGTTGTCTCCTGCTGGTTGTCAAGGTCATGGCCACAGGGGTTATCCTCCCTGCCCCCAAATAGACTTTTGTCTTTGCCCTGGGCCACAGTAAGAGCGATGCTCAGAGCCTGGTGGTGGGTGGAGGAGGCAGCCTGGGTCAGCTGATCTGTCTCCTGCCCAGGCTGGGAAGGCCATGCCAACCTCAGTGCACAGCAGCAGTTGTCAACAGCATGAACACAGACCTGTCTTCTTAGCACAGGAAAGACATCGCAGTCCTGGCAGGAGGGGCATTCAGAGGCCATTGTGCCCCAGGCATCTCTAGAGTTGAATTTGCCTCTCTGGGAAGAGACCTTCATTGGCCTCCTCATTCCCACTGATGGTCAGTTGTCCCTGAGTCCTCATAAGTTCTTTCTGAGGTCTACCTTACATCCTGCAGTTGGTAGGGCTGAGCAGGGGGACAGCTCTCTGGTCTCCAGTCTTCCCTGTGATTGGGCCCCTTGGGCTTTTTTCGACATCATCACAGGTCCCATGGCGTTCCCCTTTGCCTGTGGCTTGGCCCCTCCGTCCCTAGAGCTGAGTCCTCTGCCTCCTTCCTCCTGCTTTTTTTTCCCCCACTTTTCTCCAAATTGGTCCGGAGTCACAAACTGCCATCCGGTGTATAAAATGTTCTGGAGGGAGAGGGGCAGGAGTCTGAGGCCTTGCTCTCAGCAAAGGTCCCCAGGGTAGGGATCCTGCCTGGTCTCTCTAGGGGGCAGCCAGCATCTCTCTGGGTCTGGTGGGAAGGACGGAGGCAGAGCTGCCTCGGCATCCAGAGATGCTTCTAGGACATCCTTGGGTAGCATGCTCCTGGGTCAGGCCCTTGACTGTAGGGCCTCCCAACCCACCTTTGGGTGCTACCAGCCCAGCTCAGCTCCTGCATCTCCCATCACTCCCTCTGCAGGAAACCAGTGAACATGACCAAGGCCACGGTCAACTACCGCCAGGAGAAGACCCACATGATGAGCGCAGTGGACCGGAGCTTCACGGACCAGAGCACCCTGCAGGAGGATGAGCGGCTGGGCCTCTCCTTCATGGATGCCCACGGCTACAGTCCCCGGGGTGAGTGCCCCCACGGCCTCTTCCTCCTGGCCCTGGAGCTCCCCTCCCCCTGCTTTCTGAACCAATAGACAAACCCTCTGTGGGTTCCTTCCCGCATCAGATGAGTTTGGTAAAACCCTTATTTTAAATGTAAGCATCTGTTGAGCTCCCGCTGGGTTCCAGCACTGGCACTGGAAACACTGAGAAGGGCACAGGCAGTATCACTGTACTGAAGGGGCCTGCAAGAAACTCTGCCCAAGTAAGAGTTGAGTGTGATCATTGAGCAAAGTGCTCGGAGGAGGGAGGGACCTCAGGAGGGAGCGCTGCTGTGAGGTCAGAGGACATCAGGGGTCTCACAACTAATTGAGTGCCTGCTGTGTGACTCATGGGAGATCCAGTGGCCAACAGGAGTTACACAGACCTGGGCGTGCAGCTCAGATCTCTTAGCTGTGTGAACCTGGGCAAGTTGCTTAGCGTCTGTATTTTTAGTATGTAAAATGGGGATAAAGATCATCTCTGTTCACAGGACTTGTGAAGACTAAATGAGATAAGGTGTATAAATCATTTGGTGCTGTGTCTGGCATACAGAGTGTAGTAAATCTTTGCTGGTGTGGTTATTTTGTGCTAGAAGCTTATGATAGATTTCTCCATCACATATATTTAATGTTGATTTGTACAAAAGAAAATATATGGTGTTTATGAACATTATGAAGATAATAGTACAACAAATAAAGAGCTCTGGTGGTGTAGTGGTTAAGGCATTTGGCTGCTAACCAAAAGGTTGGTGGTTCAAACCCACCAGTTGCTCTGTGGGAGAAAGGGGAGAAAATCTTGCCATAAAGATTTACTGCCTTGGAAACCCAATGGTGCAGTTCTGCTGTGTCCTATAGGGTCTCTGTGAGTCAGAATCAACTTGATGGCATTGGGTCCTTTCCTTTTAGACGTAAACATTCATCTGAGATTTGTGTTGATCATTTTCTCGCTTTTTTGGGGTAGTTTTTTTATTTTATTTTATTTTTTATTAGGATTTGGGTGAAGATTTACAGAGTAAATTCACTTTTCATACAGCAGTTCACATATACTTTGCCTCATGTCATTGACCAAAATTTACAATGCAGCAGCTCCCCTCCCACTTCCTCCCCATAGTTACCTCCTCCCAGTGTCCATCCCTTCATACTCTTCTGCACCCTGAGCTATCTCCCTGTGCATAAGCAGCCCTTCCTTCTCCCATGATTGTTCTCTCCAGGGTGTGTGTCTACTTGAGACAAATGTTTAACTCACATGCCTGTACTTTGTTTGGCTGGAAACCACAGTTGTGGGTTCAATTCCAGACCTGAAGGGCAACTAGGGGCCACAGCCTCAGTGGTTACACCAGGCTCCATTGGACCAGCAAACCTGGTCCTCACCTTCTTTTTTTTTTTTTTTTGCCTCCAAATTTTTGGGGTAGTTTTACAAGTGTGCCTGTAACCCCAAACAGTACATGAGATAGTTTTGCTCATTGTTGAGCTTCATAAAAATGAAACTGCACTGTATTTTTCAACATGTTTCATCATGTTTCTAGTATTTGCCCATATAGATGTTTTGTTGTAGTTCATTTATTTTCTCTGAAGTGTAGTTTTCCATTGTATGAATACATCACGATTTATTTATCCATTCCGCCTTCTATGGACATTCCATTTGTTCCTAGTTTTCTTGTTATTCCAAGCGAGGTTTCTGTGAACATTCTTGTAAGTCTCCAGATGCACCTGTACAGGGTATTCTTTAAGTAGAATTGCTGGATTATAGAGTATGTGAATATTCAGCTTGACGAGACAGTGCCAAATTGTTTCCCAAAGTAACTCTGCCTGTTTACAGTCCCAGCAGCAGTATGCTCTATATCAAGATCAAAATTTGCCAGAATTCTTAACTTTTGCTGAACAAGTTCGTATAAAATGGTAATTTTCTATAGTCTTAATTTGCATTTCTCTGATTACTAATGAGGTTGAACATATTTTCAAGTCATTATTGGCCATTCAGGTTTCTTCTTCCATGAAATGGCTGTTCATGTCTCTTGCCTAATTTTCTATTGGCTTTTCTGTTGCTCCTTAGTGATTTTTAGGAGTTCTTTATATATTTAGGATAATAGTCATTTGTTGCTTGTGAATTGCAGATATCTTCTCCCAATTTGTGGCTCATCCTTTTTGGTTATTTATAGTGTGTTTAGATGAACAGAAGATTTTTATTTTAGTGAAATTCATCAATCTTTTCTTTTATGATTGCCACTTTTTGTGTTTTCTCAAAGAATTTCTTCTGTACCCAAGGTCATAGAATAGTTTTTACTTTTTTCAGAAACTTTTAATGCTTTGCATGTTACGTCTAAGTCTTTATCCTTCTGGAGTTGATTTGTGCATGTGGTGTGAGTTAAAGATTTTATTTATTTTTTTTCCATACGATTAACCACATATGCCAGCATCTGATTTTCAGTGCCACCCCTATCATATGTTGTGTTTCCACGATATGGGGTTGTTTCTAGGCTCTCTGTTCTCTTTCGCTGGTGAATCCTGTGATCCTTGTGCCAATACCACAGTGTCTGATGACTGTAGCTATCTAAGTCTTGACATCTGAAACGTGAAATCCTCCCAATTTTGTTCTTTGCCAAGGATGTCTTGGCTATTTTTGTCCTCATTCTCTTATAAATTTTAGAATCAGCTTGTCAGGTTCCTTGAAAACTTTTGTTGGAATTTTGATTGGATTTGTATTAAATCATTAGATCAATTTGGGAAGAACTGACATCTTATGAAATTGCCCTTTCTGTTCATGAATATATAACCCTATTTATTTAGGTCTTTAATGTCTTTCAATACATGTCTCCATAAAATCTTATGCGCCTTTTGTTAGATATATTCTTAGGTTCCTTATAGTTTTGATTGCTGTTGTAAATGGTATACTTTAAGAAAAAGGACATTTTCTAACTATTGCTGGTGTATGGAAGTGCAGTTGAGTTTTGTATACATACTGATCTTATATCCATCCCATTGATAAACTTTCTTCTACTAATTTGTCTGTAAAATCTTTCAGATTTTCTGGATACAACTAAAGAATCTGCAAATATTGACAGTTCTGTTTCTTCTTTCCCACTTCTCATCCCTTTTCCTTGTCTTTCTGCATGGCACTGGCTGAGACCTCTAGTATGATGTTCATCAGAAGTGGTTATAGTAGGAATTCTAGTCTTGTTTTCTTGATTTTAAATGTTTCCAACATTTAGACACTGAGAATAAAGTTTTCTAATTTTTGGTAGAAGCATTTTATTAAATTAAGAAAATTGCCTTTGGTTTTCAGTTTGCTAAAAGGTTTTATTTTAAATGGGCCTTAAACCTACCAAATGCTTTTTTTTGCATTTGTTGTGATGATCATATACTTTTAATTTAATCTATTGGTGAGGTGAGTGACATTTTTAGATTTTCTAATGTTGAAACAACCTTAAATTCCTGGGATAAATCTAATTTGGTCATGATGTATTATGTTTTTAAATATTATTGCATTTGGTATACTTGTAATAACATTCAGTATCTTAAAGCTGTGTTCCTGAGAAAGATTAGCCCACAACTTTTGTTTGTTGTACTGTTCTAGTCTTGTTTTTGGTACCAATATTATAATAGTTTTATCTTGATTCAGTGGCATACAACAACATCACCAAATGAATTGGAGACTATTCCCTGTTTTCCTTATCCTAGAAGATTAGAATGATAAACTCCTTGAAATTTTAGCATTGAGAAAAGCAAAGCAATCTTGTTTTGTTGTTTTCTTTATGGAAAGATTTTAAATGTCTAATTCAATTTATTTAAAGGTATGAAGGACTGTTTAGTCTTTCTATTTTTTAAAGTCACTTACGTAAGTTATGGTCATCTAGAAATTTGTCCATTTCATCTATTTCATATTGATGGACATGCATTTATTCATCACATTCTATTTGCCATCTCTCTTGTTAAATCTTCATCACAGACCTGCATGGTAGGTATTATCAACCCCTCATTTTGAAAATGATGGAACAGAGGCTCAGAGAGGGGAAGATAATTATTAACAGGTTAAACACCCAGAAAGTGGCTGAGACAGGATTTAAATATAGGTCATTCGGAATTGCAAATTCCTATTTCTACTGTATTATGCTAGGCCTTGAGGAATGGGTAGGATTTGGACAGGTAGAGATGGGAAAGAAAGGGCATTTATGGATGAAGAACAGCATGTGCTAATGCATGGAGACTCGTAAGTGAGGATAACAAAGAGACAGGTCTGATTGGCCTAAACCTCAAATGGATGTGGGAGACAGTAGGAGATGAGTGTGATGAGGTGCTTAGCTTCCTGCTGAGTCCTGTTGAGAGACAGAGGCAGGAAACACAAGCTTTGCTCCCAAGGAATTCACTGGCTAGTTGGAGAGAAAGACTGACCCAGAGAAATTAGGACTGGGCTAATTGCCGTATGGATGATGGGGACAGCTAGTGCTGCCAGAGTTTTGAGAATATACACCTTAGGGTAGGGGTGGTTTTGCTGAGATGGGTAGGATTTGACTGAAGGTGAGGAGGGAGAGGGCACAAGGGCAGGGCACAGAGAATGGGCAAAGGTGTGATGGCTAAGAAACTTGGGATCTGTTCAGGAGGTAGAACTGAATATCAGCGCCTTCTGTCTCTTTCTCTATTCATCACACTGATCCACTCTCCACCTCTTTCTTTTCTTTTCCAAGCAGTGATGGCTAGATTTTTTTGCTTTAGGTCATAAAGCCATATTGCTTTTCTTGTACTCTCAATAAGCAAGTTTTTAAACAGGGACTTATCATGCGGATAAGTGGCTGTAGGCCGATGTGAAGAAGCCAGCGGGGATGTTCCCAACATGAAGGAATGTGCCCCCTGCTGTCTCTGAAGTCTTGCCTGTGAGAACCCACAGCCTCTCTGTGTCCTGTCCACTTGGAGTTTTTGACCTGTTATGGAACCGTTGGGTTCTGGCCACATGGTTTGTCAAATAAATGCCAAGTCCCTGCCCCCCAAGTTCCCTTTTATCAGGAAGAGGGAACAGAGAAAGCTTGGTGGACAGTAGTTCCTCAGTCAGATGGGCTTGGATTTGAATCCTGTTCTGATACTTATTTGCTGTGTGACCTTGAGCAAGTAACTTAACCCTTTTGGGCCCCAGTTACCTCATTTGCCTAAGAGGAATAATAATAGTCTCTGTATTCAAGTATTGATTTGGGTGAAGAGAAGGGCAATGTACCAAATGTGAGTGATCAAGGTGGCAGTGAGGAAGAGAAAGACTTAGAGAGGTGCATGGGAGGTACAGACAACAAAGATGAACTCTTTTGCAACATACAGCACTGCATTGTCAGTGAAGGCAAACATTGATACAGGGTGGACAGATGGGTGGACAGACTGAACTATTAGGTATGTCTATGGAGGGGAGAGTGTGCCCACGACCGTGTATAGGGTTGGCAGACAATGTTTCTACAAGTGTATTTGTATGTTTTGTAAGAATTCCAAGGTATATAGTAGATCTGACAAGGGACAAGGTTGTAGTCCCTTTTTGGTCTCAGCCAGCTACCTAGAGGATGCAAGTAGTTGACCTGTGGGCTCGGGACTGTAGTCGCCGGGGACATCAGGCTCAATTGGCATGACATAATACACAAAAACATTGTTCCACATCCCACTTTGGTGAGTAGTGACTGGGATCTTAAAAGCTTGTAAACAGCCATCTAGATGCAACAATGGGTCTCTCCTCATCCAGCACAAAGAAGAAAACCAAAGACATATGGAAACAATTAGTCCAAGCAACTGGTATATTGTACGATCCTCATTCTATATGACTATGAGATCAGAAAAACTAGATGGTACCCAGCTACCATTGTTAACCATTTAGAGGGGGATCTATGTAGGAGATCCTGGACAGAGTGGGAGAACAATGTGGAATAAAACTCAAAATCATTAACAAAAAAGGGCAAGATTTGCTGGTCTGATAGAGCCTGGTGGGACCCCTGAGACTATGGTCCCTAGTTGTCCTTCAGGTCTGGAACTGAACCCACTCCTGTGGCTTCCAGCCAAACAAAAGACAGGCATATGAGCTGAACGTTTACATTAGGTAGATACACTTCTTGGAGAGATCAATCATGAGAGAAAAGGGCTGTGTATGCACAGGGAGACAGCTTGGGGGACAGGAGTGCATGGAGGGAAGGACAAAGGGAAGAGGCAACTAAATGGGAAGGAAGTGGGAGGGGAGCTGTTGCATTGTGAGAAATTGTAGTCAATCAATGTCATGAGACAAAGTATATGTGAACTACTTTATGGAAAATGAATTTGCTCTGTAAATGTTCACCCAAATCACAATAAAAATGAAAAAAAAAAAAAAGTCTCTGCATTATAGGTATATCCTAAAGATTAAATAATTTAAGAATTGTTCAGGCACATAGAAGTGCTCAATATGTTAGATATTCTAAGCTACTTTTTACAGGCTGTGTTTCTTCAGAAAGTTACTAATTGAAAACAGTGAAGGAAAGTGTAGGGTACTATGAGATTGTATAACTGGGGGTGCATCTTCATCTGAAGACGGGTAGGGATCAGGGAAGTGCCCATCTCTGAGGAAGGTCTGAGAATCCTCATTTTCAGATAAAGAAACTAAGGCCCTGACTTGTATCAGAATTCGAATCCAGGTTTCTCTGACTCCAAACCCAGTATTATTTTCTCTGGGCCTCCTCTTGGGAGCTCTGGTGGCATGGCACCTAAGGCATTTGATTGCTAACCAGAAGGCTGGTGGTTCAAACCCACCAGCCACTCCTCAAAAGGAAGACTGGGCAATCTGCTTCCATAGAGGAACCACCTCGGAATCCCAAGGAGGGGTTGCTGTGAGTCGGGATTGACTCAACAGCAGTGAGTTTGGTTTTGGTTTGGGCCTCCTCATAAACAGCCATCCAGTGGTTGCTCACGAAAAATGCTCCACAACCCTGACAGCAGCCGGGAGAGCCTGGGAGGACCCCTGGTTGGTGATCTTGAAGCTGAGGGCTGGTTCTCACTTCCTCCCACTCTGATGAGAGGATACTAGCTGTGGGAAAGCTGATCGGTGTGTGTGTGTGTGTGGGGGGGAGGGGTCTCAAATCCCACAGGGGAAGTCATAGGCAAGAGGACGAGTGGCCTGTCTTCCTTGGGTCCAAGAAATGGAGGGTCCTCTTGAACATATCACCATTCATTGCCCCATCCCCTTCTGGTGGCTATCTGTGGAATACTGTTTGTTGTTCTTGGGGTCAGGGGCATGCTGCTGGACTTGGCTCTGGCTTTCTGTCAGTATCCCAACCAGGTGGGATATTTTGCTTGTCCTTAGCCATTGCAAGCTGATTCCATGCTGACTTGTGCGGTTAACTGTTTTATTTCTTGCTGCCCTTATAGGCAGTTTTTCTACCCGGAAAGCTCTCTGTGGAGCTGCCAGCACAGTTTCCATGAAGAACACCCCTATCTCTCACCACCTTCCTCTTTTGAGCCCTTCTTATGAGTTCAAGAAGAGCTGGGATTTGAACTGAGGTCTGTCTGATTCCAGAGCCTGTCTCTTGATTTCCGTGCTACACTATGTTCCCCTGAGGATGTTTTATGAAACAAACAAACAAAAGCACTTCACAGTGAAAGACACTTGTGAAATGCTGGCATTTCAGCTCACTCTTTTAGCTTTAAAATGCACCTTAACATGTCAGAAGCCCTGAGAAGTCCTATAGGGAGGATTGTATAACTGGGGGTGTGTCTTCATCTGAAGAAAATACAGAACCCTTCTGCGTCCTCCTTTTTCTTTTCTTTTACTTTACCATCTTGCAGAACTACCGTTTTCTGGAATACGCTTTGGTAACCAGAGTATTAGGCAAGTCTCTTCTCTTTGGACTTCATCCATAAAAATTAAAAATTAAAGGATCTTGGGCATATGACCATGATGATGTAACTGCTACTTGACTTGCCCTCCAGCTATAAGCAGCTAGAAATCTGGATAAAATATATGGAAAAATTTTTTTTAGACATTGGACAATAGGCAACTCAGAATTGTGATCCTCAAGAGAAGAAGAACAAATGGGGTGAGCCCTATGACTGCCTTGACTTTCTGCCTGGAGGCAGTATTCAAAACCTGATACAGGAAGGTGGAAGCCAAACTGAGCATGGGAACCTACATGATTGGAGGAGATAGAGATTAGAATTTGGGGAAATTGAGGCACCTGGAAAATGCAGGGTGGGGTGCTGGGAAGGAGGGAGCTAAACAGGGAAAGAGATGCAGTAACCTGCATGGTTCCCTGGACTCTTGGTCTGAATACTAAGCTGTGCATCCATAAAGTGACTCCACTGGGCCAGGCAAAGAAAGACTACCTGGGAAAGAAAAACTGCTAGGGAGCTGTAAGCTAAGTATTTCCTAAAGCGCAGATAGGGGCTGAGAGACACTTGAATTCTGATTAGCAAAGTAGAGAAACTTCATTGAATACCTTGGGGTAATTAACAGAGACCCAGAAGGGGCACATTTAGTAGTAAGGTTAAACGGTCCTTAGATTAAGGCTACTTTATCTATCTATCTATTTATATTGTGATTTGGGTGAAAGTTTACAGAGCAAATTCACTTTCCATATAACAGCTCACATATACTTTGTCTCATGATATTGACTACAATTTACCACAATGCAATAGCTCTCCTCCCACTTCCTCCCTGTAGTTACTTACCTCTTCCCTGTGTCCTTCCCTCCCATGCACTCCTGCCCCCCCACAGCTGTCTCCCTGTGCACACACAGCCGTTCTATTCTCCCGTGATTGTTCTCTCCAAGGAGTGTATCTACCTAACGTAAATGTTCAGCTCATATGCCTGTCTTTTGTTTGGCTGGAAGCCACAGGAGTGGGTTCAATTCTAGACCTGAATGGCAGCTAGGGGCCATAGTCTCAGTGGTTCTGTCAGGCTCTATTAGACCAGCAAACTTGGTTCCCCTCCCCCACCTTTTTTTTTTTTTTTTGTTAATGATTTTGAGTTTTGTTCCACATTGTTCTCCCACTCTATCCAGTATCTCCTACATAGATCTGCTAGATTAAGGCTACTTTAAACCCACCTTGTTTGGTAAAGTGGGGAGGCAATGAAAATGAGGGAAGTCTTCATTCAATGTGATGGATTGACACAGTAGCTTCAAACCGTGGACTTCAACATACCAATGATCATGAAAACGATGCAGGACTAGACAACGTTTTGTTCTGTGTCATCATGAATTGGAGCACAATTGACAGCAACTAACAGCATTACAACAACAGATCCAACCCAGAAAAGAACCTTAAAAAGATCCCCAAAGGACTGAGCTGAAATGCAAGTAACTTTAAAGGATTGAAATAGTACGGGTTCTGTTTTCTGATCACAACAGAATTATGTTAGAAATCAACAACAAAAAGATATCTGAAATAGCACTAAATATTTAGAAATTAAATAATATACTTCTAATAAACTGTGGATCAAAGGGTAAATCAGAAAATAGAAAATACTTAAAACTGAATGATCATGAAAGTACAATATATCAAAAATTTGTGAGATGTAGGTAAACATTGCTTTGAGGGAAATTTAAACTTTCCATGCTCACTAAGAAAACAAGAAAGATTTATAATCAGTTATCACAGCTTTCACCTTCTAAAACTCACTGTTGTTGAGTCCTTGGGTTTCCGAGGTGGTATCACTATGGAAATAGATTGCCCCATCTTCCTTCCAAGAAATGGCTGGTGGGTTTGAACCACCAGCCTTCTGGTTAGCAGTCAAATGCCTTAGACACTATGCCACCAGAGCTTAAGGAGCCAGAAAAAGAAGAGCAAACTAAACCCAATAAGCAGAAGGAAGAACATAATAAATATAAAAGCAGAAATCCATGAAATAGAAAGTGGACAAATAGAGAAATCAAAGAAATTCAAATTATTTGAAAAGAGCAATAAAATTGATAAATTCTTAGAATAAGGATAAAAGAGAGAAAGCACAAATAATTTCAAGAATGAAGGGGAGATATCACTACAGATACTACAGATATTAAAACAATAACAAGAGAATAGTATGAATAATTTTATGTCAACAAATTCACAACTTAAGTAAAATCATCACTTTCTTGGAAAGACACTAATTCATATATTTATAATATATGTATCTACATAAGAGTTGTATTTGGAATATGTAAAGAACTCTTACAGTTCAATAATAAGAGAGCTCAATTTTAAAATGGGCAGAAGATTTGAACAGATACTTCATAAAACAAGCTATATGAATGGTCAGTAAGCATATAAAAGGATGCTCAATATCTTCTCTAGAAAAATGCAAATTAAAACCACAAGGAGATACCCACTAGAATATGTATAATTAAAAAGACTGATTATACTAAGTGTTAAGGAACTCTGGTAGCACTGTGCTTAAGATATCTGACTGCTAACCAGAAGGTTGGTGGTTCAAACCCATCAGCTACTCCATGAAGCAAGACTGGCCAATCTACTTGTGTAAAGATTTACTGCCTTGGAAACCCAATGGGGGTTGCTATGAGTCGGAATTGACTCAATGGTAGTAGGTTTGGAGTTTTTGGTTTATACTAAGTGTTGGTGAAAAGGAGAAGCAAATGGAACTCTCACACATTGTTAGTGGAAGTGTAAGCAAACTATGAAAAACAGTTTCAAAATTTCTTATAAATTTAAATGTATACTTATTTTATGACCCAGCAATTCCAGTCATAGGTTATTCCCTAAGAGAAATAAAAACTTATATCTATACAAAGACTTGTGCATGAATGTTCATGGCAGCATTATTCATCATAGCCAAAAACTGAGAACAGTCAAAATGCCCATCAGCAGCAGAATAGATAAACACATTGTGGTCTGTTCATACAGTACAATGCTATCCAATGATATAAAGGAACAAATGTTGACATATGTAACAACATGGGTGAACCTAAAAAAATGTGATGAACTAAAGAATTGACACGAGCAATGCATACTGTGATCCATTTATAGGAAATTTTAGGCAAAACAAATCTGTAATCACAGAAAACAGAGTGGGGATGGGGATTGATTGCAAAGAGGCAGGAGAGAAATTTGGAATGACAGAGATATTGTGTATTTTGGGTAGTGGTTACTGGGTATATAACTCATTGAATTGCATATTTCAAATGTATAATTTTATTTTATATAAATGTTCCTCCATAGGGTAGATTAAATAATTAAGGGATTGAGATTGTTGGGGTCAACTGTCCTCTCAACTCTGGCTGCCTGAATCTTAACCCTATGATGAGCAAGCCCATGTTTCTGGTAATGTATCTGGCAGGGGGTCTCATTCTGGGCCACCATATGGGTGAACATTTACCAGCTAAATTTTAGCATTGCCAGGAAGGTCCATCTGTGTTAAAAACATCTTGTAGGCCAGTTATCAAATTACTATGCTTGACTTTCCTTGAACAGTATCATTTTTAGGTTTTGTTGCTGTTTGAAGGGCACATGTCCCTGGGAAGGGTAACACATCAAGCTATGAGTATATTACTGTACAGATGACAGAGTACTTTCTCGAAAGTTGCCCCATTCAATCTATGCTATAGGTCTTGGAGAAGGAGCTCTGGTGTTGCAGTGGTAAACATTTAGCTGCTAACCAGAAGGTCAACAGTTTTAACCCACCAGCTACTCCATGGGAGAAAGATGAGGCAGTCTGCTTCTGTAAAGACTTACAGCTTTGGAAACCCTATGGGGCAGTTCTATTCTGTACTATAGAGTCTATATGTATTGGAATTGACTTGTTGGCAGTGGGTTATAGGCCTTCAAAGACCTTTATGATTCACCTGAGCTACCCCCAGGCCCTTAGAGACCAGCCCAGGTCCTGGCCAGGAATGTGTTTGCACTTTGTAGAGGTCAGCAAGGGATCTGTTTTGCTGATTATGTGTTCCTTCTGTTAATTAGTCATTGAGTAGGAACTGTGGGCCATGCACTGGGCTAGGCTAGAGTTTTGAGTTGGGCAGATATGGTTCTTCCCCTTATAAACCTTTCAGATCAGGAGTGAGATAAGTGATTAACAGATTACACAGAAGGGGAATCATGGATGCTACTGGAACAAAGGAATCCTAAGGGCACTAAGGCTCCCCCTACTCCCCAAATGAGAGCCATTACAGACAAGACCTGAAGGATGAGGAGTTTCACCTCATCTAGACAAAAAGGGGGAAGGGTGTGTGAGGCCAAGGGAACAGCAAGTGTGAAGACACAAGTAAGTGAGGGGCTAGGCACTGGGAGTCCTCCACTAGTCCCGGCTACCTCTGACTGGGCAGAGAACAGCTGGAGAAATGCCTAGGGCTGAACTTGAGGAAGCTCCTTGAAGCCTTGCCCTTTCAGGAGGAGGGAAATGAGGGTTAAACAAGTAAGTGTGGGAGGTGGGTGTGACTGAATGGGGCTGCTTTCTCATCATCAGGACCTGATATTGGGGGCCAGGGGTGGGGAATGTCTGTAGATGTTGACCAGAAGAGCCAGAGGACTGAGGTGGGCTGGCGGGGAGCGGTACAGTTTTCCCAGAGGTTTGTGGGAAGACTGTGACCCTCTCAACCTATTCCCTGGATTGGATGAGGCCACTGCTTGGGCTGACATGGAAATGCTTGCTCAGGAGAAACGCCTTTATTCAGGTCCCTCATGTGATTTGGCAGAGGGGGTGGCAGCACAGCCGGTTTTGGGGTTTGCTTGTTTTGGATAGGGGTAATTGCTGGGAGTTGCCGGTGTTCCAGAGTGTTCCCTTGAAGGGGGGAGGGGAAAGGTAGGAAGGAGGGGAAGACTTTCTTGGGCTCTACTGCGTGCTGCCCTCTGCTGGCAGCTCAGTGAAGCCTTGGAGGGGGTAGTGCCACCATTGGAGCAGTGGGATGGAGTGAAGGTATCACTGGGTCACAGGACTGGAAGGACTCTCAGGGATCATGTGATCTGACCTGATCATTTACAGGTGGGAAAACTGGGATGCAGAGGGGAAGGGACTTGTCCAGGGTCACACAGGATGGGCCTCAGTAAGGTTCCTTGGTTCCACTGAACAATCCAGCCACTTTCCACATTGACCATGCTCCCTCTCCTCACCTTCCCCAGTCCATCTAGGGTTCCCCAGGCTGGGGGTACATGTGTCAGGAGCTCCTTCTCTGACTGCAGGAGACCAGCGCAGCGGTGGGGTCACTGAGGCCAGCAGCCTTCTAGGGGGCTCGCCACGGCGGCCGTGTGGCCGGAAGGGCTCCCCATATCACACGGGGCAGCTGCACCCAGCGGTGCGTGTGGCCGACCTGCTGCAGCACATCAACCAGATGAAGACAGCTGAGGGCTACGGCTTCAAGCAGGAGTACGAGGTGCACAGCCAGTCCGGCCAGGACCCCTTGCCAGGGCCCTGCCGGCTCCTCCTCTCTCTGGCTTTTTGACCCTGGCAGTCCCAACTCTGATGATCCCCCATGCAACCTAACCATTTTTTACCTTGACCCTGGCCTTCATCTTAATCCCAGACTGACCTGAATTCTCACTCTCATTCTAATCCTAATTTAAAATCTGATCTTGAATCTCTGTCTTTACCGGGACCCTGATCATGGTCCTTATGCTAGCCCTCAACTGAACCTGACCCTGACCTATAACCTAATTTCAGTCTGATTTTGATCCTGACCCTAATTTTAAACCCTATTTAAACTCTAATTTGAATCCCATTCTTCCTCTGTGTGGGCTTTCACATGTCCCTTATCCTAATCTTAATCTGACCCTGACCTTTACCTGCTTCCCAACCCAAATCTGGACTTGCCTTAACCTGACACTCATTTAAAAATTTCTCTGGACTCTGACTCTCTTTTCCCACTTCCATCCCTATACATTCCTTGGTTTTGAATCTGGGTCCTGGCTGTTAAAGGGATCTGCTGTGACTTTATCTCAAGGCTCCAACTTTGGCACTGAACCTTATCATGGCCCTACCCCTATCTTGCCCATGTTATCCTTAATGAAGGGACCACTCTGGTGATTAGGGGTCCCTTTCCCCAACTGATGACCACTTTCCCATCTGGCAGAGCTTCTTTGAAGGCTGGGATGCCACGAAGAAGAAAGAAAAGCTCAAGGGTGGCCGGCAGGAGCCCATGCCTGCCTGTGAGTCCTGGGGAAGGGCGTGGGACCTGGGGAGTGGGTGAGAGGGAACTAGAAAGAGGGGCACAGCCAGAGTAAGCTCTGGGCAGTCTCAGAGATTGTACTAGGATTGGCCACCATTCATTAAGTGCCTATTTGTGCCAAGCCCTGTGCTGACCATGTTACACTCATTAGCTCATTTAGTCTTCTCAATAATCCTATGTGGTGGGGAATATTTTAATCCCCATTTTACAGAGAAAGAAACTGAAGCTTGGAAAGTTACAACCCCCTGCCTAAAGTCACACAGCTAATAATTGCCTGACCAGCACACACACTCAGACCTGCTTGATTCCACAGCCCAGACTCTGTTGCCTGTCCTGTCCTGCTTCTGCTGGTGCCAGAACCTACTGGCTTGCCCTGAACCTCTAGGTTCCCCAGCTACACTGCCCCTGGCCTCCAGGAGGCCTTCCTTGACTGCCCCCATTCTGGGTTCTCCACTTCACCCCCTGCCATGTGTTTACAGATGATCGGCACCGAGTGAAACTGCACCCGATGTTGGGAGACCCCGATGCTGACTACGTTAACGCCAACTATATAGACGTGAGTGCCTTGCCCCTGCCATCTCTGCTGTCTACTGGCCACACCCTGAGCTCCTGTTGTGTGTGGGATGCTGACCTGGTCCTGCTCGCTCCAGGCTCACTGTCCGGGTAGGACAGTAACCTGCCAGCGAGACAATGGAGGTTCAGAGGGCTGAGTTCTGAGTGCACCCCACCCCCAGCTTCCTGCAGTCAGTGCCGGGGGAGCTCAGAGGAGGGGGAGGACAGAGTGGGCCACAGATATCAGGGAAGCCTTCCTTCAGGCTAGAGTTGGCCTGGGAGATGGGGACTCCAGTGAGGCAGAAAGAGGGGAAGAGGGTAGATAGGTGGACCTAGAGGTGAGGAAGGATCCTCTTTGGGTGCAAGGCCAAGAGATTGGGGGATTTACATGATATACAGTGAGGCTGAAGGGTATGCAGGGGCTAGAGGGTGAAGGCCTCGGATGGCAGCCACGGAGTTTAAGCTTTCTCCTATGGGCACCAAGGATTTGTGAAAGTGTTTTGATTGTGGTTAGAGTGATACTTTAAGAATGATAACTTCCATTTAGTTAAGCACGTACTGTGTGCCAAGCACTGTGCTAAGCACTTTATACTCAATATCTCATTTTATATAATTTCTCCAACCCTATGAGGTAGTTAGCACCCTGACCTGACTTGTTGTTAAGTGCCCCAACTGACTTTACAGTTGAGGAAACTGGGGCTCAGAGAGGTGAAGCTACTTGTGCTGGGTCACACAGCTAATGTGTAGTAAAAAAGGGACTCAAACCTCAACTTGTCTGTGTCTCCAAAGCCTTTGCTGTTAGCAGCTAGGCTATCCTGCCATCCACTGCAGCTAATGGATCTGCTGGAACGGGGGAGGGCCAGCAATAGGGCGGGCAGCCACGAGACCTCGGCTTAGGTGTCCTACTTCCCCACCCCTTCCAGACACTACGTTTGGGAATCATTTATCAAATACATTTTGAGCACCTACTGTTTACAGGCATTGTGCTGGGCACCAGGGATACAGCAGTAGGCAACACAGACATGGTCCCTGCTTTCCTGGAACACATGTAGTGTGGTGGGGGAGATAGGTAAACATACATCCAAATAAGTCATTTCAGATAAGATGGGAAAACACAAGTCAGAAAAGCAGAATGGTTTTCCTAATGTCACACTGCAAGTTAGTGACAGAACCAAGGTTAGTCATGGCAGGCTGCATGGAGGCAGTGACTTGAGTTGGCTGTGGGTGGCTGGAGAGGAGAGGAGGGCATGTTGGGTAGGGGAGCAGTGTAAGCAAAGGCCTGAAGGTGGGCAGGAGGAGAAGGCATGTATCTGCAGTCGGGGGTAGTAGGGACTGTGGAGATCGTCTCTCCTCTCCCTCTTCTTGTCCTCCTCCCGGGGGCCAGACATGCTACCCCGTGTTTCCTGGCATTCCTTGCCTTCTCCCACCCCTCCCATCCTCTCCCTTGGCTGGGGTGAGGCTGGGCCTGGCCTCTCAGACTCGGGCAGCTTCAGAGACAAGGGGCCTCTCCTTAGTCTCATCAAGGTGCCCGTTGGCTTCTCCTTGGCCCTGACCACTCCCTGCTCTCTGGCCCAGCCTGGCTCACCTGTCATGTTCTGCCTTCCCTGCTCCTATGCTCCATCCACTTCCATCTGCCTCTGGCCTAATATCTGTCTCTTTTGCTTTGTACTGTTCCCTCACTGGAATCATTAAGATTCGGATAAACCGAGAAGTAAGTATCTCTCTCCCCTCCTCCTCCTCCTCCTCCCGTCTGTCTGACTGGCTGTACTCAGACTCTTTCATAGTCTCTGGCTGTCTCTCTCTCTGTCTCTGTCCTCCTTCCCCTCCACTCGTGTGCCCAACACCAACCGTCCATTTCAGCAGCCTGGCCAGGGGCCGCCTGGGGGTGAAGACTCAACAGTATCCCTGTTGTAAGCAATCACTTCCCATCCTCCACTGCTTTGAGACAGGGCAGCAGTGTTGGGGCGCTTCCCCCCATTCTACACTGGCCCTGCCACCAGCTTCTGTCATCTTCAGTCTCCCTGCCCCAGCATTTGGGATGAGTCCTCATTAGCCACACTATTCCTCAGGGCTCTGGGCAGGATGGGGCCTAGGGGAGGTTGCTCCACGTGGGCCTCTCCCTGCTGCTTAGAGGTCAAGGTTTGCACAGAAGCAAAGACAGCCCTGAATCAGTCCCCCTGAAACTAATTTCCCTGATGTACAAATCCCCTTCTGACCAGTTTGCTTGAAATTCAGCCCCAGTCACTTTACCCTCAATTTAGCTCCAATTTGAACTTTTTTTGGGCTGGTTTAGGTATTCTTGTTTTTTAAAATTTGCCGTCTTTTTGGCCTTCTAAGAATAATAATTAAAAAATTCTAATTCATATATATTATTTTCATAACATTTGGTGGCTTGATGGAATTGTTTGCTATTTTTATGGGTACTTTTTCTGTTAACTCCTTTTTTGTTCAATAAAAGTATATTGTTGTCAGAGTCTTAATACTCTTAGAAGACTTAGCTTAATAATTCTTCAAATACCAGTTGACAAGTGTCATTGACTGAGCACCTGCTGTGTGCCAGGCACTTGAGACACATCATTTAATCTTTATCACATCCTGCGAGGTAGGTGCCATATTTACCCCCATGTGACAGATGGGAAAATTGAGGCTTAGGGAAGTGAAGTGACTTGCTCAAGGTCATATGGCTCTAAATTGGCAGAGCTGGGCCTTGAACCTACCCTTAGCTCTCAACTCTTAACGCTAGACTGGTGGTTCTCACCCATCAGGATGCCCCGGCAGTTTTGCCCACAGTGCAGATGCCTAGGCTCTGCCTGCTCCCAGTTCCACCCAATCAGAGTCTCCAGGCAGGTGTTTGCCCAGGTGCAAGCTCCTAGAATATGGTGGTGGGTGAGGACCAGTGCTCTCTAATGCTGGTCTCCAATGTGGGCATGCTCAGATGATATGTTACCTTCCTTTCAAATCTGATTCTAATTTCCATGTACTCTATGTAATAAAATTGCGCAGTAATATACGTATTAATTAAGAAATTGATACACAGTTGTTCAAAGGTTACCTGCTCAAAAAACTTTTTTTTCAAATAGGGTTGTGTGATAAAATAGATTGTATGGGCACTGTGCCATATGATCTGCAAAGAGCTATCCTTCAAATGACAAAAGACTAGGCCACTGGAACCAGCAGAAATGTTTGTAATCTAGCTGGATTTTAGACTAACTGGCTGTTGGTCACATCGACCAATTATTATTGAGCTCCATTCCTTAGCTACTTGTTGACTAACGTTGGAGTGCTGGCACTGTGCTGGGCACTGGACAGAGGAGAATGCGTTACGTGAGGGCCCTGCTCTCAAGTGTGATTCGTAGGCAAACTGGTTTTAGGTGTGAGGTGCAATGCTTGTTCTGTGCTAGAATTTTTGCCGTCCATGCAGAAGACCCAGGTTCGATTTCCAGTCAGTGCAGCTCATGTGCATTATTGCTTGGAGGCTTGTATGTTATGATGCTGAACAGGTTTCAGGGAAGCTTCTGGGCTAAAATACACTAGGAAGAAAAGGCAGGTAATCTGAAAATCAGGCAGTGAAAACCTTATGTATGACAATGGTCTGATCAGCGACCAGTCATGGGGATGGCACAGGACCGGGCAGTGTTTTGCTCTGTTCTGCATGGCGTCCCTGTGAGTTGGGTCCCTCCTATCCTGCACCTCTTCCTTCCTCACCTTGAAGCAGCACTTGAGGCAGAGATGGCATCTTGTCTTGATGCAGTTGCAGGAGGGAATTAGGCTAGACCTGGAGAAGTTCCCAGCCGTGAGGGCTGAGTGACTCTGGGAGGCTTTTCACTATTAGTGACTTTGACCGTTTTCATGGGCATGGCATATAGGCATATAGGATCACTGTTGTTCCCATGTTACAGAGGAGGAGCGGAAGCTAAGGGAGGTCAGAGCCTGGCTACTGGCAGCGTGTTTCAGGGCCTAGCAATATCAGCTCCAGCTGGGAGCTAGTTGAAAATGCGCAATTCTGGACCCCACCCCAGCCTTCTGAATCAAAACCTGCCTTTTAACAAAATCCCCAGGAGATTCGTGTGCATATTAAAGGCTGAGAAGCCCTGTCTTAGCACTCAGAGCCACATAGCTGCTGTTTAGCAGAGCTACGACTGGGACCCAGGTCCATTTGACTCCAAGATTTGGGTTTCTTAACCTCCATAGTAAGCCATCTCCTGACCCAAGAATTCTTGACATCCACACTATTTGGCTCTTCAAGGATACTTTTTGACCTTTAAAATAATAGTAATAATAATAGTGCTTAACACTTGACATACTACTTTATTTACTCCTCCCAACAGCATTGTTGTGATGAGCCGTCAAGTTGAACCCGACTCATAGCGACCCCTCCTTGGATTTCTGAGGCAGTATCACAGGAGCTCGGGTAGCATAGTGCCTAAGGCACTTGACTGCTCACCCGAAGGCTGGCGGTTCAAACCCACCAGCCACTCCTCGGAAGGAAGGTTGGGCAATCTTACTTCCTTAGTGATACTGCCTCGGAAACCCAAGGAGGGGTCGCTATGAGTCGGGGCCGACTCGATGGCAAACAACAACAACAACAACAACATCACTATGGAAGTAGATTGCCCAACCTTCCTTCTGAGGTGTGGCTGGTGGGTTTGAACTGCCAGCCTTCTGGTTAGCAGTCAAGTGCCTTAGGCACTATGGTACCAGAGCATTAGGAAGAAAATTCTATAATTATTCCCATTTTATAGGTGTGAAAATTGAGATATAAAGAAGTGAAGGACTTGCCTAAAGGCACACAGCTAGCAAGACATAGTGCTGGGATTTGAACCCTGGCAGTCGAGTTGCTGGGAGCTGTGTTGAGGGCATGCATTTGAGGCAAGGGGCTGGGCTGGTTGGTTTTCTCTGGCACCACCCCTGCAGTGCTTCTTCCCCACCCTGTGTTGCCTGTACTGGTGCCCTGGCTATGTGGTGGGCTCTATTTCCCAAGGAGATGAGGCCTTGTGGGCAGAACCTCATGGGTGACTGGCCCTGGGAGGGAGTGGGGGCTGGCCAGCTCCTGTCCTTAACCTGAAGGATGTGGGAAGGAGAATGAAGTAGCTCTTGGCCTCTGTTTTGTGGGAGATAATGAAGGTAAAGTGCTTAGCACAGTACGTGACCATCAAGCTCTCAGGTTCTTAAAAAAAAAAAATGTTCTTTCTTATTATGATTACTGATTTTAAAGATTAAAAAAAATATTTTATCTAAGGGCAATGAGTAATCCTTCTGCTCATTTGCTTCCAACCTGGAAATCTCATCTTGAGTAACCTCTCAGGCTTTGAGGCATTACTGTCCATCCTGGTTGTCCTGAGGCCACTGGAATAGCTTGAGAAGACCCAGTCTTGGGTGTGGGGTTGACTAGGGGCTCTGGGCTTTTCTCTCCAAACAATAAGCCAATTGTAAGCAGATTGTGGATAACTATCCCCAATTTATGAATGGGGAAACTCCTAGCCCCATAGAGGAGTCATGTCCACCCTAAGGTCACACAGCAAGAATAGGATTAAACCCAGGACACGTGTGTCCCTGCTGCACTTCCTTCTTGGTTGCAGACTTGGAGAACAGGGTCTTCCTAGTTTGAAGGTCCTGGGAATGAGGGTGGGGCAGTTCTGTGGGGAATGGGTGCTGTTTCTGGAAGAAGGAGGTAAAGGAGGTCAGAGGGAATAAGGAGCTGCTCCCTTGGGTCTGACCACGCCCTCTTCTCCCATTCCAGGGTTACCACAGGTCAAACCACTTCATAGCCACTCAAGGTACCTGGCACCTCTGTGTGCCCTGTCCACCCGATGTCAGTGTGCTGGAATGCCCTCTGTCTGCCTTCCTGTCTTCCTTGTTGATCTGTTTGACTCCCTGCTTGCTTTCCCATCTATATGTCTGTCTCCCACACCCCTGTCTGTCTGATCCGACTCTGGCCAGATCTGTTAGAATTTGGCTGAGTCAGCCTCTGCCTCCTCTTGGTGTTTATGTCTCCCCAATGTGATCAGTCCATCTATAGCTTCTTGGTCCATCTGTCTGTCTCCAAGGTGGTACATGCAGAAGGACTAGCCAGGCTCAGTCCTCATGGGTGTGGGCTCTGCCTCAGTCTGGGCCCATCCACCTGTGCCTATTTCTTTGACTATCCACCGTCCATCCCTCCCAAAGACTTGTGCAATGGACTGAGTATCTGGCCCTCTAACTGCCTCCTGGGTCCTATAAGGATGATTGAGGTCTCCCTGTCAGTGGCCCTGTTACTACCCACCCCCAGGGCCCTACAGGCATGATTTGGAACTTGGTGGGGTATGTATGGGTGGGCAGGAAGGCCCCATTGGGTTCAGGAAACCCCTGGCCTGGGGTGGTGGTGCCAGGCCATAGGGTGTGCTGGCCCTGGGTGGAGACCTTGCTTCAGGGACAAGCCCTCCCTGCCCCCAGGGCCAAAGCCTGAGATGGTCTACGACTTCTGGCGTATGGTGTGGCAAGAACACTGTTCCAGCATCGTCATGATCACCAAGTTGGTGGAGGTGGGCAGGGTAAGCGGGGCTGTAAGGTAGGGAGTGGGGCATGGTGGGCTTAGGGCAGTAGTGAAGAGTCAGCTGAGATCTACCTGCTGGGGACTACAGGTGAAATGCTCACGGTACTGGCCAGAGGACTCGGACATGTACGGGGACATCAAGATCACGCTGATGAAGACAGAGACTCTAGCTGAATATGTTGTGCGCACCTTTGCCCTGGAGCGGGTGAGTCACTCCATTACCTACGTCACTCACCCCCTTCCCATCTCCCCCAACCCAGGTGTGAGAAGGGAGCAGGAAGGGTGAGGAAGCAGCTATTGCTAACTGCTTGCTGGGAGCCCTGTTAAAGGACAGGAAGGTGGTGCCTGTCTTTGCAGGGCTCAGTAAGCAAAAGGCTCAGTCTTTGCTGGTAATTTCAAGAGAAAGTAGGTATAATGAAGATGGTGATGATAGATGCCAAGTGTTGGCTTCTACCCTTGGGCTCTGTGCTGAGCCCCATATGCACATTATCTTTCAGGCCTGGAAAGCTCTGCAGGATTGGGTGCTTGCCATCAGTCCCAGTGTACAGATTAGGAAAATGAGGCTCAGAGTGGTTACATCATTCATGAAAGGCCACATGTGACTGGCCAATGAATCCTCTTGTCCAAGATTCTATTTGGTCCACTCTGTAAAACCCTCAGAGGAAGAGCAGTTTCTCCCCTTTAACCCAAGACCTGGAGAGTCGAAATAATGTCCCAGGTCATACAACAATTGAGAGAAGTGGGTGTTTAATATGCCAGGTTTAGGTATCAGGCAGACCTAGATCCAAGTTCTGGATAACATTTACCTACCCTTGGACAAGTGGTTTCTCTGAGCCTTCATTTCCTCATTTGCCTGGTGTATTAGTGGGATTATTGAGATCATACCTGTGAGGTGCTCACACAGAGCCTGGTACACAGTCAGTATCTAATAGATACTGACAGGGACACTGACTGTTGTTACTATTTTCTCCCCTAGAGAGGCTACTCTGCCCGGCACGAGGTCCGCCAGTTCCACTTCACTGCATGGCCAGAGCATGGTGTCCCCTACCATGCTACAGGGCTGCTGGCCTTCATCCGGCGTGTGAAGATCTCCACCCCACCTGATGCTGGGCCCATCGTCATCCACTGCAGGTGGGGACTCTGGGAATCCCAAGGAGAAGAAGGGAAGTTGGGCTGGAAATGAGGTTGGTTCCAAGGGTTCAGAGGGTTCTTTGGCTTATCTTGCTCAGGGACAGAGGACAGGAAGGAATGTCCCCCAAAAGCTCCTTTGTGCTTTGGCTCTGGGGTTGTCACCTTCTGTGACCTCCAAGACCTGTGGAGCCCCTTGGCCCAGATGCCAAGGAGGTTCTGGAGACACAGAGGGGGATCAGAACTTGGTGAGACACCAGGCAGGATCGAATCTAAGTTTACTTTCATTCAGTAAGTGTACATTGCATTCCTGGTGCCTACTAGATTTGGACCAGGTGCTGGGAAGGACTTCATCTTCTCCTTGCCAAAACCAGTGGGCTTACCCTATCCCTTGGTCTTCACACTGTCTGCAGCCTCTGGCCTTCTTCACTACCTCTTCCTTTCCCAATTCCTGCCTCGGTTGGCTCCTCTGTCCCCCCTTCTCCCTGCTCTGCTTCCTCCCTGGCTCATATCTTCCTCTTGCCTCTTAAATGAGGGCCCAGACCAGGACAGAGGCCTTAACCTCTAACCCTTGTGGCGTCTGTCAGTTCCCTGGGCCCACAAGTCCTTGACCTCCTGCAAAAACGGCAAGGAGGCCACATGTTCTGACCTCCTCTAATCCCACGAGAGGAAGACAGGATTACCAGCAGTAACCCAAGGCCTATTACTTCAAGGCCAGACATGCTGCCTCCCTCCAGCCCTTTCACCAACCGTTCCTCCCAAAGCACCCACCACCTCTCTCCTGGGTTCGATAATTCACTGCAGTGGCCACACAGAACTCACAGATTATGGGGTTTATTAGGGAAGCACCAGGCTACAACTCAAGTTCAGGAAGAACGCTCAGTCTCTCTCCCAGCCCACCGTCCCTCAGCCAAGAGTCTCTCACAGTCTCTTTCTCAGCAGTGCTGGTCCCTCGGCGTCTCACTCAGTGATGCGTGTCTCTTGCGGCTCTTTCCCAGCAGCACGTGTCTCTTTCAGGGGTGCGTGTCTCTTTCGGCAGCACGTCTTCCTCCACCAGCAGTCAGAGAGAGAGAGTTCTGCCTCTAGGAGGCCTCCTTTTGAGCCCGGCAGGGTGGTCAAACTAGCCAATCATAGCATCAGAACTCTAAGCACGTGAGAGAGAGTGGGAACTTCCCAGAACATTGTATTGTGCCACGCCCAACAGAAATAACCCAGGTGGGCGACTTTAAAATCAGGATCTCCTCCGTAGCTAATAGCAATTCCCACCTTAGAGTTTACAAAGACTTATGGGTAGAAAAGCCACACTAAGTAATTTACTACACCGCACCTCCATATTGTGACTTGGTCCCTCTATTTGGAGTCTTACTAACTCTCTGCATGCCACATGCCAGATGCATTCTTCTCTCTGCCCAGCCATCCCCAAATCAGCTTCTCTTTGATTTCTTCAAGCCTCTTTAAGATACCATTTCTTAAAAATAAAACTTGATTGATACATGTAAAGCAAAATGCAAAATCATAAGTGTATATGTAACTTAATGAATCTTCACAAACCAAACACACCTGTGAAATAACCAGGACTCAGATCAAGCAACAGAACAGTAGCAGCACCCAGAAGTCCCTTTGAGCCCCTTCCAGTCTCTATCCACCCACCTCACAACTCTCACTTCTAAACACCATAGATTAGTTTTACCTGTTTTGGAACTTAGCAAAAATGGTGTCATACAGTATGCACTCTTTGACTATGACTTCTTTCCTTCAGCTTTATGTTTGTAAGATTCATCCATATTGTACCATGTTCTGGTGGGTGGATAAACCACAATGCATTTATCCATTCTGCTGTTGACAGGCATTTAAGTTATTCCTTTCCAGTTCTGATCTATTATGAACAGTGCTGCTAGGAACTTTCTATAGCGTGTCTTTTGGCCAACATATGGATGCATTTCTGTTGGGTCTGTGTGTAGGAATGGAATCGGTGTATGTGCAAACACTGATCTTTAGTACATACTGCCACTTAGTTTTCCAAAGTGGTTTTACTAATTTAAACCTCCACCAGTGGTGTATGGCAGATCCAATTGCTTTGTGTCTTTGCTAACATTTGGAATCTTGAAATCTTAGTGTCATCTTTGTCTGCTCCTCGCTTCTCTCCAGTGCTGCTCAGCCCAGTGCTAAGCGTGAGGAGCACAGAGGTGCATCACACACAACCCCAGCCCTCAGTGAGTTCCCAGTCGGGTTAGGGAGACAGCCACATAAACAATGGCCACATAGCAGCAAGAGTGTTTTAATAACAGCCTGCCCTGGCTGTTCTGGGAACTCAAAGAGGATAACATATGCTTGGAAGGGTTGGGAGGCTCACCGAGGAGATGCTGTACATGTAAGATTTGGAAGTATATGCAGGAAACTTTGGGGTATCCAGAAGGAAAGAACGTTATTATTATTTTTTTTTAATTGTGCTAAAAATGTATAAACAAAACATTTACTATTTCAACATTCTTTACATGTATAATTCAGTTGTGTTCATCAGTTCTGCAACCGTCACCATTATGTTTCCAAATTCTCCCAACACCTTAACAGAAGCTCAGCATCTTCTAAGCGATGAGTCCTCCTCCCCCTCACCTCTGCTAACCACTAATAAACTTAGGTCTTCACATGCTTGTCTGTTCTAGATATTTCATATAAGTAGAATCTTAAAATATTTGCCCTATTTGTCTGACTGACTTCACTCAGCATGATGTTTTCAAGGTTTATCCACGATGTATTTGTATCAGGACTCCTTTCTCTTTGTGGCTGAGTAGAATTTCATTGTATGTGTGGACCACGTTTTGTTTTGTTGATGGACATTTAGGCTGTTTCCTAAATGGAAAGAACATCCCTAGATTAAGGTCCAAGCATTATTTTTGCTGCCCCCCTTCAATCTAAGTTTCTAATTTGGTCTGGTTTCACCTCTGCATTCTTCCTGCTCCATGCTTTCCTCTCCTGTCCCAAGGCCTGTCCCCAGCTGTGTCCTCTGTCATGTTTCACTCTTCTTCAACCTTCTCTCTGGATCCTCTTTGTCAGGGGAAAGTCTCTCTGTGTCCCCTGTCTGTTACATGGTGCACATATGACTGGTTCCACCTCCCTCTCGTTCATCTTGGTCCTGGGCTCCTCCCCCAAGGCTCTGACCTGGCCTGGGACCACTCTTTCTCCAGTGCTGGCACCGGTCGCACAGGTTGCTACATCGTCCTGGATGTGATGCTGGACATGGCGGAGTGCGAGGGCGTCGTGGACATTTACAACTGTGTGAAGACTCTCTGCTCCCGACGTGTCAACATGATCCAGACTGAGGTGTGGGGACCCAGCCCTGTCCCCAGTTTCCCCTCAAGGACTTGATTCCTTGTGAGGGAGCTCAGAGCTGGTGGAGGCTAACTCCTTAGGCTCCTCCCTTCCCCAGGATTTCCCGTTTTTTCCCATCCCAGAACTTGGGCTGCCAGCCTCTTAGAATTTTCCCAAACTCAACTCCACTGTGTTCTGTTAGGTGAGGTCCAACAGCAGTGGGCCAAGATCATGGACTTTGTAGCCATGACATACCCAGGCTTGTATCCTCACTAGATATGACACATTGAGCTGTCCTGTCATCTTTTAGAGCTTCTTAAAGGGTGGTTATAGGGACGAAAGATGAGCTTTGGGAATGTAAAGCATGTAGCACAGTGCCCAGCATGTGGTCACTCAAATGGTAGCTGTTATTATTGATGTAAACATTCTGTGTTGGCTGCCGACTGGAAGATTGGCAGTTGAAGTCCACCCAGAGGCACTTGGAAGAAAGGCCTGGTGATCTATTTCTGAAAGATTACAGCCATTGAAGACCCTGTGGAGTGCAGTTCTATGGTGACACACACGGGGTGGCTAGGAGTTGGAATTGACTCAGCACCAACGTGTATTATTATTATTACCAGCCTTCCCCCCATGCCTGGACCCAATATATCCATGAGAGGTTGTTTCAAGTAAGATTGGTCCCACTTTTATTAACATATGGTTGGACCACACCTCAAAGCATCCCTGCCTCAACCTTCAGCTTGCTCCACCCCGTCTTCACTCCAAAAGCTCCAGCTTCTAGGCTTCTCTTGGTTCCTCATATTCTTGCCTCCTGTTCCAGGAGCAGTACATCTTCATCCATGATGCCATCCTGGAAGCTTGTCTGTGTGGGGAGACCACCATCCCTGTCAGCGAGTTCAAGGCTGCCTACAAGGAGATGATCCGCATTGACCCTCAGAGTAACTCCTCCCAGCTGCGGGAAGAGTTCCAGGTGTGAGATGTGTGAGTGTAAACGTGTGGGTTTATGTGTGAGTGTGTGGGTGCATGTGCGTGAGTGGGTCTGAGTGTGTTAGGAGATCCTCGGTGTGGTAGAAGACATTGAGGGCCAAGCAGGAGGGATCAGATTGAGACCACAGTTTGCAGACTGAGTTGGACTATTAGTTTTAAACAAGTTACTTTACCTTTCCAAACCTCAGTTGTCTTACTTATTAAAATAAAACAAAAACAAACCTAGTTAATATCTACCCTATAAGACTTGTGTTCAACAGTATTCTTTTGGCTGCAAGTGACAAAAATCCAGTTCAATCTGGGTGGTACACCTTCAATTATTGGCTGGATCCAGGGGCTCATGATGAGGCCTGTACCTAGTCTCTGTCTACTCTGAGTCCTGCTCTCATCTGTGTTTGGCTTCCTTCTCAGGCCTGCATCTTGGCTGCCACCAATGCCAGGCTTATTCATCTCTGCTGCCAGAAGACTCAGTGGAAAAAGCACTTGTAGCTCCTTAGAGCCCTAACAAAAGTCCTGGACCGATTCTTATGTATCCATGCCTGAATCTGTCCCTGGGTCAAGAGAGATGGAACACATCGATTAGCCCAGACCTTGGTTACATGCCCAACGCTTGGTTCTGGGAGTGGGGCCAGTCTTACCCAAGTCACTTGTATTGATTTAGAGGAAGGCTGGTTCTCCAGAGATGAGTCTGAGAGCCATCACTGGGCAGGCAGAGACCCCAGATGTCCTTTCCATCCCAGGGTTTCTGCAAAGGTTCAGCAGGACAGCACGCGCTGCCTACCTGGTGCTTCAGAGCCACACAGAGTGATCCCATAGAAATGCTGGCTGTGTTTCCTGGAGAAGGTTGTCAGACTTTGGGGATCATGAGAGATTGGGGTTCCCTGTTAGGGATTCCCAAGAACAAGAGAAAGAAGCTCTCTTTCCCATTGAGACCCCATGAATCTGGGGTGGTATGAGGCACAAAGGCTGAGGGATGGAGGAGATGACCCTAGAGCCCCTGGCTTGATATAATGCCAGGTGCCCAGGGTTTTTGTTCTGTGCAGGCAGGGCCATGACTGAGGAAGGCAGCCACCAGTGCCAAGTACCTGGGATCCACTTTGTGGAAGACGTGAGGTTTCAGCCTTGTCTGAATAAAAGGGGCTGATCAACTGCTCATGGTCATCACTGTGCCTTCCACTTACTGAGCCCCATGTGTGCCAGGCTCCATGCTTGGTGCTTGGCATTATCTCATTTTATTTCATGATAGTCCCATGGTCAGGCCTATTATTAACCCATTTTATAATTCAGGAAAACTGAGTTAGAGAGATACAGTAACTTACCTAGGGTGACACAGCTGGGCCAGGAGGATGACCCCGGTCTCAGAGCTCCATCTAGGCCTTGTGTGGCCTTGCATAGGAGAAGGTAGTGGTTTTTCTGGACCTCTGTTTCTCCATCTATAAAATGGGGCTAATAACCCAGCTGCTTTCACTGGGCTCTGAGGAGACCCAGTGAGTGCTGGATTGAACCCTCCCATCCCTTCCCCCACCTCACAGACACTGAACTCGGTGACGCCACCCCTGGATGTGGAGGAGTGCAGCATTGCCCTGCTGCCCCGGAACCGTGACAAGAACCGCAGCATGGATGTCCTGCCACCCGACCGCTGCCTGCCTTTCCTCATTTCCACTGACGGGGACCCCAACAACTATATCAACGCAGCCCTGACTGATGTGAGAGCTTGGGAAGGCCCAGGGAGCAGAGCTGAGGGTTCTGATGTAGAGGGGACCTCTACCCTTTTCTGGGACTAGGCCCATGGGGTACTTCCTACCCCCAGTGGTCTTTCATTCAGGGCGGTCAACCCAGTGCTCTGCCTCAAGTATTCCTCTTAGTCTGAGTGGAGGTCTGGGTCATGGAGTTCAGGCAGGGCTGTCTCAAGGATCAGGCCCAGCAGAGCCTAGGGTAGGACGAGTGCTTCAGGGGATTTTGGGGAGGGAGGGTGTGGGCTGATGTCTGGAGCCACAGGAGCTTTTCTTGGTGTTATCCAGCTGGAACCTGCTCCAGGACCCATCCTGCAATGGTGACCTGTTCCCTAGCCCAATTCTGGCATGTTCTGAGGGTTCAGGAACCATTTAGAGGCTACTTCCTCTGCCCCCAGCCTCGGGGGGATATTCCTCTGCTGAATTTGAGAGTCTGGGCTAGGGTTTCAGACTCCTGAGGCACAGAGCTGGAAGGACCATAAGAGATTCATTTATTCAAAAATATTTACTGAACCCCTGCCATGAGTTGGGTACGATAATACCCAGGAATCTCTCTTTGGAATCTTGCATTTGGGAATGGGGTGGAACCCTCAGTAGACAGATATATGATGGAATATAAAGCACTGGTAATTTTCTACAAATAACACCCAGGCAGAAAAATCGTTTAAGGTGGGTTTAGAGGGCTGTGTGTGTACTTTCAGTGAGGTGGCAAAGGATAGCCTCATTGAAGAGGTAACAGTTAACCAAAGACCGGACAGATGTGAAGGAGGAAGCCACGCAAACATTTGGGGAAGGCGTTTCAGGCAACAGGAACAGCAGATGCGGAGGCTCTGAGGCGGGAGCAGGCTTGGCCAGCCTCCGTCTATACCTGAGCTTCCTCAGTTGTGCCTGAGTTGCCGCGTATTTGAGAACCTTTTGCTCTTCAGTTCTGTGGGTTTGCACACTAGAGGCCTGGGGGCCACCCTGTCAACTCTAGCCAACTCAGTGTGGTACCCTCTGAAATGGCTTGCTGGAGACAGCGTGGGCCTGTGGGGGCGGAGCTGACCTAGGGAGGGCAGGGCGGGGAGGATAGCCTGTGGCACGGGCTCGGTGCGTTGGGACCATGAACAGGGCCCCTTTGATTCCTGCTTTTCCTGCAGAGTTACACGCGGAGCGCGGCCTTCATCGTGACCCTGCATCCACTGCAGAGCACCACGCCCGACTTCTGGCGGCTGGTCTATGACTACGGGTGCACCTCCATTGTCATGCTCAACCAGCTGAACCAGTCCAACTCTGCCTGGGTGAGGTGCCCTGCTAGCCAGCAGACTGCTGCTGCCCCAGGGCACTGGTTTGTTCAAGGGTGGAGTCCCAAAAACCAAGTGGCTGACCCTTGCTCTGCCACCTCTTTGTTGTGTGACCTTAGGCAAGTCACACTCCCTCTCCTAGAGCCTTGGTTTTCTAATGTGTAAAACAAGGGTCCCAGATTGGAGAAACATGTTGGGTATTATCAAGCTGACTTGTGACTCATAGTGACCCATGTAACAGAGTAGATCTGCCCCATAGGGTTTTCTTGGCTGTAATTTTGTACAGAAGCAGATGGCAAGGTCTTTCTCCTGCAGAGGTGCTGGGTGGACTTGAACTGTCAAACCTTTGGTTTGGAGCCAAGTGCTTAACCGTTGCACCACCAGGGTTCATTGAGTACCTGCTTTATGCCAGGGACTCTGCCTTACACTCCCACTTGTATACCTTCCATGGTTGGGGAATGAAGGCTTCAGGGAAAAAAATTAAGACCCAAAATGATGAAGTGACTTCCCCAAGGTCTGTGAAGTGGCAGAGTTTTGTCCCCCACCATGGAATGCCTCATTCCAGAGCCATTGCTCTTTCAGTCATTTGACTAAACTGCCCATGATTGATGGGGCCTTTGAGGCAGAGTGAAATCCAGGCTTCCTCACTTTTTGATTATGTGACATAAGGTGAGTTAATTTACCCCTTTGAGCCTCAGTGTCATTTCTCTGTAAAATGGAGACTATCACAGGACTCTTTCTCAGGGAGTTCTTGTGAGGACCATGGGAGATGTGTGTTAGATGCTTAGAACTATACTCTGCCTGGTAGGTACCAGGCACCTTATACATGGTAGGGATGAAGATGACAAGGGTAACAGTGACTTCTGAAGTCCTTCTCGACATTGCCTCTGTGACTACAGCCCAGGGGCAATCCCTCCAGCTGCCTCCATTTCCTTTTGGGGCTCCTGAGACTGGAGCTCCCGGGAAGTACAGATCCAGATGCCCAGCCTTCCTTCTAGATGCTCCTAGGTTTCTGATACCCCTGTGTCCTCAGTTCTCTGCCTTGGTTGGGCAGGAAGATTTGCTGTAAAATGAGCATTAAAAAACCCAAAGCCAAACTCACTGCCATCGAGTTGGGTCCGACTCATAGTGACCCCTCCTTGGGTTTCCAAGGTGGTATCACTACGGAAGTAGATTGCCTACTCTTCCTTCCGAGGAATGGCTGGTGGGTTTGAACCGCCAGCCTGCTGGTTAGCAGTCAAGTGCCTTAGGCCTCTTAATGGCTGCCTCCAGAAAACCTTATTAATGGGACTCTTTGAGTCTGGCATTTGGTGTAAATGACCCAGGACTGCAAGGTAATCAGTTCCAGCCCCTGGCAGGGGCAGGAGGGAATCCCAGCTGTGGTAAGGAAGGTATGTTCTCTGGAGTGGGGAGAAGGGACCCCAAAAGGGATGCTTACTTGGACATCATTCACTGATTACTGATTTACTCATTCATTAAACCAACTTTTCCTGCAAGTGGCTCTGTGCCAGGCCCTGCAGTGGGCAGTGGAGAGACAGAGAAGGTGAAGACGCAACCCCTCTCAGGATCTCATGGCCCAGGGGGAAGCAAGTATAAAATAAGATAGTGATAGCACATAGGGAAAAGGGCTGTCATGGAGCCAATATGGGCACAGAAGAGCCTGAGGAACAGTGTATCAGGGAGGGCTTCCTGGAGGAAGTGGAGCCTGGGTTGAGATGTGTAGGAAGAGGAGAGTTGATTAGGTGAAGAGATGGGGTAAGAATGATCCATGGAGAGGGAGTGAACAGCATGTGCAAAGGCCTACATGCAAGGAGCTGCCAGGGCTCTAGGCAAACAGAGGAAGGTAATGTCCTCATCTCATGGGACTGTGGTCAGAGAGGAAGCATAGCAGTGTTCTGAGAGGGAGCTTGGGGACATTTGTACAGTTGGGGAATCTGGGGCCCAGAGAAAGGAAGAGCCTTGCCCAGGCTCCAGGTGCAGCTGACGCTAGAAGCTGGGACTCCGACTGACTAAGCTGGAAGACCTGCACATGTGTGTGTTGGGGCTGTGCCTCCTCTGTCCCTCCTCTGTGCCTCCTCTGTCCCTCCACTGTTTTGAGTCTGTGGCCTGGGGGAGGGATGCATGTAGGACCTTGCCTCATGGAAGGGCCCTGGGTCAGGGGTGGGGGTGCTGCGCTGTGTCGCAGCATCAAGGATGCCTCGCCTCTGTGAGCTGGTGTTGAAGGGCAGAGGCAGTGAGAGAGAGGGTCAGGGATGGGGGTCATCTGAGGCCTATCCCTGGAAGGAGGGTTGTGTGTGTGTGAGAGAGAGAGAGAGGGAGAGAGAATATGGTAAGGTGCAGATTTGTAGCCACATGGCAGTGGGCACTAGTGCTGTCTATGTAGATTTGGTCTTGGCTGATTTGAATGTGTTGGTTCAGAGTGCATGGGAGTGGGTGCAGCTGTTTCATGGGTGGAGTGGTGGCAAGTGAGGGGATTTTGAAGGTGAATCTAGAGTGGGTGGGTGGGCTAGGGTGCATGGTAGCCCCAGGGTAAGTGTGGAGTGGAGGTCTAGGGGTGGGTGTGACCATGCTGCCCCAGACCACTTAACTGAGCTCTCTCTCTTGGTGCCGGTCCCCCAGCCCTGTCTGCAGTACTGGCCAGAGCCAGGCCGACAGCAGTATGGCCTTATGGAGGTGGAGTTTGTGTCAGGCACTGCAGACGAGGACTTGGTGGCCCGTGTCTTCCGGGTGCAGAACATCTCTCGGGTGAGTGTTCTGGGGAGCCCAGGGTGAGAGTGGGTATGGCGGTTGGGGTGGCCTTCAGTGATCTCTTGAGGTCATCGAGGTCTCCCGTGACCTGGGCGCTTATGTCCCTCTGTCTGGCTGATGCACCCCCAGCTGCAGGAGGGGCACCTGCTGGTTCGGCACTTCCAGTTCCTGCGCTGGTCTGCATATCGGGACACACCTGACTCCAAGAAGGCTTTCCTGCACTTGCTGGCTGAAGTAGACAAGTGGCAGGCGGAGAGTGGGGATGGGCGCACCATTGTGCACTGCCTGTGAGTGCTGGCCCTGCAGGAGGGTGGACGGATGCACCGGGAACTGCAGGACAGGTTCAGTCTGAGAGAGCCCCCAAGATTGGCCCTGAGACCCCTGAGCTCCCAGAGGGCTGTGACCTGGCCTCTACTCAACCAGCTGAGGTCGTCCCTGCCTTCCCTGGAGAAACCAAGTCAGCTTCAAAGGAGCACTCTGTGTGACCTTTGACCTTATCAAAGAGTCCTAAGTCAGAATTTTTATTCCCATGAAATGGTAGCATGCTTTGAAGCCAAAGGCATTCTGGTCTTTGTTCATGTAGGCATGCAGATGAATTCATCCATCCATCCATATACCCTCATTCAGTAATTCAGTTACTCACTCATGTCTATGCAATCACTCCTTTGCTCCCCACTTTTTCACCTTTTAGCACTTAACCCCTCTCAGTGTGAGGCTGAGCATATTGGATGCTGGGGTAGGGAGCTGAGTCAATCAGGGCCCTCGGGGCCTTGAGTGCCTTCAAGGAAGAGGCTGAGGGCCTCGTCAGTCCCCTGCCTCCCAGGAGCCACCATACCCCAGAGTCACAGGGAGAGAGGGAGAGGGGCTGAGGGGCTGGGAGTGTCTCTGTGTGTGTTTGTGTGGTGTGTCTACCAGTGGGTCTGGGTTGCAGTGGTGGTGACCTGTCTTCTCAGGGCTCGCTTTCCATTTTGTTCTTCATTGCTTACTTGTGGTCTAGCCGTGCTCTGTTACTGACTATCTCTGGGAGTCTTTTTCTTGGGGTGTATCTGGGCTTCCTTTCTCTCAGAATCTGTTTCTTCCTAGACGCCTTAAGGATGTCATCTTAGCTTCTGACTCCATCCCCTTAAATTCTGGCCCTGCCACTCCTCCCTTTTGGTCCCCCAGCCCTGTCATTCACCTTTGGGTTCCCTGGTCCTGGCCCTCAAACTTTCTTTGTCTCATTTAGAAACGGGGGCGGCCGCAGCGGCACCTTCTGTGCCTGTGCCACGGTCCTGGAGATGATCCGCTGCCACAACCTGGTGGACGTTTTCTTTGCTGCCAAAACGCTTCGCAACTACAAGCCTAATATGGTGGAGACCTTGGTGAGGGGCAGCTCCCCCATGCCCAGCCTGGGCCCTCAGCACTTACTCTCCTATATCTGGTCCCCACAGTCAGGTCTTGGGTTCTAGTCCTCTAGTGTCAGAACTTTACCCCCATTTTCCTCCTTCCCCCAAGGATGGGCCTCTCTCCTCTCCCTTCCCCTCTCCCTTTCACTTCTAGTACTAGGGCAGGGTCTGGCGGCTGATTCCTTTTCTCCCTCTCCCCGATCTAGGACCAGTACCACTTTTGCTACGATGTGGCCCTGGAGTACCTGGAAGGGGTGGAGTCGAGATAGCGGCCCCTGGCCTGGGGCACCCACCGTGCACTCAGGGCTAGGCCCACCGTCCACTGCTGGCGAGGAGGATCTGTGCCTCCAACTCTGCTTGTTCCCTGCTCCCATAGGGAAGACTAAAGGGAGCGCTGGGCAGTCTTGGTGCCCCTTCCACTATGGGCAGGGCCTTTCACCATGACCTGGGGGCTGGCTGTGGGCCAAGGAAACACTTGGGCAAGGCTGCAGCCCCGCCCCGCCTCCACAGGGTCCTGCTGGCCTGTTCTGAGAGTGTGGCATGGCTTGGAGGAGCTGGTAGGGACTCAGAACTGCCAGCTCTGGGGGACCGGCCCGAGCCCCTTGACTCCGTCTCAACCCGTGGTAGAGAAGAGTGAGGCCCTGCAAAGGGCGTGTGTGCCAGGCTGAGATTTCCACTCAGCTTGGCTCCCTGTGGCCATGGGCAGAGAATGAATTGGAGCTTGGCCTCTAGAATCCCATCTGGCTCAGCCCCTGAGCGTCCCAGGTGTCTGATATGATCTGCCCGTGGTGCATATGCAGACTGTCCTCCTCAGGAGCTCTGCAGCTCCCTCCTCCGCCCCCTGCTGCCCTGGGATATCTGCTCATGATCGCTACCCATTTTCTGCTTCCTGATGTGTGCTCTGAGCTTCCCGGAACCAGGATCTGGTCGTCCCTACCCTGCCCTGTGCGGGGCCCCTTCCCTGCCTGACCCACTCTGCAGAATGAAGTCACCTTAGCCCCCTCTTCTTTTAACTTCCAGGCCTCACTGACCTGACTCTGCTCAGTGACAATCTACAAGGCTGAACAACAACTCCTGGCCATGAGCTCTGTGGCTCTGTGGGGAGGAGGCAGTGCCAGAGCAGGGGTGCAAATGACTCCTAGAATTTGGAGGAAGAAAGGGTATTTTGGGGTGGAGGATCTGTTTTTTTGTTTGTTTATTTTATTGTTTTTTGATGGGTGGGTGAGAAGCTCTCTTTAAAATGGGGCCGGCCACACCCCCATTCCGTGCCTCAATTTCCCCATCAGTAAACTGTAGATATGACTACTGACCTACCTCGCAGGGGGCTGTGGGGAGGCATAAGCTGATGTTTGTAAAGTGCTTTGTAAATAAACGTGCTCTCTGAATGCCACAGCCGCCCTGTGTGTCTGACCACCCTGACTAGAGCTCCACTCACCTTCTCCCAGCAGCCCTGGGCAGTAGGAGGCCTGGACTGGGATTCAGAGGCCTGGGTTCTCGTTTGACTTCACTTTTCCCATTCATAAAATGGGGGTGTGCACCAGAGCATTGTTCAGGGTCCTTCCATTTTCAGAGGTGGTTCCAGGGGGCCCTGCCATTGCTGCTTCCACCCAGGCCTTTGAAAGACTTCCTCAGGCAATGGGCTTCATCTTTTTTTTTTTTTTTTTCAGTAATACTTTATTGTGTTTTCAGTAAAAGTTTACACAGCTAATTGTATTCCCATTTAACAATTTTTCATTTTAACAATTTGTTCAGTGACACTGGTTACATTTTACATAGTGTGTCAATTTTCTTTCCAGTCTGTTTTTTCTGTTTCCGGTAATCTAGTTTCCCTGTCCTCTAGCCTTCTTGTCTTTGCTTTTGAGTAAGTATTGCTTGTTTGGTCTCATACAGGTGATTTTTTTAAACAGAGCACAGAACTCACGGGTAATATTGTTTATTTTATGAACCTGTCTGTTTTTTAGCTAAAAGATGATCTCATGGAATAGTTTTGGTTCAAGGTTGAATGAGTATCTCAGGGCAATTTGGAGTTGAGATCTCCAATCTCAACTGGCTCAGTAAGTCTCCATTTTCTAAGGATTTGAGTTTTGTTCCACATTTGATCAGAATCTGTCATTTGTATTTCTGATAAGAATCGTTTGTAGTTGTAGGGCACCATCTAGTTCTTCTGGTCTCAGGGTAGATGAAGCCATGGTTCATACAGATTATTTGTCCTGTAAACTAGTTTCTTCTCTGAGTCTTTGGTTTCCTTCATTCTCTTCTACTCCAGATGTGTAGAGACTAATAATTGTATCATAGGTGGCAGCTTGTAAATTTTAAGACCCCAGATATGCCACTCATCAAACTAGAATGTAGAACATAAACTTTACATACTCTGTTATATCAGTTGACTGTGTTGCAACATGAAACTATGGTCCTAAGCCTTCAGACCCTGTAAATCAATTCCATGAGGTATTTATTAAGTATCTGTGTTTGTGCCCTCGTGTGCTTTATTGTATATATGTATACATATAGATGCATACACTTATATACAAATACATCTGCAGGTAGATACATTTGTGTATGCCCCCTTATATACACATACCAAAAACCAAATACCACTTGTCCATCAGTTTGTTGGACTGTGGTGGCTTGCATGTTGCTGTGAGGCTGAAAGCTGTGCCACTAGTATTTCAAATACCTGCAGGTTCACCCATGGTGGACAGGTTTCAGCAGAGCTTCTAAACTGGGACAGACTGGGAAGAAGGATGAGGTCATGCACTTCTGAAAATAATGGCCACTGAAAATCTAATGAAGAGCAGTAAAACACTGTCTGATGTATTACTAGAAAACGTTATGAATAACGCTGAAACATTGTCTGATACAGTGCCTGAATGTGAGCCCCTCAGGTTGGAAGGGACTCAAAATATGACTGGAGAAGAGCTGCCTCCTCAAAGTAGAGTCAACCTTAATGACATGGATGAAGTAAAGCTTTTGGGACCTTCTTTGCTGATGGTGCATGACTCAAAATGGGAAGGAACAGCTGCAAACATCCATTAATAAATTATTATGTGTAACATACGAAGTATGAATCTAGGAAAATTGGAAGTTGTCAAAAATGAAATGGAACACTAAAGATGGATCTTCTAGGCGTTGTTGTTGTTGTTAAGTGCCGTTGAGTCATTTCCGACTCATAAGGACCCCATGCACAGCAGAATGAAACACAGCCCGATCCCGCGCCAGCCCCACAATCCCTGCTATACTTGAGCCCATTATCGCAGCCACCGTATCAATCCATCTTGTTGAAGGCCTCCCCCTCTTTCATCGACCCTCCACCCTACCAAGCATGACATCCTTCTCCAGGGAATGGTCCCTTCTTACAACATGACCAAAATAGGTGAGACGAAGTCT
>NW_006921618.1:17359966-17400305 GCF_000298275.1 Orycteropus afer afer
AAGAAAATTAAAACAAGTCCACAAGAGCCAAATTATGACCTTGATTATGTCCCACCTAAATTTAGAGACTACCTGAAGAATAGATTTGATGCATTGAGCACCAGTGACCAAAGACCAGATGAGTTGTGGAATGACATCAAGAACATCATACATGAAGAAAGCAAAAGGTCATTACAAAGACAGGAAAGGAAGAAAATACAAAAATGGATGTCAGAAACTTGCTCTTGAATGGAGAGTAGTTAAAGCAAAATGAAGAAATGTTGAAATAAAAGAGCTGAACAGAAGATTTCCAAGGGCAGCTCGAGAAGACAAAATAAAATAGTATAATGAAATGTGTAAAGATCTGGATTTAGAAAACCAAAAGAGAAGAACATGCTTGGCCTTTCTTAAGCTGAAAGAACTGAAGGAAAAATTCAATCCTCAGATTGCAACATTGAAGGATTCTTTGGGCAAAATATTGAACAATGTAGGAGACATCAAAAGAAGATGGAAGGAATGCACATTCATTGTATCAAAAACAATTGGTTGACAATCAACCATTTCAGGAGGTAGCATATGATCAAGAACCAGTGTTACTGAAGCAAGAAGTCCAAGCTACACTGAAGGAATTAGTGAAAAACAAAGCTCCAGGAGTTGACAGACTACCCAATGAGATGTTTCAACAAATGGGTGCAACACTGGAAGCCCTGACTCATTTATGCCAAGAAATTTGGAACCTGATCAAGTCAAAGGAAGAGATCCTTATTTGTGCCCATCCCAAAGAAAGGTGATCCAACAGAGTGTGGAAATTATCTAACAATATCATTAATATCACACACAAGTAAAATTTTGCTGAAGATAATTAAAAAATGGATGCAGCAGTATATTGACAGGGAACTTCCAGAAATTCAAGCTGGATTCAGAAAAGGATGTGGAACAAGGGATATAATTGCTGACGTCAGAAGGATCTTGGCTGAAAGCAAAGAATACCAGAAAAATGTTTACCGTGTTTTATTGACTATGCAAAGGCATCTCTGACTGTGTGGATCACAACAAGTTATGGATAATATTGTGAAGAATGGGAATTCCAGGACACTTAATTGTGCACATGAGGAACCTGTGCATAGACCAGGAGGCTGTTGTTCAAACAGAGCAAGAGGATGCTGCGTGGTTTAAAATCAGGAAGGATGTGCGTCAGGGTTGTATCCTTTCACCAAGCTTATTTAATCTGTATGCTGAGCAAATAATCCAAGAAGCTGGACTATATGAAGAAGACTATGGCATCAGGATTGGAAGGAGACTCATTAAAACCTGTGATATTCAATTGCTGAAAATGAAGATGGTTCAAAGCACTTCTGATGAAGATCGAAGACTACAGCCTTCAGTATGGATTAAAACTCAACATAAAAGAAAAATCCTCACAACTAGACCAGTATGCAACATCATGATAAAATAAATGGAAAACACATAGAAGTTGTCAAAGATTTAATTTTACTTGGATCCACAATCAACCCCAATGGAAGCAGCAGTCAAGAAATCAAACATCACATTGTACTGGGCGAATCTGTTGCAAAAGACCTCTTTGAAAGTGTTCAAGAGCAAAGATGTCACTTTGAAGACTAAGGTGCGCCTAACGCAAACCTTTGTCTTATCAGTCACCTCATGTGTGTGACAGCTGGACAATGAATAAGGAAGATGGAAGAAGAATTGATGCCTTTGAATTGTGGTGTTGGCGAAGAATTCTGAAAACAACATGGACTGCCAGAAGAATGAACAAATCTGTTCAGGAAGAAGTGCAGCCAGAATGCTCCTTAGAAGTGAGAATGGCCAGACTACGTCTCATCTACTTCAATCATGTTGTCAAAAAGGACCATTCCTTGGAGAAGGATATCATGCTTAGTAAAGTAGAGGGGCAGTGAACAAGAAGACCATCAACGAGGTAGATTGACATAGTGACTGCAAAGATGGCTTCAAGCGCAGCAAGGATTGTGGTGAGGGGGCAGGATGGGGCAGTGTTTCTTTCTGTTGTGCATAGGATCTCCGTGAGTTGGAGTCCACTCAATGACACCAAACAACAACAATACTGCTGTTGAGTCTATTCACACTTACAATGACCCTATAGGACAGAGTGGAAATGTCCCAGAGGGTTTCCAAGGCTATAAATCTTTACAGAAGTAGACTGCCACATCTTTCTCCTGTGGAGTAGATGGTGGGTTTTAACTGCCAACCTTTTAGTTAACAGTCAAGTGTTTAGCCACTGCACCACCAGAGCTCCGTATACATATAGATAAATATAAAGATACATATATAGATAAGTCTATATATGTCCACCTATATATTCACTATGTACACCTAATATGCACACACTGAATCATGGTGTTGGGGAAAAATATTGAATATACCATGGAATGCCAGGAGAATGAAGCAATCTGACTTGGAAGAAGTACAGCTGGAATTCTTAGAAGCGAGGATGGTGAGACTTCATCTCAAGTACTTTGGACATGCTCTAAGGAGGGATCAATCCCTGGAGAAGGACATTATGCTTGGGGATGTAGCAGGTCAGTAAAAAGTAGGAAGACCCTCAAGGAGATGGATTGATACAGTTACTGCAGCAATGGGTTCAAACAGCAAGATTGTGAGGATGACACAGGAACAGGCAGTGTTTTGTTCTGTTGTACATAGGGATCTCTATGAGTCAGAATGAACTTGACGTCACCTCACAACAATAATAACAACATACACACACATATGCATACCTGTATACCAGCATGCACACATACATACATATGGGTCTACACTCCTGTTATTTAGTTGTTGCACAATTGTATATGTCCTAGCATTTACTAAAAATGCCCGTTTCTTGTGTACACCTTTTTAGAGACATTATTTACCTTGATCAAGCTGTGCACACTTCACCCACATTTACTGTTATATTTCTTACCTGCCCCCCCAAAACAAGTGTCTACTATCTAGACAGTGATCTCTCCCCTGCCTAAGCCAGTGAATGTTATGTAACTCTATTCTTGACAGTGGGCTTTATCTTTTTCTCCCCCCTTCACCCAAGTTAATATGTGTCTACTCTCTAGTTAGTGGTTTACCCTCCCTTCCCCACTCACCGCTGGTAGCCATCAAAGAATAATTCTCTTTTTTATGAAACCTCTTTCTTAACTTTTTACAATAGTAGTCTTATACAATATTAATCCTTTTGTGATTGATTAATTTCACTCAATGTAATGGCCTCTAAGTTCATCCATGTTATGAGATGTTTCATAGATTGATCATTGTTCTTTAACACTGGGAGTATTCCATTGTGTGTATGTACTGTGGTTTGTTGATCCATTCCTCTATTGATGGGCATTTAGGTTGTTTCTATCTTCTTGCTATTGTGATGAGCATGGGTGTGCACATTATCTGTTTGTGTCACGGCTCTTATTTCTCTAGGATATATACCTAGCAGTGGGATTCCTGGATCATATGGTATTTCTCTTTCCAGTTTTTTGAAGAAGTGCAATACCATTTTCCACAGTGGTTGCACCATTTCACAGTTCCATCAGCAGTGTGTGAGGGTTTCAGTCTCTCCACAGCCTCACCAGCATTCGTTGTTTTCTGGTTTTTTTTTTTTTTTAACTTTGCTATTCATGCTGGGGTGAGATGATATCTCATTTTTGTTTTGATTTGCATCTCTCTAATTGCTAATGATCACAAGCATTTCTTCATGTTTGTTAGCTGCTTGAATGTTTTCTTTGGTGAAGTGTCTGTTCATGTCATCTGCCCATTTATAAATTGGATTATTTGTCTTTTTGATGTTGTTGAAGTTTTGTATAAATTTTAGAGATTAGCCCCTTGTCTGATATGTTGTTGCCCCCAATTTTTCCCCAGTCTGTGGGTTCTCTTTTTACTCTTTTGGTGAGATCTTTTGATGTGCATACGTGTCTAATTTTCAGGAGGTCCCAGTCATCTACTTTGTCTTCTGTGTTTGCATTTTTACTTATGTTTGATAGTGGATTTATGCCCTGAATTAGCACTCCTAAATTTGTCCCTACTTTTTCTTTGATAATCCTTATGGCTTTAGGTTTTATGTTTAGGTCTTTGATCCGACTTGAGTTTGTTTTTGTATATGGTGTGAGGTATGGGTCCTGTTTCATTTTTTCTGCAAATGGATATCCAACTTTGTACCATTTATTAAAAAGACTGTCTGTTCCCTGTTTAATGAGTTTTGGCCCTTTGTCACAGATCAGTTCTCCGTAGGTGCATGGATTTGCTTCCGGGCTCTCAATTCTGTTCCAACAATGGGCTTTATCTTGAGACCCCCAGAGGCCAGAGAGCCGCCTTTTCCCACGGGAGCCTGGATCAGGGCTGCACACTTCCTCCGGCACTGTGAGAGATGCAGACTTTTGTGTCAGGCAGACTGGCTCCACTAGCTGTGAGACTCTGGGCAAGTTAGCCATCTTCTCTGTGCCTCAGTTTTTCATCTATAAAATGGGGACAGTCCTTTCAGGACCAGATGAGATGGTGATTATTAAGTGCCTTGTGTGGTGTCAGGTGTGCTGAAAGGCTCAGCTTACAAACACACAGCAGAGATAGAGACAGAGGAGACATACCCCAGCTAGGGGTGAAAGTTCAGTTGTCTGAGCCTAGCCCATCCCACCCTATGCTTCCTCATGGAGTGGAGTTGAAAGAGGAGGGGCCTGGGTGTGAGGGACCCAAGTCATTTCTGTTGTGTGACCTTGGGCAAGACAGTTCCTATTCCTGGTTCCTAATTTCTTCATGCGAAAGCTAATTTGATTTGAGGGTCATCTGGCTCTGTGATGTACTGATCCTACTCACACACTGGCTGACTCTCTGTGCCTCAGTTTCTCCATTAGCCAAAGGATATGACCCATTCTGACAACCTCACAATTCAACATCCTTTCATTTGAATTAAAAATTTACTGGACAGTTAAGATCCCACTGGTCTGGGCCACAGACTTACCCCCTCACCCTCATTCTGAACTTACTTCTAAGCCTCATCTGATGGGTCACACATGCATGTTATAGATACTGACCAAACAACAGAATGTGGTTTTCTTTGACCAATAGAAAGTGTATCCTAGGCCTCAAGGCCTCATGGCAGCTTTTATGTTTGCCCTTTTGGCACCCTGCCTTGAAACTGCCATTTAAGGAAGCCTGTGTAGCCTTCTAGAGGATTTGAGGGCTCATGGAAGAGAACTGGCACATTCCATGAACAGCCAGTACCAACCATCAGACCTCTGAATCGGGCCACCTTGGACCTTCCAGCCAGGCTGACCTGTCAGGTGAGTGTGAATAAGCTGCACGAATAAGCCTAGGAGAAGAAATTGCCCATCCAGCACCTAGAACTAGGAGAGATAATAAATTATTCTTTCTTTTAAGTGAATGAGTTTGGAACCATTGGTTACACAACAGAAATTAACTGATACCTCTGTGTTCTGGGCTGTGTGGCTGCCACCTTCCTCTGCCCTGTCAGGTATTGAGCTCTTCAAGGGCAAGGAGTGCTTCTGTGTTCATCTTTGTGGTGTCCAGCAAAGGGCTTGCCTTGGAGCTGGTGCTCAAGAAACATGTCAGCATGATGGAGGGAAAGAAGAAGGGATATGGGACTGCCTACCTGCCTGACTAATGGCCTTCCATGGTCTTTCAGTGGAGCTGGGAAGCTAGGTGTTCCATTAGGAGCACCAGCTCCAGAATCAACAAGCCAAGGTTCCAGTCCCCAGGTCCACTCCCCACCAGCTGGGTGACCTTGCACAAGTCCCCTAATCGCCATTTGGTTCAGTTTCCTAATCTACTAAATGAAGATAATGATACCTACCCTGTTTATTTAAAAAGATATTTAAGAAGAACTAGCATAGCCCCTGGTGACATAATTGGGCCTCAGTAAATGTCATAATACTAAAATCCCTGGATAATAAAAACTATGATCCTTACCTTCTGTTTAGCACCTATTACTGTGGTAGATTTTTGGATACATCCAGCCAGTGTTGTTGAAGAAAGACCTGGTGACCTGCTTGCAGAAGATCACAGACATTGAAAACTCTGTGGAGTGCATAGAGTTTTCTGCTTCGACACACATAGGGTCCCCATGTGTTGGAATTGACTCTGGCAGTGGGTTTGTTTGTTTTACTGTGGTAGATGCCTTACACCATTTATGTCCTATTTAATCCATATAATAAGAACTCTTTAAAGCAGGGATGACTACCTCTCATTTTGGAGAGGAAGAAATGGAGGCTCAGGGAGTTGAGTTTCCTCACCCACAGTCACACAGCCATTATATGGCAGAGCTGGAACTTGAACCTATGCTTTAGGTGCTCTGTGGCCTCTCTGGGCAGTGTCAGAAGTCAGAGATCTCCTTGATGCAACACTAGTTGGTAATTTGTGACTGGGCAAGTATTTTCCAATGCTGCAAAGTGTGTCAGTGGGGGCTTCTTGGACCAGGTGCCCTGGAGCACAGGAAGATGAATGGTCTAGCCTGACTCTGCCCAGAGCCATAGGCCGAGCAGGTGTGAGGTGTAAGCTTCCAGCCACACAGGGCCCAGGAAATAAGATTTCTACAAGCATGGATAGGCTTACTAGCTATACTGCCAGGAGCTAAATTTGTTTCTTATGTCATAATAAATCTGACCATAGGAGCCGTCCAAAGCAATTATTACTTCTCAGGACCTCTTGGCTGGCCCCAGATTGGGATATGTTATATATCCTGGGCACGTGGGAGATGGAGCCATTACTTTGATGGATGCACAAGCCACTTGCAAGGCCCTAATTGAGAGTGGAGCCTAGCCACACTCTTGTCACTGGAATCCTGCTGACCTTCCCAGCTGACATCCAATGGACAGGACCTTAATGAGTTTGGCCTCAAGACTTCCATGGCCAAAGGCAGTTCAGAAACAATGGTGCCATTGAATAGGCAGAACCCACAGGTTCAAGTCTAGTCATTGTCTGATGGTGGAGGATGAGGGCTTTGGATGAGGGCTTTGGATGAGGTGATGTAAAAAGGCAAATCTTTATTTGGTGCTCACAATGCTTGGGACATGCTGCTAAGAGCTGTATGTTGATTGTCATATGTCAGCCTCCAGTGAAGCTGTAAGGTAAGTACTATTATCATCCCCATTTTACAGAAGAGAAGACTGGGGATCAGAGAGGCTGAGCAACACACCCAAGGTCACAGACTATTGAGTGTCAAAAAACAGCAGCAGCCAGAGTGAACTTCTGAAACAAATAAGCTGACCACATCTCTTGCTGGCTCACACCCCCTGTGTCCTCCTGTTCCTGTGTGAACTGAAGCCGAGCCTCCTTGCTGTGGCTCCTGGAGCCAAGCCTGGCCTGGCCTCTGCCCTCTGCCCTCTGCCCTCTCACTAGCCTTCTGCTCACTCTGGCCTCACTTCTCCTCATCACTCTGAGCTCTGTCTGGGCCCAATTCACCAGTCTCAGGATGGCTGGCTTCTTCTGGGTGTCAAGGTCTCAGCTCAGATGTTTCCTCTTTTAGAGTCCCTCCCTAAGGCTTTGAAGTGGCCCTCCCACTCCCACTTCCCCAATTACTCTTGGGACCCTTCCCTATGTATATCCTTCACCAGATATACACAGTGGTGAGGGGTGATGACCTTGTTCATTCATTTGTTGCTAAATCACTAGCTCTCCAACCAAACTGTGAACATTGAGAAGGCCAGACCATGTGGATCTTGTCACTCTTGAATCCCCTGAACTGAGCACAGTACCTAGCATATGTCAGGCACTTAAATATTTGTTGAATGAATGAAAGTTTCAGAAGTAGGACTTGCACTCAGACATGTCTTTTTCCAAAGCCCATACTCTTAGATACACCAAGGTACAGTCTCCCAAATGGCCACATAGTTCAATGCCATGAGGACAGCTTCCAATTTTGGCTCTGCCACCCATGTGCTAGGGAGCTCTGGTAGCATAGTGCCTAAGGCACTTGACTGCTAACCAGAAGGCTGGCGGTTCAAACCCACCAGCGACTCCTCGGAAGGAAGGTTGGGCAATCCTATATCCGTAGTGATACTGCCTCGGAAACCCAAGGAGGGGTCACTATGAGTCGAGTCCGACTCGGCAAATAATAATAATAACAACAACAACAAACCATGTGCTGTGTAACTTGGAGCAAACATCTGCTCCCTCTGGGGCCCACGAAGGTTGGGCAAACCCAAGAAAGGGTCACTATGAGTCAAATCTGACTTGACAGCAGTGAGTTTGGTTTGGTTAGGTGCTTTCTGGGAACCAATTCTAAGTAGGACTCTGGTGGGTTCAACATCCCTTAGTGACAATGGGACTGACATTGCTCAGAGGTGCCCAGGTCACTGGCCTACGCATATGCCTTCTGAGTCTGCTGAAATCTTAGATATAGTCTAGGCTTTTGTCTGATGGGTTATGGCACCTACCCTGGCAGATCTTTGCATTATACCCAATGCTGATGTTTTCCATAATCTTCACAGCAGTTCTGAGAGGTTAGGCATTACCAAGGCCATTTGGCATGAGGAAGCAGGATCCAAGAGGTGAGGTGACTCGCTTAAGATTACCCAGCTAGAAAAGGACCAAGGAAGCACTAGGACTATGTCACTTGACCTCATTACTCATAATGTTCACAGAAATTCCAGAAAATCTAAAGCTGAGCCACATTAGCTGTTTGAAGATTTTTGTCCATGAGTCAGCCTGCACTTTCTACACTCACTTGAGCCAGGCTCAGCCAAAGATAGCAGTAAACAGGCTTAGTGGAAGCCCACAAACAGCCTTCTCAGACTCAGTGCCTGGCACCCAGTAGAACTACAGAAAATGCTGTTGGATTAATGGTGGAATGTCTGTTGAATCTGCAGATGGTGAAGGTGGTCCGAGGCAGCAGGAGAAAGAAGCTGAGAAAAGCTTTTCAAGAAAAATGCAACTCAATTTACTTCCTACTTTCTCCCAGCGCTGGAAAGAGGGAAATTGTCCAAGAATTTTACTTCCTGTTCGTTTGAAAGCTTAGCAATATGACTTTTTTTTTTTAAATTTTATTTTGATTTGGGTGAAGATTTACAGAGTAAATTCACTTTTCATACAGCAGTTCACATATACTTTGTCTCATGTCATTGACCAAAATTTACAATGCAACATCTCCCCTCACACTTCCTCCCCATAGTTACCTCTTCCCAGTGTCCATCCTTCCATACTCTTCTGCGCCCTGAGCTGTCTCCCTGTGCATAAGCAGCCCTTCCTTCTCCCATGATTGTTCTCTCCAGGGTGTGTCTACTTGAGGTAAATGTTTAACTCACTTGCCTGTACTTTGTTTGGCTGGAAACCACAGGTGTGGGTTCAATTCCAGACCTGAAGGGCGGCTAGGGGCCATAGTCTCAGTGGTTTCACCAGGCTCTATTGGACCAGCAAACCTGGTCCCCACCTTCTTTTTTTTTTTTTTTTGCCTCCAAATGATTTTGAGTTTTGTTCCACATTGTTCTTCTCCCTCTCCATGGAGGATCTCGTACAACCCTTCCAAGTGGATGACAGTGGTAGCAGGGCACCATCTAGTTCTTCTGGTCTCATACTTGTATAGGTTGCAGATCAGATGGTGTACCAGTCGCTAGGACTGATTGTTTCCATTCATTTTGGTTTTCTTCTTTCTTCTTGATGAGGAGACACCCATTGTTTCATCTAGATGGCAGCTTGCTAGCTTCTAAGATCCCAGTCGCTACTCACCAAAGTAGGAAGTGGAACAATGTTTTGTGTAGTATGTTATGCCAATTGAGCTTGATGTCCCCTGTGACTATGGTCCCAAGCCCGCAGGATCAACTACTTGGTCGCTCTGGGTAGCTAGCTGTGACCAAGCAATGACCATAACCTTGCCCCTTGTCAGCTCTACTATACACCTGGGAATTCTGATCACTCACATAAACTTATAGGACCATTGTCTGCCAACCCTATATATGATCTTGGATACACTCCCCATTTAGACATACCTAATTGTTTAGCCTGTCCACCTATCTTTCCGTCCACAATATGACTTTCTTGAGCTGTGTTTATTAGCTAAATGGAGTCTCATTTTGAAGAGAGCTAGAAACAGAGTTCTTTGCCCAGGGCTCCAGCCCACACCTGTTACCCTTCTCCCCAACAAAAGACAAAGAAATACCTGCCTTCTAGCCTCTTCTCCTGCCAAACCCTTTGCTCTCTTCCGTGTTTACCCATCTCTCCATAACAATAATTTATCGTCTCTCAGCTCCAAGTACACCCTTCTTTGCTGTGCTTTGTGATACAGGAGCTGGACCCTGTAAGTGGTTCTCTTTAGCCAGCCAGAGGAATGTGAGGCTTTATCAGTAGAGGGCACTGGAGGGACATGGCAAGGTGATAGAAGGGGGAAGCCACTTCCTTTCCAAGTTCTTGTCTTCATTCCATTTTATTTTTTTTTAATTGAGCACAGGAGTCAAGGCCCAGTGAGTGTCTCCTCAGTGGTGCTAATAGACCAGGTCCAATGGACCTTCAGGCCTTACTCTTCCCATTTGGCAACTACTTCAACAAACAAGGCACTTGACTGCTCACTAGAAGTTTGAACCACCAGCCACTCCTTGGAAGGAAGGTTGGGCAATCTACTTCCATAGTGATACTGCCTTGGAAACCCAACGAGGGGTCTCTATGAGTTGGGCTGACTGGACGGCACATAACAACAACAACAACAACAACTCAACAAACTAGTTCCACCCACCCCTTTGGACCATGCTCTCCTCCAGGAGGCTTTGGCAAATTTTTTAGCCACTAGAGGCTCCCTGTTGTTGTGGTAGTTACTCCCTCATTGATGAGGCCTTGAGGGAAGGCTTTTTCATGTTTCACTCCCTCTCAGCCTGGCCGTAGTAGTTACTTTATTGTACTTGGTGCTTCTGGGCCTCTTGGAGTCCTCTTTTACTCCTTTTAGTAGTTAACCATCCTTTTCTAATGAACAATTCTTTATATTAAGTTTTCTGTGTTCAAATTACAGGTGTGCATTCTGTCTCTTGACTGGATCCTAATTAATACAGAATCAGTAACAGAGGTGGTTCCAGGAGACAGAACCTCAAAATGGGATTTTGATTTAGTTTTGTTGTTCTCTTGGGCTTGTGCACAGGGCTGAGATCCGTGCCAATGGCAAGTGGGATGCTAGTAATCGATGGTGTCATAATTAATCATGCTATCACCTGCAACTGATTTTCAGGCAATATCAACTGGAGCAAGTGTCTTGGGAGCCCAAGCTATTTGACCATTATGGCAGTAATGATGTAATGATGACTGCGAGGACTTTGATGTGGGGGAAATTCTTGAGTGCACTAGAGCACTTACTAAAAAGAAAATGACAAATTCAAGCGATTTAACTCTCAGTTGAAATCATGGATTGAAGACCACAGAGCCTCCATGGCAGTCTTAAAAGAATTTCTTCTTCTTCTTTTTTTATGTATAGCCACAGGACTGATATTGCTGAAAATCAAACATAAAAGTTAATTATGTGGGTTGCAGAATTAAAAGGTCCTTTAAATTGATAGTATTGCCAAGTTTCTCATGTGAAAGTTTGAGCATAAACTAGGAAAGAGTGGGCTCTGAAACTTGGAATAGGGACATCTGGTTGGACTCAGATGAAACGGAGACTTGTTAATCCCTGAGTCACTCTCTTGCCAATGGAAATAACTTGCCCTCTTGTATCTAGTGAGATTAGTCTTCCTTTGAAAATTCTGTGATAACATTATGTCAAGCTGATGCCTTGAAAGGAGATGCCCATTCTCCCCAAGACATACAACAAGTACCCTTTGTTGCCACTAGATCCACAACTAGGGTCAAATCTCAGCATCCTTTGAGGGATCAAGTACACACTATGACCCAGGAAGAAGTAGTTTACACAACACTTTTGTGTAAGATTTTGCTAGTGGAAAGATTTGGCACAATCCTGGGAATATATGTGGGAGTTGATTCTAAGGTTGAATGATGTAATACCAAATTCATTTATATGGATTTGGGATTTAATGTGTTAGCTCATGAAGTTGAGGGTGGCTCTGACTGCTTACCTGAATGGTTGACTAAAACTTGCACTGGAAGATAGCTTATATTTAGTGAGGTTGAGATGCCAGACCTTCCATGGCATGATATGAAGAATCTAGGGCTTAAGGAACTAGGAATGTTGAAGTAGGTTTATCACATGTGATCTGCTCATTCACTCCCAAACTATAACCAAAAAACCAAACTCACTGCTGTGGAGTCAGATCTGACTCATAGCGGCCCCTCCGTGGGTTTCTGAGACGGTATCACTACGGAAGTAGATTGCCCAACCTTCCTTCCAAGGAGTGGCTGGTGGATTTGAACTGTTATCCTTCTGGTTAGCAGTCAAATGCCTAAATGCCTTAGGCACTATGTGAAAATTACCAGAAGACATTTTTGTTTGTTTGTTTGTTTTGTTTTGCGCAAGCCATTTGCACCACATAGGGACCTTAAAATGCTAAGGAGATGTACATTTCTTGTTTTCTCGCTCTCTTTTCTTAACTCCTGGCCACCTCCAGTCATCTGTGACACTCTCATCATTAAGTCCCATCCCTTCCACCTCCATCATCTCTTCAGTTCCTCTGGAAACAGTGGATAAGAGTGAATGTTTCCATTACCTTCTGATTTGATGTAATTACTCTTCAGAAGATATTTTGTTCACTAAGACATTGAGAAACATATCAGTGAGGGGAGAACTGGCATCCTTAAGATGCTCTATGGAAGTTTAGCTTTGTAGGCCAGGTGCTACATGGAGTATGTTGTCATTCAGACAAACCCCTGATTTCATGGGGATTATAGGAGCTCTGGTGACATAGTGTGTAAGGCATTTGACTGCTAAACAGAAGCCTGGTGGTTCAAACCCACCAGCCACTCCTCAGAAGGAAGACTGGGCAATCTATTTCCATAGAGATACCACCTTTGAAACCCAAGGAGGGGTCACTGTGAGTTGGAATTGACTTGACAGGAGTGAGTTTTCTTTCTTTTTTTTTTTTTTTTTAATAGAATCCTGGAGTGTCAAGGGATTAGTGGCATCAGTTAGTAGCCAGTGACAAGGTGGATACATTTACTACAAAAGGAGTAGGGATGTACCAGTAAGTGGAATGCCTTAGCACACAGAGATCTTCTTTGTTAGGTACCATTGAGTCAGTTCCAACTCAGTGACCCTATTGTACAACAGCATGAAACATTGCCCAGTCCTGCACCATCCTTATATTCGCTGTTACATTTGAGCTCATTGTTGCAGCCACTGTGTCAATCCATCTCACTGAGGGTCTTCCTCTACCAACCATGATGCCCTTCCCCAGGGACTGGTCCCTCCTGATAACATGTACAACGTATGTGAGATGAAGTCTCATCATCTTCGCTTCTAAGGAGCATTCTGTTTGTACTTCTTCTGAGACAGATTTGTTCATTCTTTCAGCTGTTCATGGTATATTCAATATCCTTCATCAACACCTTCATTCAAATGCATCAATTCTTCTTCGGTCTTTTTTATTCATTGTCCAGCTTTCACATGCATGTAAGGAGATTGAAAATACCATGGCTTGGGTCAGGTGCACCTTAATTCTGAAAATGACATTTTTGCTTTTTAACATTTTAAAGAGGTCTTTTGCAGCAGAGTTGCCCAATGCAATACACCATTTAATTTCTTGACTACTGCTTCCATGCATGTTGATTGTGGATACAAGTAAAATGAAATCCTTGACAACTTCAGTCTTTTCTCCATTTATCATAATGTTGCTTATTGGTCTAGTTGTGAGGGATCTTTGGTGGTGACTAACTGATCATAGTGTCCCTAGGTGGGAAATAGATGGATAGCCTGCCAGAACATTGCTTGATCTGTATAACAGGAAAACAAAAACAAAAACAAAAACAAAAAAATCATTCTAGGTATGATGGCCAAAAAGTGACTTGAGTTCACCACAGTGGAGAGTACTGGGATCTCATCCAGTTTCCAGACCTAAGCCAATTTACAGATTGATTGAAGAGGGGGCTAGACCCTCTTGAGGAAGGTTCTTGTGACAGTACTGTGTATATATATCATAAATATTCTTTCAAGCTTTCCCTAAATGGACCTGTAGCTATTTACTAGAAGGACTATGGACTTGGCAAAAGGAAGTACCCACAATTTTGGGGAATTATTAGATACTGACTCTGAATTCATGATAATTCCTAGGGGTGTAAAATGCCACCGTGTCCTACTAGTCAAAGTGATGGCTTAAGGAAATCAGGTGATAGATACTTAGTCCAAGTGTGTGCAGTTGATTACTCCCCCGGTTCCTGAATGTATAGTTGGAATAGATAAAGTTGGCAACTGGAAGACTCTCCACTTTGGGTCTTTCACTAACGGAGTGAGGACCATTACCAAAGGAAAGGCTAAATGGAAGTTCTTACAATGTTCTCTCTCTACTGAGATAGTAAACAATAAGTAAATCTGTATCTCTGGGGGGAATTTCAGAATTAATGAAGTCATAAAAGGCTTGAAATATGCAAATGGTGATTCCTATCATATCCTGATTTAACTTCCCTGTTTGGTCTGTGTAGAGGTTGGGTCGATTTTGGAGAATGATTTTGAATTATTGTAAATTTCATCAGGTGTGACTCCAATTGCAGTTTTAATCCTAGACATACTATCTTTACTGGAGCAGTTCTGGATAGACTCTGGAACTTCATATGTAGTAATTGACTTATCTACTGCCTTTTTCACCGTGTTAGTTGTAAGCAACACAGTTTTCCTTTATTGGAGTTGTTTTCTTTTACTCTTGCTCAGGGCTCAGTCAATTCTTTTGCTTTTTGCCATTCTATCGTACACGGAGAATGTAGTCATGTTGACATCACACAAAGCCTCACATGGTGCATTGTATCAATGATAAGCTGCATCTGATGAACAAGAAGTAGCAAGAACTTTAAATCCTTTAATACAACATATGTGACTGGAAAGTGGGAAATAAACTTCACAAAAAGTCAGAGGTCTGACGTTACTTGAGAGTTCAATGTTCTGGAACACATTAAGATATACCCTCTAAAGTTCATGTCAAATTACTACACTTTACACTCTCTACCATGAAAAAAGGCATGATACTTGGTAGACTTTTCAGATTTCAGAGGCAACATAGACAACATTTGTGTGTGCTACTTTGATCCGTTTGCAAAATTCCATAAAGCTGCAAGTTTTGAATGAGGACTATCAAAAAAGAAGGCTGTTTTGGTTACTTAGTGCCACTCTGACAGGAATATACCACAAATAGGATGACTTTAACAAACAGGAGTTTATTTTCTTATAGCTTGGAAACTTTATGTTTGAGTTCAAAGTGCCAGGCCCTAGGGGCTGGGTGAAAGCACCTCAAATTTGGGCTTCAGCTCTGCCTTCTGCTCCCGGCCCACTGAAGCTGGAGGCTTTTCTTCACTCAGACAGCTGCTGGCTGCTAAGGCTGACAAACTCAGTGTTGACAAGTAAAAAGGCACAGTCCCAATGTTATCAAACTATATGGCAGGCCACTAATTCAAGTCCAGATGAAGTCCCAAGATCAGCAGGGCATGGCAGGCTGTTGAACAATGACTTGGCTACCTGAAGGGTTCAAGCGTGCCAAAAGGCTAGAGACCATCCCCAAAGTTGTTTCTTATATCAGGGAAGCAGACCACATCCCTAAAACAGCTACTCAGCTGCTCCAATAGACTTCACCATGGGGAATAATTACATCCAGCTGCCTAGCCACTCAACCAGGCCCAGCCAAGTTGACACACAAACTTAACTACCACAAAGGCTCTGCAGTAAGTTCAGCCTCCAGTACATAATCAAATGGGAACAGTACAAAAGAGACCAGGCTTGGGCAAGTATGAAAAGTAGAATTAAGTTACAGGAGTCAGTGGTGTAGATGCTTTCAATATCAACTCCTGCTTCATTGCTTCCTTTTTCTCAAATATGCCTATGACTTCAGGAGGAGGTTCTTATGACCAATTAATTGACTGATGGAAAAAACCTCAAGTCTGGTTTCCAGATGGCGCTGTATGCTAGGATCACCCAGAGCAGAAGGCTGCAGCATTATAGTCCTGCTCAGGAGTGACCCTGAAAAACAATGGTGAAGGAAAACCTTTCCAGTAGTAGAACTTCAAAGTATATTGGTTGCCCACTTTGAAGTGGGAGAAGTGCAGAAGTTGTTAATAAGCAGCTGATTTATGAGCAGCAGTTAGTGGTAGCTGGATAGTCAGGGACTTGGAAGTAACAGGATTGGAAGATTGATAACAAGGCATTCTGGGGAAGAGTTATGTGGATGGACCTCTCAAAATGGGCACAGACTGTGAAGATTTGTGTCCTATCTGAATGCTCACAAAAGGAAATGTACTACAGTGGAGGCTTTTAATAATCAGGTGAACAAATGCTCTCTGACTATCAGTTAACCTCTTTACCCAGCCATCCCAGGGCTTGTTCAATGGACCCATGAATAAAATGGCCACAGTGGTGAATGGAAGATATGCGTGGGCTTAAAGACATGGATTTGCCCTTGTTAATACTGCCTTGGCTACTGCTACTGCTGAGTGCTTAGTCTTTCAGAAGAGAAGACCAACATTGAGCCCAAAATATGGCACCATTCTCCGGATAGACCAGACATCCATTTGGTGGCAGATGAATTTCATTTGACTTCTTCCATCATGTAGAAGACGGAGATTCTTTCTCATTTAGTTAAACACATTTTCTGGTTATGGATTTGCCCATACTGCTTTTCCCCATACCACCATCCATGCACTCAAGAATGCTTTATCCACTATCATGGTATTTTGCACAGAATTGCCTCTTGGCAAGGAACTCACTTCACAGAAAAAGAAATGCTGCAGTGGGCTCATTCCAGTGGAACCAAATAGTCTTACCACTTAACTCATCATCTAGAAGTGGCTGATCTAATTGAAAGGTGGAATGGCTTCTGAAGGCTCTGGTTTGATGCCAGCTGGGAGACAAAGCCTGACAGGGTGAAATAAATGCTTTTAATCAGACACCATTACATAATGCTACTTCTCCTATTGTTAAGGAGCTCTAATGGTATATTGGTTAAAGTATTTGGCTACTAACAAAAAGATTGGTGGTTTGAACCCACCAGCCTCTCTGCAGAAGAAAGGTGAGGCAGCTTGCTTCCATAAAGATTTACAGGCATGGAAACCCAATGGGGGTTGCTATGAGTCAGAATTGACTCAATGGCAGTGAATTTTTTGAGTTCTCCTATTATTAGAATACATGGGTATATTAATCACAAGGGGGAAGTGGGAGTGCTTCTTTTTTAGTCATGGTTCAATCAGGAGACAGGATTCATACTGAATTAATTAAACAAAACAAAACAAACTCACTGCCGTTGAGTCGGATCCAACTCATAGCGACCACTCCTTGGGTTTCCAATGCAGTATCACTGTAAAAGTAAGTTGCCCAATCTTCCTTTTGAGAAGTGGCTGGTGGGTTTGAGCTGCCTGCCTTCTGGTTAGCAGTCAAATGCCTTAGACATATGCCACCAGAGCTCCACTGAATTGACTAAGGGGATAAAAAACAAAACAAAAACCTCTACAGAATACCATAAGGTTGAGGGAGTGCATGCAAGGAACAAAACGTGGAAGGGAGGTAAGTTCCTCATCGTTAGTGGGATTCAGACCTTGTTGGAAAAGGTGTGGTTGCTGCCCTCTGGATGGTGGAAATGTTCAGTAGGTTGTTTGGCCCAGAGTTGGTATAATGTTGGTGGGCCAAGGCTGACTGCCAAAGAGCCAATGAAATTTACTGTGAAGCTTCTTGTGGAAGGATGACGTTGAACTTGCTGAGTAGAGACCTGCCCAATGATAAAGATGAATGGGAAATTTCAGCAGCTCATAAAGCAGAATGATTGAGGACTCACACAATTCAGGAATGAAGTTTTGGGTCTCTCTTCCTGGTAAAGAAACCCAACTAGCTGAGGTTCTGATTAAGGGTGGGGAAAATGTGAAATGGATAGTGAAAAAAAAGGCATAGGTATCAATTATGGTCTTGTGACCAATCACAGAAATGGGAACCATAATAGTTTTGCATATTCTATTCATTTATTTGCATATTTTATCTTTATATTTGCATTAAATCTATTTAATCATTTTCTTCTCTCTTTCCATTATTATTTACATATAAATTATTAGAGGTTCACTTTACAATTTAGAATTTAGGTAACAATATTTAATATGACTGTAAGTCATTTGTATGCTAATCAGAAGGCTGGCGGTTCAAACCCACCAGCCACTCCTTGGAAGGAAGATTGGGCAAGCTACTTCTGTAGACATAAACCAAACCAAATCAAACCAAACTCACTGCCATTGAGTTGGAACCGACTCAGAGTGACCCCTCCATGGGTTTCCGAGGCAGTATCACTATGGAAGTAAGTTGCCTAACCTTCCTTCCAAGGACTGGCTGGTGGGTTTGAACTGCCAGCCTTCTGGTTAGCAGTCACATGCCTTAGGCATACATCAGAAACCCAAGGAGGAGTCGTTATGAGTTGAATAGACTTGATGGCAGTGAGTTTGGTTTTTGGTTTTGTACTGAATTTGAAGAGTAGTTCATATAGTTTCCACTCCCCCCCCCCAAAAAAAAAAAAAAAAAAAAAACAAACTCACTGCCATTGAGTCGAATCTGACTCATAGCAACCCCTCCTTGGGTTTCTGAGGCCACATCACTACTGAAGTAGTGCTTTGTTACTAACCAAAAGATTACTGGTTCGAATCCACCCAGTGGAAGCACAGAAGAAAGGCCTGGTTGTCTACTTCCATAAAGTCACAGCCATTGAAAACTATGGAGTGCAGTTCTGTGACACACATGGAGTTAGTTGCCTGAGTTGGAATCAACTTGACATCAGTGGTTTTGTTTTGTTTGTTTGTTTCATATACTCTCAGCCATTGAGTCGGACCTGACACATAACGACCCCTCCTTGGGTTTCCGAGGCGGTATCACTATCAAAGTAGATTGCCCAACCTTCCTTCCCAGGAGTGACTGGTGGGTTTGAACCGCCAGCCTTCTGGTTAGCAGTCAAGTGCCTTAGGCATCACACCACCAAAGCTCCCTTGTTTCATATAGATGGAACTACGCATCTCTTTGTTTTGAGGCAAATGAGAATACTTCCTTACTTGTACAAAGAATAACTGCATCTTGTAAGGAATAAACATAAAATTGCTTTGTTGTTCAATGGAAATTCAAATGTGTGTAGAAGGGTATATATAGGAGCTTATTAGCCAAAGGTGAAGACTGAGACAATTCACCTCGTTGTCTCTCAGCTCCAAATCCACCCTTCTTTGCCCTGTATTGTGGTACCAGAACTGGACCTTGTCAACATTGCTTCTTTGCCAGCTAGCAGAATGTTAGTCTCTATCAATAGAGATCACTGGAGGGTATTGGAAGGTGATAGCAGCAGAAGGCACTTCCTGCCTGGGTTTTGGACCTCCTTGCATTTTCCTTTATTCAGTGTGGGAGCTCTGGTGGCGTAGTGCCTAAGGTACTTGACTGCTAACCAGAAGGCTGGTGGTTCAAATCCACCAGCCACTCCTCGGAAGGAAGGTTGGGCAATCTACTTCCATAGAAATACCGCCTCAAAAACCCAAGGAGGGGTCGCTATGAGTCTGATTTGATTCAACAGCAGTGAGTTTGGAGTTTTTTTGGAAGCATTCACCTCAACAGCTATCCTGGATCAGACCCACACACCTCACTCTATGCGCTTCTCATTTACTACCACTGCTTACTGAAGAGTTGATTTTTTTCTCATGGTGACCCCATATGTGTCAGGGTGGAACAGTGCCCCACAGGGTTTTCGCTGGCTGTAATCTTATGGACGTACATCACTGGTCTTTCTTCTGAGGCACTTCTGGTTGGGCTTGAACAATCTTTTGGTTAACAGTCAAATGCAAAAACCCTTTGCAACACCCAGAGAATTCTCTCCTCACCCAGAGACACTTTTACAGATGAGCTTCTGTCACAACCTCAGTCATTGCTCAAGAAACCAAGCCAAATTCACTGCCATCGAGTTCATTCTGATTCATAGTGACCCCCACTGGGTTTCCAAGGTTGTAAATCTCTACGGAAACAGACTCCCTCATCTTTCTTCTGGGGAGCAGTTGATGGGTTCAAACCACTGACCTTTTGGTTAGCAGACAAATGCCTTAACCACTACACCACCAGACCTCCTTCCAAAACAAAACAAAACAAAACAAAAAACAACTCAAACTCACTGCCTTCAAGTCAATTCTGACTCATGGCAGCCCTCATTGGGTTTCCAAGGCTGTAAATCTTTATGGAAGTAGATTGCTCCATCTTCCTCCCATGGAGCAACTGGTGGGTTTGAACCACTGACCTGGTTAGCAGTCAAATGCCTTACTCACTGCACCACTAGAGCTCCTTCCAGAGCTCCTTAGCACTAGTAAAATTTCCCTACATTTGATAGTCCTGTGTTCTTTAGTGTCCTCTTTTACTCCCTTTCGTATTGAAATCTCTCTTACTAGTTTACAGTACTTTACAATAAATTTTGCATGTTCATATTACAGGTGGGTGTCTGTCTCCTTAGTCACCCTAATTTACATACTCCCCAGCTTATATGACCTCTTTTGCTGTCTCCAGGTTGGTCCTTTGAAGATTGGGGTTCCTTTTTGTTATTCTCATCCTGGCCTTTATCATCACCACTGCCTCTTTCAGATCCATCCACAGTAACAATCCAGTTACTGCACAAAGACAAACATGTAGTAAAGGATTGAAGAAATTCATGCCTTTGATTGAATCACTTCCTCTAGGGATGCTTTGCAAAAGACAAAATTTCACAAAGGGTAATGTGAAAAGAGCCTGTATCTCAGAATCAGGGCCTGAGATTCTCAGCCCAGCCTAGCCTCTCATCCATATGTTTTCAGATGGGAAAACTGAAGAGAAGTTGTGATGAACAAGTCATATCTAAGATGCTCTAATTAGCTGCTGGAAGTTCTCTTCCCTGCCTTAGTTCCCATTATTTAATGTGACTCTCATGAAAACCCCTGTTCTTATAGATTGGTGGGATAAGTCTTATTATTATTCTAATCATGTTATTATTATTATATAGTGATTTTCATTTGGGGGAAATCTTGCCTCCTAGAGGGCATGTTTGTCCAAATGGGGGAGGGGCAGTACTACTGGTATTTAGTGGGGAAAGGTCAAGGGTGATGTTAAATATCACACAGTGCACAGGACAGCCCCTACAACAAAGAATTACTGGCCCAAAATGTCAATAGTGCCAAGAGTGAGGAGCCCTGAATTAAAAACTGAGGCACAGAAAGGGGAAAATGGCTTGCCTGGAGTCATATAGAGTGTGGAGCAGAGTCTGAAGGAATGCCCAAGTCCCCTAACTCCCAGCTGGGTTCTTGTCAACACTCCCTCATGCTTCTCCTTGGTCCAAGGGTAGGAAAGGAGTTGGGAAGCCAGTGAGATCCTGCTCCCAGGAATACTGAGCCCACAGTTGGCTGGCATTCTCCTCTTGACAGGCCTGCCCTGCCAAACCTCAGCCATTTTCCAATGCAACCATCTGTTTTCTCAACTCCTGTTCTGAGATTCTGGGAAGCTGCTGAGAAAAATGCCCCCAGTGAATACTGGTAACACTGCCAAGGTGTAAGTGCCAATGTAAGCTAGCTCCCGCATGCATCGCTCATCCCGCCTCTGACCTTCCTGTTTTCTGCCCTTTCTCCTCCTATGTTCAATGACTATTCAAATTCTCCACTCTTCTCAAGCTCTGTTCCTCCCTCACCTCCCAACCATCACCTCCCTCACTCCCAACAGGCAACCTGAATTCTTCCAGTACTTCTTTCTCTCCTATTTCTAAACTTACTCTCAGCCATCTCAGGAAGAGAATGTTTCCTCTCTTGGTGGAAGGCCAGCCCCTTCTTGTCCTCTGGAGCCATTCCTTTCCACTTCCACAGGGGCCTGTCCCTACTGACCTCTCTCTCTCATTTGTTAACTCCTCCAACTCTGCCACCTAAGGATTCCCTGCACACAGCCTGTCAAATCTCCCCCATACTTAATTCTAACATAAATTCTATCCTTGCAATCCTCTGGCTCTTTGAGCCACTTTCATTTCTTCCCCTCCCATCCACTCACTGTTCCAGCTGTCTGGATTAGCTCTCTCCAAGCCTGCTTCAGATGAAAAGCTCCTACCTACATACACAATTAAAATGCTTCATACATAGTTAAAATGTCAGCTTTTCTAAGGAACCATAGCAGACTGTTGCCCCATCCCATCTCCCCTTGGCTCTGAGTTCTGTAGCTGCAGACAGTTCCTGGTGTGCTGACAGCTTCCCATCTCAAATGTCTGCATGAGAGCTTCCTCCACCCAACACCAGCAGACCCTACTTGGCTATGTGGCTGGTGTAGGGGGCAGGAGGAAAGGATGCCCACCCCCCAGTCACTGGATAGATGCCCCAGCCTCTGTACCCTCAAGGAAGGTAACTCTGAGATGTCTTCTGCTGTCTTCCGACAATCCCCAGCAGGACTGAGCCCACAGCTGTCACCCTCTCATGAAAACTTGCTTCTTGGCTTTTCCCCCTCCCTTGAGTCATTCTCCTCATTCCCTCACTGGGGTCCTTGGGGGCCATTCTCAGATAAACTCCCAGCCCCAGAGTCCTTGCCTCAAGTTGGCTCCTGGCCGCCCACCCTAAGGCAGACACTCACCCCAGCTGACCCCTCTTGCTGCTGATACCTGTTATTGACTTCCTGAGGCAGAGGCTCCCTGTTTCAGTTCCTGCCTTTGTGCCAGACTGTGAGCTCCTCGAGGGTTAAGACAAATTCTTGCTCACCTCTGCATCCCATAGCCCAATACAACGACCAGCACTTCAGTGGTGGGAGGTGCTCACTGAGTGAGAGAGTGAGTGAGAAAGCAAGTGAATGCATGACTAGATGTGTCTCCACTTAGTGGACAGACCTTGCAAAGTGAATCATTTGTTGTGTGGGGACTGCTCTAGCCTCCTCTCTCCTCCCTCTCAGCAGGCCCATCCTTGCCCGTCCTGCCCAGGCCCAGGGCCATCATTCTGCTATTGACTCCACATCCAGCCCTCTGTGAGAACCTGCTCCATGCAGCCAGGACGCCTTCTGCCAGAACAGTCCTCAGATGAGCGGGCCTCTGGGCAGGAGATTCCAACTCGGTTCAATAAAGGTGACAGGAGTCCAGTGCAATGCTATTATCATGTGACATAATTCAATACTGTCTCCAGCAGATGTCGTTTTGGAGGGATGGATTTGTCCCAGCTGGACTCCAGGGCTCTCTCAGAAGCACTGGGAACAGCCACCTGATGCGTGGATGTGAGCAGCCCCAGGGAAGGATGACTTCTACAGATCAACTTATTCAGTTTCATGTAAGAGCAGGGTTTTCAGAGGAAGAATTAAAACTATTGTTGGGAAGTGAAGCAGCTGCTGCCAAGCCTACAGTCATGGAGACCACTGTCAGCTTTGAAACCCTGGGGAACCAGGACAATATGAGCAAGTCCAGGAGGTAGGAGGATCAGCCAGCATCCTGCTCTCATGAAGTACCATATTACAGATGAAAAACTGAGACATGTGGAGGCAGAGGGGGCAGTCCAAGGTCACACACTGAGTCAGTTGTTGACCTGGAACTCTGAGCCTAAATCTAGACAGCTCTGCATCCTGCCCTCTGACTCCCCAGCTTCTCTGAAGAGTAATGGGGTGAGAATCATACTGAAAGTAAACAAACAAGCAAGCAAACAAAACACCCCAGGTTGACTTGCAGGCTATGTCTGCCCTTTTTTTTTTTTTTTACATAGACACTGGCCTAGGAATCAGGGGCCCTGGAGATCTGGTACTGACTCCGTCCCTCACTTTCTGTGTCACTGGACATGCCTATTCCCTCTGTGCATCTCAGTTCCTTTATCTGCAGAATGAGGAGGTTGATAGTCTCTAAGGAGCCTCTCCTCTCTAAAACTCTGACACTCTGGGTCTCAGCGTCTCCATCTGTCAAGTGAGCCTAATTCTCTACTTCCCTGGATGCTGTGAGGATTGTGTGAGGTTCAGGAGGAACTCCTTGGCACAATTCCATGAAAGCAAACCCTGGAACAGCAATAGCATCACTCACCCAGATCCAGCAAGGTGGTGAGGAGGATGAAGCTGGTTCCACATCTAAGTTGCTGGAGGAAGTGGAGGAGAAACCAATGTGTCATTTCTCAGCCAGGGAGCTCTGGAATAAGGAGAGGGGTTTCAGGATGGGTTATAAAGTTTGGAGGCCCTGAAATCCTCCCCATAGGGTAAGAGTGTCTTCGAAACCATAAGGCTTACCTCTACCCCCAGTACTTTTCCAGAAAGTGACATAGAATCTTAGATCTTTGGCTGTTTGTCCAAAGGAGTCTTGGCAGGAATGAACTGTGGGCAAAGAGCTGGGGAAGGGAAACAGAAAGAAGAGATTTATAAGGCAGTGGGAAAGAAGAAGAGGAGGACAATGGAAAGAGGAAGAGGAGGGGGAGAAGGAAAAGAAAGAGGACCTAGAAGAGGAGGGCTGGCTCCTCCAGAACATGTGGGTTCTATGGTTAGAAAGACCTGAGATCAAAGGCTGACTCCACCACTTAGAAGATGGGGGACTTTGGACTCATCACTCAACCTTTCTAAGCCTCAGTTTTCATATCTGTAAAATAGAGACAAGAATGGTACCTCTTTTTTTGGGATAATCTTGGCAAAGTGCTTAGCCCCATGCCTGGTTCAGAGTTAGTTATCTATACACAAATGATATACACTAGATGAAGTCTCAGCATCCTGGCTTCTAAAGATCATTCTGGCTGTACTTCCAAAACAGATTTGGTTGTTTTTCTGGAAGTCCCTGGTATATTTGATATTCTTTACCAACACCTTAATTCAAATGTATCAATTCTTCTTTGGTCTTCCTTATCCATTGAGCAGATGAGCAGGTGGGTTTGTCCAGGTTGAGAGAAGCCTGAAGAGGTACAGAAACCCAGATCACACATGCAAAGATATACAGTTAACACAATTCTATTGTATTAATGGTAGCAGAACTTTTTCTTATCTGGCAATTATATTAGTGAAGACAACAGTTATGAGTTCATGTGTTAATGATGGCTATACTAATTAATATAATTAGACACTGAAGGCCAATTTCATGCCAACAGATCAATAAAGAAGAGTCGTAACTAAATGAGCAAGTGACTGTCATACGTTCAAACACTGGGTGCAAACATTAGAGAGATGGGAGAGATGGCACTGACTGTGGGACAGCCACCCTGGGGAACTCCCTGTGGTCAGCATTCAGTATCAAATGAGTCACAGGAGGTGAGAGAACATTTCATAAATCCTATACAGAGTGAGTAGTGGATAGCCTCCAATCCAGTTTTGTCTGATGCCAATACTCCGGCCACTCATCAAAGTTGGCCAACTCATTATCTTTGGTGTTGACCTTCCCAGCCCACAAAGCCCACCACCATTTGGGAGAGAGACCAGCCCAGAATTGAGGGGTATATAAAACCAAAGTGAGGTTACTTTCCCTTCAGTCCTGATGGGCTGAACAGGAAGTATAATCAGGGACTATGGTCAGCGAGGCCAGAAGACTGGATGCATTGAGCTGTGCGTTTCTAGCTCCCTAGGACTATGAACTTTTTAGAGGCTTTCTCCTCACCCTCCAGCAAAGCAGCCCCCCCATGGACACTAGAACTTTCTCTTCTTAGTGGGCTATGACCAATGGGTTATGGATGCAGGTGGAACTCAAGATGAACACGTTTTTGAATCGGGATAAAATACCAGCTAAATATTTGTTTTCGATTTTCTCTCCTGAGTAATTGAATTATGAAATGTCAGTTGTTTTAATATGAGATATGTATCACCATATCCAGAGTCTATTAAATGTAGAGTCAGTCAGCCACACACATACATATAGAAACAATTACATATGCACATGCACATACACACATACCCTACAAGAAGAGGCCATTGGGGCTAGCTTCCTTGTTTAAAAATCCTAAATGGTCTTTAGGAAGCAGGAAAAAAAGCCTCCAAACTCAAGAAAATTCCTTTTCCTCGTACTTGCAAATGCCATGCACAGTGTTGTTGTTGTTGTTATATGCCATCAAGTTAGACCCAACTCATAATGACCCCTCCTTGGGTTTCTGAGGCGGCATCACTATGGAAGTAGATTGCACAAACTTCCTTCTGAGGAGTGGCTGGTGGGTTTGAACTGCCAGCCTTCTGGTTAGCAGTCAAATGCCTTAGGCACTAGCTACCAGAGCTCCCAGCCATGCATAATAATTGTCTTAATCTTGTTCTTCCAGTTCCCCTCCCTTCCCTACAGCCCCACTTTATTCTTGGGGATCCTATCTTCTAAACTGGGGAGTAGGGGCAGATGTAAAGTCTGCAGAAGTGATCACCTTCTTGGAGTCTTCTCTGAGCTCCTTTTCTTCCAACTTCCAAAAAGTAGAGACAGAATAGAAACCTTAATGTAGCCAGAGCTCACCTGTTGAAATGGCTTAATCTGCTTCAGCACAATGGGACAGGATTTCTATCTCTGGGATTGTTGTTGTTGTTATGTGCCGTTGAGTCAGCCCCGACTCATAGCGACCCCTCCTTGGGTTTCCGAGGCGGTATCACTACCTTTCTTCTGAGGAGTGGCTGGTGGGTTTGAACCGCCAGCCTTCTGGTTAGCAGTCAATTGCCTTAGGCATTATGCTACCAGAGCTCCCATCTCTTGGATAAGGCTGAAAGATTTTGACTAGTTTCCAACCAAAAAACCCCAAACTCACTGCCATTGGGTCGGATTCGACTCATAGAGACCCCTCCTTGGATTTCTGAGGCAGTATCTCTAAGGAAGTAAATTGCCCAACCTTCTTTCTGAGGAGGGGCTTATGGGTGTCAGCCTTCTGGTTAGCAGTCAAGTGCCTTAGGCACTATGCCACCACATTGTTGTTGTTATATACTGCCCTCAAGTTGGATCCGACTCATAGTGACCCCTCCTTGGGTTTCTGAGGCGATACACTACAGAAGTAGATTGCCCAATCTTTCTTCTGAGGAGTGACTGGTGGTTTTGAACCACCAGCCTTCTGGTTAGCAGTCAAATGCCTTAGGCACTATGCCACCGCCACCACATTTGTTGTTGTTATGTGCCTTGGAGTCAGACCCGACTCATAGTGACCCCTCCTTGGGTTTCAGAGGTGGTGTCACTATGGAAATAGATTGCCCAACCTTTTTTCTGAGGAGTGGCTGGTGGGTTTGAACCGCCAGCCTTCTGGTTAGCAGTCAAGTGCCTTAGGCGCTACGCTACCAGAGCTCCCGCCACCACTTTACAACCTAGAAAATCCTACGGGGCATCTCTACTCTGTCACATGGTGTCACTATGAGTTGAAATTGACTTGACAACAACAAAGCAAGGGAAACTGGGAACCTCCCACTAATGGTGCCAGGACCTGGGGACACCCAAGTTACTTAGAGGTCTGCATCCAGCCATAGGTTCACAGGTTCTTTGATCCCACTAATTTAGTATTTTGAATCCATGCATAGTGTGCACTCTGAAATATTCATGATTATTTTAATATGAAATACAAAAATAATGGGCACTTCTATTTTAAAGTTGACACAGAGGGAAGATGTCTTATGTCTATCCTATGGCTTTATGCAACCCTGTACATCACCAAAATTCCTCCAGCAGGAGATGTGTGTGGGTACACTACCTACAAGGTAAAGTTAAAGCTCCTTAGCTTGGCATTCAAGGCTTTTCTGTTCAGGGTCCTGACTAACTTCTTCATAAAATCATCCACCACTTCCTCCTCCTCCCCTATTTACCCCCTCCAACCCTCTCTACACATACTCTCACACATACAAAGGACTCCTTTGAGCCCCTGAATCACCTCCCAGTACTCTTTGAGCTGCACCCTTTCCATGAAGAAGGTGGGTTTTCCCCCTGCCCCCTCTGCTCCTGACTGTGAATACAGATATGTGTCCTCAACCCTCCCAGCACACTGAGCCCACACCACCCAGAGGGCAGAGCCAAGGGTTTGCTGGTTTTGAAGAATAAACCTGGGCTGGCCCCATGGACTCATTTCCTTCTTTGAGTCTGTCCTCAGTGGGGGAACTGATCATGGGCCCTTCCCTGCAATGAGCAGACTGAAGAGAGTTCCTGAGCTTGGAAGCCTAGGTCAGCTGCAGCTGAAAAGTTAAGGGTTGAGCTTTTGAGATTTCTCTCCGCCTTCATGCTAATTGGGGCTCAGTGAGACTTCAACAGCATTAGAGATTCTGTTGGAGATGAGGCCTCTACCAGGAAGCCTGAGTGAGAAATTTCTTCCTGCTAAACCTCTTCCTGCTGCTTTAGCACAGGGCTGGGGGTCCAGGAGGCTCTAGGGATGGACACACAAAACCACAGCTGGTCCATGGCAACATCATGCAGGGATGGATTATCCAACAAGCAAAGTAAGCACTTTGTACTTCCTTACTAATCTGTAGTGAGCAGTTTCACAAACCTATGTAAAGTTGTTCACTACAGATTAGTGAGCAAGCACAAGTAAGCTCATGTTTACCTTTCTTACTATACTTTGTCCCTTTCAGGGACTGTACATTTGAAGAGGCTTTAATTCTGTAGGAAGGTACTGTGTGGGGCTGGGAGAGAGTCAGATGTCAGCCACACTTAGAAGCAGAATCTTTGATGTGGTAAGAAAATGTGAAATTGTTCACTATATATTAGTGAGTAAGCACAAATAGGCCTGTGCTTACTTGCATATTGGGTAATCCAACACTGGCATCATGCATGGCCCAGATCTTGAGGGGTCAGAGTAGGAAGGGGCAGCTCTACACTGATGGGTCAACAGCCCCACTGACACTTGCTTTTGGGTTCTGGGGCCTCACAGACGGGTTGGGCAATGTCCTTTCTCTTGGGGGGCTCACAGTCTTCTGGCTGGTGGGTGAATCACAAACTGAAGACCAGCAAGAGGCCATGACTCACTCTAGGCCTACAACCAGGAAATAGTGAGGTTGGGGCAGAACCCAGGGCTCCTGACATCCAGGCTGCCTAACTAGGACCTGTTCTCCCAGGGCCAGGGCAGCGTTAGGGGGCTGATGTTCCTGGGGAAAGATCTTTTTTTTTTTTTTTTTTTAAATATTTTATTGTAATTTGGGTGAAAGTTTACAGAGCTAATTCATTTTCCATACAGCAGTTCATGTCATTTTGTTTCATGACATTGACTGCAATTCTCCACAATGTAGCAGCTCTCTTCCCACATTCTCCCTGTAGTTACTTCTTCCCTGTGTCCTTCTGTCCCTTGCACTCCTGCACCCCGAGCTGTCTCCCAGTGCAAATACTGCCCTTCTGTTCTCCCATGATTGATCACTCCAAGGAGTGTATCTACCTGATGTAAATGTTTATCCGATATGCCTATTGTTTGGCTGGAAGCCACAGGAGTGAGTTCAGATCCAGACCTGAAGGATAACTAGGGGCCATAGTCTCAAGGGTCTCACCAGGCTCTACTAGGCCAGCAAACCCAGCCTTTTTTTTTTTTTTTTTTTTTAATGATTTTGAGCTTTGTTCCACATTATTCTCCCACTCTATCCAGAATCTCCTGCACTGATAGCCCTCCGAGTGGTTGACAGTGGTAGCCAGGCACCATTCAGTTCTTCTGGTCTCATGGTCATGTAGACTGAGGATCACACAATCTACCAGTGCCTTGGACTAATTGTCTCCATGCTTCTTTGGTTTTCTTCATTCTTCTTTGCTCTCAATGAAGGGAGACTCATTGTTGCATCTAGGTGGCTACTTGCAAGCTTTTAAGACCCCAGTTGCTATTCACCAAAGCAGGACTTAGAACAATGCTTTTGTGCAGTATGTTATGCCAATTAAGCTTGATGTCTCCTGCGGCCACAGTCCTGAGCCCACAAGTCCAACTGCTCACTCTCTCCAGGTAGCTGGCTGTGGCCAAGAAGCTACCACAGTCTTGCCCCTTGTCAGCTCTACTATACAGCACATACAAATACACATGTAGGAACATTGCTAACCCTATACATGCTCATGGGCACACTCCCCACTACCTAGACATACCTGATCGTCCAGCCTGTCCACCCATCTGTCCACTTGTAGGTCAACGCTTGCCATCACTGACAACACTGAACTGTACATGTAAAACTGGGGAAAGATCCTGACTTATTATGGGAACTGAGCTGAAGTTAAAAGGAAAGAAACTTGATCCACTCCCACTTCTACCCCTTCCTCAATCTCTCAACACCCAGCTGGCTGTTCTCTCTCTCTCTTTCTCTCTCATTCTCTACCAAATTCTGTCCTTGAAAAATGGCACTGCAGCCATTAAGAAATTTTCAGTTGAGTGACAACAAAGTGACTTAAAGTAATTTGGGAGTTTATTGACTCAGTTAACAGAGAATCTTAGAGATAGGTCTATCTAGGTGTTGTTGACCACACTCTGCCTATTTTTGGCTTTGTTTCTCTGACATTCTCTCCTGTCTGCCCTCCTCCACATGTTGCCTTCATTCCTGGCCCCTTACACCATCACTCCATGGCAGAAAGAAGAAGAGAGCTGGTTCCTTCTGAGAGCTTCCTCCAAAAAGAGGGGAGGGTCCTCTTTCACAGAAACCTCAGCAAACGTTTCTTCTCCTTTCATTCATCTGAACTGGACCAGTTACCATACCCAGCAGGATGGGATATGCAGAGAGGCTTAAGCCAATCAGGACCCACACCTGGAATTGAGAGTGGGTCCTTCCTACCCAGACTAGAAGGCTGAGTTGGGACAGGGTGGTTCCCCAAAGGAGCATCTCAAGGTCTAGGTGGGAAGAGGTGAAATGGAAGCTGAAGAGACAACAAAGAACTGTGACAAACCCCATTGCCTGAGATCATTAACATCGCCAATATGGACACCTCCCTGTCCCTCCAGCCCCGTTTTCCATGTTCCACCTTATGCCCAAACTGAGCTGAGGTTCATCGACAGTGCAGGCTGTTCATGATTCCAGGCAGTGGTGCTTGTGTGCCCTCTACCTGGGGTTCCCCCTACCCCCACCCCATTCATTCTGTAGATGCCAGCATCACCTTCTGCAACTCTGAAAGGAGTCACCTCTGGTGTAAGTTCCCACAGTACATCATTTCCACCACCACCATTCACACCATTATGGTTATGCCACCTTACTGCCTTCCTCAACCTTCCTCTCCACACACAGAACTCATCTGTTCCTTCAAGCCATGGACCTGGACAAGTCTTAATTAATCTCTTCATTCCCAGGCCCTGATGACTGCCCGGTTTAGAGCAAGAACTCAATAAATATTTGTTGAATTAATGAAAATAAGTTTGTGTTCTAGACATGGTTTCTGTGAAGTTGCTTGCGTTTTAACAAATGAAAAGCCTCAAGCCAAAGGAACGAAGCTCAATTGGTAGAATTTCAGGCACCAGAAAGCTGGGGCCAGAGCTTCCTCTATTGTTTGGTGCCTGAGGGAGGCAGAGGCTGTCACAGCAGGTGGAATTTTCCATTCATGGCTTTCCACTGCAGAAACAATCATGTTGTCTCCTGAAAACACAAATGTGTCATGGAAACAAATGTGTTTCCCCTTTGGCTTACTGGTGGGAAGAAATTTGTCTTGTCAGGTTTCCTTGCCCTGGTTCTGGTTGACAGAACATTCCTTCCTGACATCCTTATGAGTTGTGAGGGTGATGCCCTAGCTGACTCCCTCCATCACAGCTCTTTGACCTCACAGCCATCAAGCCTCACCTTCCATCCCAGTTCTGTCTGGCAAGTTGAGCCCCCTGTGGTAGCTGCATGTTTGAAGAAGCTTCCTTGAACAGCCTAGATATTTCTGTATCAAGCCCATTGCCTAGCTGCTTCTCTTGAGCTGAACTTGGGACCTTCCTGATCACTGGGCCTTTTCCTGGTGCTTGTGCCCAGCCCCCTTGTGTCCCAGCTCCACTCATTGACAAGCCTCAAGCTCTTCCCCTCCACCCTCCACCCTGCCCAGAGCCATCCCAAGAACCCCCAGGTGACAGTCTCCACTTCTTTGCCCCGAGCCAGCCACCCAGGGGATGGGAGAATGGGATTATTATAATTATCGTTATTGTTACTGGTGCAGAAATGACAGTGGATCCAGCCAAGAGCCTAGTGGGAAAAAGGAAGCTCAGTGGGTGAGGGTGGTCAGGGCAGCCGCTCTCCAGAGTAGGGAGAGTGATCATGACCCATTTTTACCCTGACACTCTTTGCTTTTGCCAGTTTATTGAGCATCTTCCACTCGGTCCTGGGTGCCAAACATGAGGCAGCCTCAGCCAATCTGAATATGCTGCCAGGCTGTGGAGTCCCAGATTCCACCATAGTTACATTGGCTGCACTTGAATGAAGGTGTCAGTAACAACATAGCCTCCTCTGTTACACCTCCTTGTGCAGTGCTTACAACAACTCCATGAGGCAGGTGAGAGGACAATCCTCATTCTACAGATGAAGGAACTGAAGTCCAGAAAGGTTAGGTCACCTGACTTACATCATCAGGCGGGTCAGAGATTAGATTCAAACCTATGTCCATGTGTCTCTGGAGGACTCCAATTCTAACCACCCAATGTCTTTAGCCTCTCTGCCTCCTGGGTATCCCATCCACCCACTATCATTGCCTTTGTGTAAGGCAGTTTGCCTCCTTGGACCTTTGTTTTCTCAACTGGAAAATGGAAATGACATCTTTTGGCCTTTCTGCTATTTGGGGATGTTGTGATATCACCCCAATCCCTCCTTCCTCCCCAAAAGAAATGACAAGAGCATCAAATACTAAGCACCTGCTGTATGCCCTGCCTGCACTACACACATGAGTTTGTCAGGCCCTCATAAAAGTCCTTGAGGAAAGAGCTGTGGTTCAGAGAGGTTCAGGAGCTCACTCAAGGCCACACAGCTAAGGACTCCAATGCGTAAACCATCTGACCCCAGATTCTACATCTTACCACATCCTGTTAGGGGCTGAGCTGCTTGACACCTTACTGAGAGTTGGCTGTAGAATAAAGTAAGGCTGAGATTAAGGGGGACTTCAAAAAATAAAGTTAGATCATGTCACTTCCTCCATTTAAAAGCCATACTCTGAACTGGCACTTATGGAACCCTGTGTGATTCGGCCCTGCCCAGATCTGCACTCTCATCTCAGGCCGTCTCCCCAGCTCTCTCTGTGCCACCAACTGACTCCTGGTGGTTCCTGGACCATCACTCTTTCAGGTCTGATCTGCCTGTGAGCTGTTCCCTCTTCCCAGAACACTCTTCTCCCTTCCTGCCTCCGCCCAGTTCCTTGGCCCTTGGTGTCCTCAGATAAAGCCACTAGGCCTTGGCACAGTCCATGAGGTCCCGCCTGATCTGGCCCTTGTCAGGTTTCCAGCCTTGCTCTAGCCATGCTGGTTGCCTCTGTTCTTGGCCTGCCCCAAACTCCATCCTGCCTCACAGCCTTTGCCTAAGTTGTTCCTGCCACCGAGAAAGCTTTCCTCTGTCCTTTTTGCCTGACTGGCTCCTTCTGATCCCTCTGGTCTCAGCTCAGATATCTTCTCAGTGAGGCCTTCCCTGCACCCCTATCCCAATAAGGCCCTCTTGTTCTCCCTCATGTTGTTCCAGTCTCTCATTTCATAATAAGTACCTAGTTACAAATTATATTAATCTGTTTCTCTATATATGTCTCTCTCTCCTCCAGGCAATAAGCTCTCTAGAGGAGGCAACCTCCTGTTGTGTTAATGATTAATTAAAAAACCAAAAAACCCAGTTGCATTAAAAAAACCAAAAAACAAAAAACGAATTGCCTTCAAATCAACTCTGACTCATGGTGACCCCATGAGTAGAACTCTGCTCCATTTGTTTTCTGTGGTTGATTTTTCAGGAGTGGATCACCAGGCCTTTCTTCAGAACTCTTCTGGGTAGACTTGAACCTCCAACCTTTTGGTTAGCAGCTGAGCACACTAACTTTTTGCATCAATCGGGAACTCAGTTGTTCACAATGCCTTGCACAAAATAGACATTAATTAAATACACTGAATGAGTGAATTAATGAACAAAGTTGAAGGTCCTCAAACTCCTGAGTGAGAGTAAGATCCAGGGGTTGAGTCCTCTGAAGAGCCTGAGAGGTGCCTTCTCCCATAACTGTTATGTCTCCTTTGGTGTGTGGGGAAATCAGCAAAGATGCTGTTACCATGGTTACACACTTGGCAGCCCATCTCCCTAGTCAGACCTATATTTAATTTTACTTGGTTCTACTCATCACTTCTCCCAGTAAAATCATAACATTTTGACATTGTTGAGGGCCCAGGGATGCAAATGTCTCAATGTGCCACTGAAATGTCAGTCAGGGACCCTTCCACCCCCTTGCATGCCTCTTAATTGGAGGTCATTTTGTCCTTTGCTTGTTGGGTAGGATGTGCCTCTGGTGGGGGAGGTGGGTGATGCCTGAAGGCTCATAGTCATTGGGAACTTGAAGGACCACCAATGCCAGCCTACCTATCACTTAATAAGGAGCTCTGGTAGCACAGTGCCTAAGGTATCTATCTATCTGATTGCTAACCAAAACGTTGGTGGTGCAAATCCACCAGCCACTTCACGAAGCAAGATTGGCAAGCTACTTCTGTAAAGATTTATTGCCTTGGAAACCCAATGGGGGTCCCTATGAGTTGGAATCAACTCAATGGCAGTAGGTTATCACTTAATAGATGCTAAATAAATGAATTGACCTAATTGGTCCATCTGACAGTTATCTACTGATTGGTTTCCTCCTGTGATTTTCTTGTGTGACAAATACCTTCCTCATCAGTATTACATTATTCTAAGCCATACATCTTTCTTTTGTTTATTCGTTCTGCTCACAGAGCAGGAGCCAGAGTAGTGGTGGTCACAAGCCTTGGAGAGCACTTGGAATATGACCACTTCCAGGGGCCATTGGGACCATGATAGGGCACTTTGAAGACCGTTGTTGTTGTTATCTGCCGTCAAGTTGGACCCAACTCATAGCGACCCTTCCTTGGTTTCCGAGGCAGTATCACTACAGAAGTAGATTGCCCAATCTTCCTTCTGAGGAGTGGCTGGTGGATTTGAACCACTAGCCTTCTGGTTAGCATTCAAGTGCCTTAGGCAAGGAGCACCTAACCCAAGCCATGGTATTTTCAATCGCCTCATATGAATGTGAAAGCTGGACAATGAATAAGGAAGACTGAAGAAGAATTAATGTCTTTGAACTGTGGTGTTTGTGAAGGATACTGAAAGTACCATGGACTGCTAGAAAAACCAACAAATCTGTCCTAGAAAAAGTGCTCCTTAGAAGCAAGGATGGCCAGATTTTTGTCTCACCTACTTTGGTCATGTTGTCAGAAGGGACCAGTCTCTGGAGAAGGATATTATTCTCAGTAAAGTGGAGGGCAAGGGAAAAAGGGGAAGACCCTCAACAAGATGGATTGACATAGTGGTTGCAACAGTGAACTCAAGCATAGCAGGGATTGTGAGGCTGGTACAGAACTGGGCAATGTTTCATTCTGTTGTACATAGTGTTGTTATGAGTCAGAGCTGACTCGATGGCAACTAACAACAACATATTCCAGTCACACAGGCCAACACATAGGTTCCATTTTGCTCAAGCTATTTGTGTTCTTCCCCTTGCAATGAAACATTCTGTCTAAAACAATCAAACTCCAGAAGGGAAACAAGGCGCGGAACAGAGAAGCAGCAGAGCCAAGATGCTGCAAACAATCACAAGTGTAACCTGGCATCAGTGGGCCTGGGGCAGTGGGCTTGAGGCTGGGCCAGTCTGGGCTACTAGATAAACTTGGCCTTTAAGGGCTCCCCTGGGGCTAAAGAGCTGTGCTCATTTCACTCATACTCATTTCCTGTCTAGCTCTGTTGGCATTCAAAATGGGCCCCTGGGTAAAAGTAAGAGCGACTTAAGATTCTAGACTCACCAAGCTATAGAATCTGAGAATCATGTTCTTAGAAATTTAGGATTATAGTATCTTATTCTTCTTGTTAGATGCCATTGAGTTGACTCTGACTCACAGTGACCCTATGTATAAGAGAATGAAACTCTGCCTGGTCCTGTGCCAGCCTCACAATCCTTGCTATACCTGAGCCCATTGTTGAAGCCACTGTGTCAATCCATCTTGTTGAGGGCTTTCCCCTTTTTTGCTGATCCACCACTTTACCAAGCATGATATCCTTCTCCAGGGAATGGCTCATTCTGACATGACCAAAGTAGGTGACACGAAGTCTGCCCATTCTCACTCCCAAGGAGCATTCCAGCTGCCCTTCATCCAGGACAGATTTGTTTGTTCTTCTGGCAGTCCATGATAATTTCAGTATTCTTCACCAACACAACTCAAAAGCATCAACTATTTTTAGGTCTTCCTTATCCATTGTCCAGCTTCCACATGCATATGAGGCAATTGAAAATATCATGGCTTGGGTCAGGCACAACTTAGTCTTCAAAGAGACATCTTTGCTCTTCAGCACTTTAAAGAGATCTGTTGCAGCAGATCTGCCCAGTGCAATATGTCCCCTGATTTCTTGACTGCTGCTTCCATTGGTGTTGATTGTGAAACCAAGTAATATGAAGTCTTTGACAACTTCAATCTTTCCATTTATTGTGGTGTTGCTTATTGGTCCAGTTTTAGTAGAAGATTTAGTATTCAACAATTCCTTCAATAAATATTTTGTGAATTTCCACTTTGTGTAGGATCTGTGCTGGGTGCAGGGCCACAGAGTTGAAGACAAGTGTCACTGTCTCTGTCCTCATGGGTGATCCATTCTAGAATCATGGAATTTTTGAGTTAAAGGAACTCAGAGTTGAGGAGACTCTGGAAGGCTCTAGCTTTGTCTTTTTATCCCTGCAGAGGAGGAAAGACCTGTGGAAGGAGTGGCCTGGGCGAGGAGGTCAGAAAGGGTGACTTGAGAAGACCAGATTGACTGAGGAGGAAACTAGGAAGAAAACATGTCTATAGTTTGGCCTCTCCTCTGCTCCATGGGTTGTGTCCTTGTTCTGTGCCGGCCAGTCCCTACTGCTGCCTCACTGTCTGCTGTAAAGTAGCTGCTGTTGCCCTGCAGATCTGGCCAGAGTGTATGTGTGGCTGTCAACTGGTTCATTACTCCAGAGAATATCCTGTACCAATTAAGTAATCCCTCTCCATCTCCCCTCCTCCATTCCTTGACATTCACTAGTCTGCTTTCTGGCACTTGGAATTTGCCTATTTTGTATATTTCATATAAAATGAATTATACAATATGTGATCTTTTGTATAAATATTTTCATCTCTGACTTTTGCTTAACATAACGTTTTTTAGGTCCATCCAATCTGTTGCATGCACCAGCACTTCATCTTCATTCCTTCTCATGACTGAATAACATTTCATGTATATTTCACAATTTGTTATCGATTCATCATCTGATGATGGACATTTGAGTTGTTTCCATCCTTTGGCTATTGTGAATAATACTGCAGTAAACATTTGTGAACACATTTCTGAGTAGACACATTTTTATTTATTTCTTACGTATCGTACCTAGGAGTTGAATTGCTGGGTCATATGGTAATTTTATGTTGAACTTTTTGAAGAGCCATCAAACTGTTTTCCACAGTGGCTGCACCATTTTACATTCTTACTGGTAACGTTCAAGGGTTCATACTTCTATACATCCTTGCTAATACCGTTATTTCTCTTGCTGTTGTTGTCATTTGCCGTCGAGTCAGACCTGAATGACAGCGACCCCTCCTTGGGCTTCTGAGGTGGCATCACTACGGAAGTAGATTGCCCGACCTTCCTTTCAAGGAGTGGCTGGTGGGTTTGAACCGCCAGCCTTCTGGTTAGCAGTCAAGTGCCTTAGGCACTACTCTACCAGAGTTATTTCTCTTAGTGAGTGTGAAATGATATCTCATTGTAGTTTTGATTTACATTTTCTTAATGATGTTAAGCATCTTTTTTTTAAAAATTTTTATTGTGCTTTAAGTGAAAGTTTACAGAGAAAATTGGTTTCCCATTTGATAGTTTGCACATACAGTGTTCTATGACGTTGGTTGCATTTCCCACAGTGTGTCAGCACTCTGCCATTTCTATTCTGGGTTCTCTGTTTCCTTTTGTCCAGATTTTGTGCCTCTTCCTGCCTTCTCATCTTTGTTTTTGGGCAAATGTTACCCTTTTGATCTCATATAATTAGTTGTTAAAAGGAATACATTCCTCTTGGGTATTATTGTTTATTTTATACTGCTGTTGAGTCAAATTTGACTCATAGTGACCTCTCCTTGGGTTTCCAAGGTGCTTTCTCTATGGAAGTAGATTGCCCAGTCTTCCTTCCGAGGAGTGGCTGTTAAGTTTGAACCACCAGCCTTCTGTTTAGCAGTCAAATGCTTTAGGCACTATGCCACCAGAGCTCCCTGTTTATTTTATGAGCCTGTTTATTGTTTGGCTGAAAGGTGGCCTCCAGGAATGGGTTCAGTTCCAGATCAGAAGGATGTCTTAGGGCCATAGTCTCAGGGGTTCCACCAGTCTCTGTCAGATCAGTAAGTCTGGTCTTTTCTGTGAATTTGATTGTTTTTTTGTTCTACATTCTTTTCCTGGGAGTTCCGGTGGCATAGTGCCTAAGGCATTTGACTGCTAATCAGAAGGGTGGCAGTTCAAATCCACCAACCACTCCTCGGAAGGAAGGTTTGGCAATCTACTTGTGCAGTGATACTGCCTGGGAAATCCAAGGAAGGGTTGGTATGAGTAGGGACTGACTTGACAGCAGTGAATTTGGTTTCTGGTTGTTTTGATTAGTGCATCTCTCTAATGGCTAACGGAAGAGCTCTTGTGGTGTAGTGGTTAAGGCATTTGCTTTTGTAAAGTTTTACAGCCTTGAAAATCCAATGGGATTGCTATGAGTCTGAATCAACTCCATGGCAGTGAGTTTTTTTTTTTTTTTGAATGGCTAATGATCACAAGCATTTTTCCATGTGTTTGCTAGTTGCCTAAATGTCTTCTTTAGTAAAGTATCTGTTCATATTCTCTGTTTATTTAATTGGTTTGTTTGTTTTTATGTTGTTGAGTTGTGGGAGTTCTTTGTATATTCTATATATTAAATCCTTATCAGATATATGATTTGCAAATGTTTTCTCTGATCCTGTAGGCTGCCTTTTCACAGTCTTGACAATGTCCTTTAATGTTTTTAACTTTTATGAAGTCTAGTTTATCTGTTTGTCCTTTTGTTGTTCATGCTTTTGATGTTAAATCTGAGAATATATTGCCAAATAGGAAGACATGAAGATTTACTCCTACGTTTACTTCCAACAGTTTTTTTTAAAAATATGTTTTATTGTTTACTTGTGTTATCTGGAATATGAAACAATTCAATTTTAAAATTTTACCAGGTATTCAATTACTGATATTCAGTGTCATTTCATTTTATGGTACTTTTTCAGTTTTAAAAGTCTAATTTGATTTCAAAGTTGTTGTTGTTATTTGCCATCGAGTAAGAGACCACACTAATTGGCATCTATAGATTGATAGGATATATCGACAGATAGCTGCACAGTGGCTGCCTTGCCTATTCCGACTCATGGCAACCCCATTATGGCAGAATGAGACATTGTCTGGTCCTGCTTCATCCTCACAATCATTAGCATGCTTAAGTCCATCACTGCAGCTAGTGGGCCAGTCTATCTCACTGAGAGTCTCCCTTGCCCTCGCTGTCCTTCTACTTCGCCAAATATAATGTCCTTGATTGACCCTCATGAAAACATGCCTGAAGGAGGTGAGTTGGACAATGTTCTGTTGTGATCGATTGGTTTGTATTTGCACTGATTTTCAGAAGTAGCTCACCAGGCCTTCCTTCCTAGTCTGTCTTGGTTGGAAGCTCTGCTGAAACTTGTCCACCATGGGTGACTCTGCTGGTATTTGAAATACCAGAGATATTTCAAGCATCACGGCAACACACAAGCCATCCTAGTATGACTCTTCCTAATAATTTTTATAGTTTTAGCTCTTGTATTTAAGTTGTCAATCCATTTTGAGTTAATTTTTTTATATGGAGTGAAGTCCAACTTCCGTTTTGGCATGTTACCCGGCAGCCTAAGCACCATTTGCTGATGAGACTATTCTTTCCCCAATGATTGGTCTTCACACTTGTTGAAAATCAGTTGGCTATACAGGTGGCCCCTGATTTAGGACACATTTGAGTTATGATGAGTTGCACTTATGATCGTCTTTTTTTTTTTTTTTTGTACGTGTTATCATTGTATGTACATACAATGATGAAGTGTGTAATTTGTTGATGTTACCATACTCAGATGTTCATTCACAGATGTTCAATGCTATGATTTAATGTTCAAAACACTGCTGTAAGTCAACAAAATCCTAGCCAATAGACTCCAACAGCATATCAAGAAAATCATTCATCATGACCAAGTGGGGTTCATACCAGGTATGCAGGGATGGTTC
>NW_006921618.1:17403070-17419821 GCF_000298275.1 Orycteropus afer afer
GGGTTTGAACTACCAGCCTTCTGGTTAGCAGTCAAGGGCCTTAGGTACTTTGCTACCAGAGCTCCCTTGAGAGTCATAACAGGTAGAAAACTGGGCAGTGCTCAACTCGAATAACATTGAACTGTGTACATACTGACAGCTAGTACTTAATAATGGCCTCAGAACATTCTCTTCACACAGATGGTCTAAACTAAGATGTGAAAATGGTGTATTTATATCCCAATACTATAGCTGCGATTCAGCCTATGGATCAAGGTGGAATTGCCACCTTCAAGGCATACTACCTACAGACTATGTTTGTTCAGGCAATAGCTGCAACAGATGGTGGTGCAGTAACACTGTGATTTCTGGATGAAGGATAATATTCTTCAGTGTACCTGGAACATTGCACATGCCTGGAAGAAGTTATGGAAAAATGTATGTTGTGGTATGGAAAAAATTGCTGAGTTATGTGATCAGGATAATATGATAGAAGAGATTGGTGGAAAAACTGTCCATATGGCAAGAATGCTGAATTCAGAACTTGATATTGTCAATGTGGAACAGCTCATAGATAATGAAGAAGAACTGACAGATCAAGACCTAATGGATTTAGAAGGGGGAGAAATACTGAAGGGAGAAAGAAATACAGAGAAAAAGGAAGAAGAGAAATTATCAGAAATTTTACAGTGAAAGGATTAGCTGATTTTTTTTCTAAACTAAATCAGGGGCTTCAGTTGCTTGAAAACATGACTCTAATGCTGATCACTTTGCCACAGTTGACAGGCAGATTAGGGAAGCAGTGGATGTTACCATGTGAAGAAAAAGGAATAGAAACATACAGAAAACTCTCACCAATTTTCTCACTAGAAATACCCTCTCCATTCCCAAGAATGATTCAGAACCTCACACAAGTAGAATTATTACTGCAACTGACTAAATGTTAACATTGGCCAACTCTTATTTATTGTCAGAGTAAATTTCTATGATTTGAATATTTTTAATGATTTTCAGGATACAATCTTTCACCTTCTTTGTTATGTTTATTCCGAGGTATTTTATTCTTTTAGGATACTATTACCAATTAAATTACTTCCTTAATTTCCTTTGTGGATTGCTCATTGCTGGTGTATATAAACGCAGGTACTTTTGTGTGTTGATCTTGCACCTTGTAGTTTTACTCAATTAATCTATTAGCTTAATTAAGCTATTTTTTATGGGTGTTTGGGATTTTCTATACGCAGAATCATGCCATCTTCAGATGGAGATAGTTTTACGTCTTCTTTTCTAATTTGGGTACCTGCTATTTCTTCATCTTGCTAAATTGCTTTGATTAGGACTTCCAGTATGATGTTGAATAGCAATAGTTAAACGAGATATCCTTGTCTTATTCCTGATCTTAGGCAGAATGCTCTCAGTCTTTCATCATTGAGTCTGATGTTAACTGTGGATTTTCCTTTCTAATCCTACTTTGTTGAGTGTTTTTATTATGAAAGGGTGTTGGATTTTGCTAACTAAATTTCCCACATCTACTGAAATGATTATGTAGGGTTTTCTCCCCCCTTTATTCTGTTAATATCTCGTATTAGAGGGTTTTTTTTTTTTTAATGTTGAATTACTTTTGTATCCTGGGATTCATCCCACTTGGTCATGGTTTGTATAATCCTTTTAATATATTGTTGGATGCAATTTGCTACTGTTTTGTTGAGGATTTTATGTCTATATTCCTAAGGGATACTGGTCAATAATTTTTTTGTGGTATGTTTGTCTTAGTATAATGGTAATGTTGGCCTCATAGAATGTGTTAGGAAATGTTCCCTCCCCTTGGAAGACTTTGAGTAGGGTTGTTGTTAATTCTCTTGTAAATATTTGGTAGAATTCACCAGTGAAGCCACCTGGTCCTGGATTTTTTTTTTTTTTCTCTCTTGTTGGGAGGTTTTTGATTACTGATTCAATCTCTTTTACTTGTTATAGGTCTGTTGAGATTGTTTTATTTCTTCTTGAGTTGGTTTTGGTAATTTGTGTTTTCCTAGAAATTTGTCCATTTCATCAAGATTAGCTAATTTGTATGGCAGTTGTCCATAGTATTACTTTATAGTTCTTTTAATTTCTGTAAGGTTGGTATTTATGTCCCCACTTTAATTTCTGGTTTTTGCTATTTACATCTTCTCTCTTTTCTGTTTGTCAGGCTAGCTAAAAGTTTGTTAATTTTACTGACCCTTTCAAAGAACCAAGTTTTGCTTTCATTGATTGTATAGTTTTTCTATTCTCTATTTTAATTATCTCTGCTTTAATCTTTACTATTTCTTTCCTTCTACTGGCTTTGGGATTGGTTTACTTTTCTTATTCTTCAGGTGGACAATTAGGTTGTTGATTTGAGATCTTTTTTTTAAAGTAGGTGTTCCCTCTGAGCATTGCTTTCTCTGCATTCAATAAGTTTTGGTACTTTATGTTAACATATTGATTCATCTCAAAGTATTTCCTAATTTCCCTAATTATTTCTTCTTGAACCCATTGGTTATTTAAGAGTATGTTGTTTAATTTCCATATATTTGCAAATTTTCCTTCTGCTATTGATTTTCAGTGAAAACCTTAAGAAGAGCAGTGAAAATATCACTGCCTGATATATTACTGGAAAACTATGAATAGCCATGAAACATTATCTGATATAGCTCTAGAAGATGAGCCCCTCAGATCTGAAGGCACTCAAAATACAACTGGGGAAGACCTGCCTCATCAAAGTAGAGTCAACCTTAGTGACATGGATGGAATAAAGCTCTGGGACCTTCATTTGATGATGGAGCATGACTTAGAATGAGAAAAAATAGCTGCAAACATGCATTAATAATTGGAACATGGAATGTACAAAGTATGAATCTAGGAAAATTAGAAGGTGTCAAAAATGAGATGAAATGCATAAAGATCAATATCATAGGCATTAGTGAGTGAAATGGACTGGCTTTGGCCATTTTGAATCAGATAACCATGTGATCTACTATGTCAGGAATGACAAATTGAAGAGGAGTGACATCACATTCATTTTCACAAAGAGTGTTTCAAGATCTATCCTGAAGTACAATGATGTCAGTGGCAGGATAATATCCATATGCCTACAAGGAAGACCAGTTAATAATACTATTATTCAAATATATGCATAAACCACTAAAGCTGAAGATGAAGAAATTGAAGATTTTTACCAACTTCTGCAGCCTGAAATTGACCAAACATGCAATCAAGATCTATTATTGATTATTATTGGTGATTAGAATGAGAATGTTGAAAACAAAGAAGAATCATTGGTAGTTGGAAACTATGGCCTTGGTGAAAGAAATGACCCTGGAGATCACATAATAGAATTTTGCAAGACCAATGGCTTATTTATTTCAAATACTGTTTTTCAACATCATAAACGGTGGCTATACACATGGACCTTGTTAGATGGAATTTGCAAGAGTCAGATTGACTACATCTGTGGAAAGAGGTGATAGAGAAGCTCAATATCATCAGCCAAAACAAGACCAGGAGCTGACTGTGGAGCAGACCACTCCTTGGAAGTGAGAATGGCCAGACTTTGTCTTACCTACTTTGATTATGTTGTTAGAAGGGACCGTTCCCTGGAGAAGGATATCGTGCTTGGTAAAGTAGAGGGTCAGTGAAAAAGATGTCAGTCTAACAAGATGGATTGACACAGTGGCTGCAATGATTGGCTCAAGTATAACAAGGATAGTGAGGCTGGTGCAGAACTGAGCAGTGTATCATTCTGTTTTACATATGGTCACTGAAAGTTGGAGTTGGTTCGACAGCATCTAACAACACCAACAGCATTGATTTCTATCTTCCCTTTGTCGTTGGAGAGAAGAGACTTTATATAATTTCAACCTTTTAAAATTTATTGAGAATTGTTCTATGACTTAACATATGGACTGTCCTGGAGAATGGTCCATGTTCACTTGAGAATTGTGAATATTCTTTTGTCGAGTGGAATGTTCTGTATATGTATGTGAGGTCTAGTTGGTTTACAGTGTGGTTCAAGTTCTCTATTTCCTTACTAATCTTCCAACAAGATGTTCTATCTATACTGAAAGGGAGATATTAAAGTTTCCAACTACTATTGTAGAACTGCCCATTTCTCCCTTCAATTCTGTTAATGTTTGGCTCATATATTTTTGGGCTCAGTTGTTTGGCCAACCTTAAACCCAGGAAACCTGGTTCAAAGCCCAATCCCTCAACCCTTGCACTAAAGTGATCTTTGAGGCTTTCAATGAATATTTATTGAGTTCTTTCTACACGCAAGGCTGTGGGGCTACTTTGTGAGCAAAAGCAGGCATAGTCCCTGCCCTCAAGGAGCTGCTAGTCCAGTTGAGGCAGATATAATCCCATAATTCAACGTGAATTTACAGGCATTTCAAATACTGTGAAGAAGAGGAACATTGTGCTATGAAAGCCTATCCTCTTAATAAGGGTTGAGTTTGACAAGGGAGGTTGGAGATAGTGTCCCTCTGGGAGTGATGTCAGAGCTGATCTGAGTTGGGGAAGAGGGGACGGAGGACTACTCCACACAGAGGGAACAACTTGTGTGAAGGCCCTGTGGCCATCAAGAGTGTCACATGGGACTGAAAAGCACCTGTGGACATGGAGCACTTGGGGAAGGCCAGGAGCCAGATCATGCAGGGCCTTGCAGTACACCAGTGGAGACTCCTCTTTATTCTGAAGGGAGAAGGAACCATAGAAGACTCTGAGTGGGCCAGAAGGGGTGAGGGGTGGGAAGCAAATGACACATCCATGTTCTGAGATGATTCTGCCACTGCCTGTTCAGGCTTCATACCCCATCCTCCTCCTAGAGCCAGAGAATAGGGTCCCATGCCCAGACAGGGCAACATGCCAGGAGTCTAGGCCTGCATCTAGGCCTGCAGCCATCTGGAACTCTACAGTGCCCAGGAGTTGCCTGGGAAGGAGTCTTCTTTCTTCAGGAAAAGTATTTCTTTGCCTCCCAGCAGGAAAGTCTTAACTCTCTGTAGCGACTTAAACTCATGAGGGGCTGCAGTGCCATTTTCCTGGTTGGTTTCAACACAACCCCCCAACAAGGGAGTTGGGACAGCATAGGGAAAGATTTAATGTAGGAATAATGACTAAACAGCTATGATACTCATAATAACAAGGGCCATCACTTGCTGAACAATTACTACATACCAGACTCTGACTCATTTGCTCAAGGCATCCTCAAAAGAGCCTCAAAAGAGCCCAACAAAGTTGTCACTCTCCCATTTTACAGGTGAGGAAACTGAAGCAGAGAGAGGCTAAGTAACTTTCAAGGTCTCACAGTGGTCAAGTGCTAGAGCTGTGATTCAAGCCACACACTGGTCTGACTCTAGAGCCCATCTCCTATCTTCTGTGCCTCTCTCTGACCTTCTTGCAATTCTGTGAAATGAGGCTTTTTTTTTTTTTTTGTCTTTTTGGAACCCCCTCTCTTCTTGTGAGACAGAAATATGATATTGCATATAAAGTACTTATCACAGGGCCTGACACAGAGTAGGTGTTTTGTGAACAGTAATTGTTAGTATTAAGATTATGTTTGATCACAGAAGGGATCTCTGTTCTGACACTGCCATTCTGGATGGTCAAGTATGTGTGTGTGCGGTTGCTGTTTATTTATTCCTCACCCTCACCTGGAGGGAGGGAGACAGCTAGTTCAGTGGAGGCAGGTGAGCTTCAGTTGCCTTTGAATGACTTGTGATTTATTCATCAGCTCCCTGCAGACATCATGCCCCGATCCCACCCCCTAACCCTGGGCTTGAGTCCTGCATTCCTGAATTTCCCATATCCAGTCAAGCAATATCCCTTCACTGGAGTAATTCCAAGCAAGCTGTTCCTCCCAGCACCTCCAGTGGGGGTTAGAGCACCAGGGACCCTGAGAAGATGCTGAAACCCACATGGTGCTGGGACATCACAACAACCCCTGTGGGATATGCAGCGCCACCCCCATTTCACACACAAGCAAACTGGGGCTCTGGGAGGTGAAGCATCTTACCCAGACTCATGCAGCTTGGAAACAGCAGACCCACATCAGGGCCCAAAGCCCAAGGCTTTTCTCCTGGAATGTCTTGGTGTGGCTGTGGTGGCCAGATCTGTGGCAGCCACAATGAGGGGGCAGATGAGCCCTCATGGAAGGACAGGCACTAGACGGATGCAGGTGTCTGAGTTTGGGCCCTGTTGCTCTCTTTGGCCCAGAATGGCTCAACCAGAAAGGGCTTTATTACTTAAATCACATCTACTAATTATCACTCTCTTGTCGGATCACTAAACAGCAATGAATTTGTTTTTTCTTGGTTTTGGCTGGACATTGAGAGATTGCCTTAGCACCAAGGTGGAGGGTGAAAGAGGCTTTGTTGGAGATGAGGGAATAAAAGAGGATTAGGCTTGACAAAAGCTGGAGGGCCTGGATGCAGAGAAGACTGGAGGTCACAGGCGGAGGGTGTCTGGAGTCTGGGGATGCCAGGTTCATGCCTAGCAACCCCATTACTGATTCCTGTGTGACACAGGCAAGAATGTTAACCTCTCGGAGCCTTGGCTTCCTCCTGGATAAAATAGTTCTGTCTGTTTATATCTTCCCCTCATCATGTGCCCTGTGCTGGGACTTTTGGAAATCTCAGGAGTGGGAGACAGAACCTGTATCTCTAAAAATTAATTTCTTAAAACCATGTCAATAACAGAGCAGCAGTGACTGTGCTGGGCAGTGTGGGAGCATGGGTGGCTTTAATGACCATAGACATGCAAAATAGTGTATTTGTGAGGGGGGAAGACTCAGCGGCTCCATAGATTTTATTATTTATTTTTTATTGTGATTTGGGTGAAAGTTAACAGAGCAAATTCATTTTCCATACAGTGGTTCACACACTTTCTGTCTCATGACACTGACTGTGGTTCTCCACAATATAACACTTCTCTTTTCATTTCCTCCCCATAGTTACCTCTTCCCTGTGTCCTTCCCTCCTATGCACTCCTGCCTCCTGAGCTGTCTCCCTGTGCAAACACTGTCCTTCTGTTCCCCCATGATTGATCTCTCCAAGGAGTATATCTACCTGATGTAAATATTCACCCCACATGCCTGTCTATTATTTGGCTGGAAACCACAGGAGTGAATTCAGTTTCAGACCTGAAGAATAAGTAGGGGCCATAGTCTCAGGGGTCTCATCAGGCTATATCAGACCAGCAAACCTGGTATTTTTTTTTAAAAATGATTTTGAATTTTGTTCCTCATTGCTCTCCCACTCAATCTAGGATATCCTGCACTGATCCCCCTCCAAGTGGTTGATGGTGGTAGCTGGGCACTATCTAGTTCTTCTGGTCTCATGGTCATATAGGCTGAGCATCACAAGGTCTACTAGTCCTTGGACTACTTGTTTTCATGTGTCTTTATTTTTCTTTGCTCTGGACAAGGAAAGACCCACCATTGCATCTAGATGGCCTCTTGCAAGCTTTTAAGACCCCAGTTGCTACTCACCAAAGTAGGATGTGGAACAATGTTTTTGTGTAGTATGTTATGCCAGTTGAGCTTGTTGTCCCCTGTGACCACGGTCCTGAGCCCACAGGTCCAACTACTCACTCCTTCTGGGTAGCTGGCTGTGGACATTCTGTTTTATCTATGTATCTATCTATGTATCTATCTATTTATTGTGATTTGGGTGAAAGTTTACAGAGCAAATTCACTTTCCATACAGTAGTTCACCCACTCGTTGTTGGATGACATTGACAGTTTACCCGAATGCAACACCTCCCCTCCCACTTCCTCCTGATAGTTACCTCTTCCCTGTGTCCATCCCTCCATGCACTCCTGCCCCCTGAACTGTGTTCCTGTGCATAAACAGCCCTTCTCTCATGATTGTCCTCCACCCAGACATTCTTACAGGACATACAAATAAGCTTGTAGAAACATTGTCTGTCAACCCTGTACATGGTCATGGGCACACTCCCTCCTGGCTAGACATACCTGATCATTCAGCCTGTCCACCCACCTATCCACCTGTAGATCAGTGCTTGGCATCACTGACAGCACAGTACTGTACATGTAGAAGGGTTCATCTTTGTTGTCTGTACCTCCTGTGTACCTCTCTATGTCTTCCTCTTCCTCAGTGCCACAGTGTTGATCACTCAATTTTGGTACATTGCCCTTCCTTTCACCCAAATCAATACTTCTCTCTACCTGTCTAGCAGTGTTCCTTCCCTTCCCTTTCTATCCCTGGTAACCCACAAAGACAGTTTCCTTCCATATATAAACCTTTCCTTTTTACTGGAGTGAACTAATACAATGTTTGTCCTTCTGTGATTGACTTATTTTACTTAGCATAATCCTCCAAGTTCATCCACATTATGTAGCGTTTCACAGATTCTATATTATTCTTTAGGAGCTCTGGTAGCATAATGCCTAAGGCACTTGACTGCTCACCAGAAGGCTGGCGGTTCAAACCCACCAGCCACTCCTCGGAAGGAAGGTTAGGCAATCTTACTTCCGTAGTGATACTGCCTCGGAAACCCAAGGAGGGGTCGCTGAGTCGGGGCCAACTCGATGGCAAACAACAACAACAATATTATTCTTTAGTGTTGCATAGTATTCTACTGTGTGTATGCACCGTAGTTTGGTTTTCCATTCTTCTGTTGATAGGCACTTAGGTTGTTTCCATCTCTTTGGTACAATAGCTCCATACACTTTAGATTCATGGAGGGAATTTCACCTTTGTTTTTAAAGCCTTTTTCTCAAAGATGCTGATGTGCTGGGTGTGTGGTGAATCCTTGTTCTGGGTGTGCACATGCATCACATCCCCACACATAGAGCACACTTGTACATGTCATCATACCTAGACTCCCACGATTAGCACCCTATCACTTTTGGTATAAAGAATGTCTCCTCATAGTGACTGGATTGTGGAAAAGAGTCTCAACACTCTGTTCCCCATGTCCCTGAAACTGGGTGAAAGTCCCTCAACCTTGGGGTTCAGCTCTGCCTCCTGCTCCCAGCCCACTGGACCTAGAGGCTTTTCTTCACCCAGACATTCATTAATCTTGGCCCACAATCTCTGACTATAAAATGAACTCCCAAAATTCAAGGTCCTTCTTTATTTCTTTCTTCTCTTGTTCAGTGATTATTTTTTAAATGTCTCCTCTGTACAGGCCAGGGCCTAGACAGTGGGGATATAGACATGACCCAATTCCTGTTCTTGAGAAGCTCACAATGTCTGCATCCTTCATAATGGAGTAACCTAGTTATAACTGGGGCCTTATGAGGCCTGTTCTCAACTCTGTGTTGTATTAATAGAAACAGTTCAGTAACAGTTCAGTACTTTTATGAGGAATGACTATTTTTCTTCAATTACCCAGAAAACTAAAGGAAATAAAATTTACCACCCCATAACACTTTTGAAGTTCCCATTCCTGAACATGGGAGAACTACAGGGCCTCTCATGAGTCAAAGCCCCCAAATTTCCCCAGACAACAGCCCTGCAGCATTCTCTCTGCCTCCTCTCTCTGATAGCTCCCCCCACCCCCAACTTCGTGACATAAAAAAGACGTACTTATTCTTTTTGGAGCTCTGGTGGCATAGTACCAAACACGTTTGACTGCTAACCAGAAGGCTGGTAGTGCAAACCCACCAGCCACTCCTCAGAAGGAAGATTGGGCAATCTACTTCCTTAGAGATTATCACCTCGGAAATCCAAGGAGGGGTCACTATGAGTCAGAATCAACTCAATGGCAGTGAGTTTGTTCATTTGTTTTTAATCCTTTCTGGTGTCTCCTTTGCTTTTCTCTTCATTCTGATCCTCCTGGTTGGCACCATGTGTGTGCACCCCCACATTCAGAAACCATCTTGAAAAGATAACATTCTTGTTTAGAAGGCAGGAGAAGAGTAGAAGTTCAATGGGCAAAGATAACATTCTCATGAGTGTGTGTGGGTATGTGCAAATGTTGCAAATATGCACTTGATAATCCACACGGATCCTAGCATGGCAGATTATCACTAAGCACTCAGGAAAGTCCTTGCAGCCCCAAGATGCTGTGATTCTATAAATTTTAAGAGGTAGAACTTTGTCAAACTCCAAGGGAAGAGGTTGAGCTGTAAGCCATTGCTCCCTCCAATACCTCTCATGTACTAATTACTCTGCAGTCTTCCTAACCCCACACCCCCATGCCTGTCCCATAGAAGCCTGGCCACTGGGAGGATGGTGTCACATAAGCTGACGTCTCCTTCCTATCAGAGGTGAGGTGGAGGCCCAGCTTCACTGTGATTCGGATTTCTGACAGCTCTTCTCCCAGCGTCCTCAACTACAAGGGACTGTCTTATTTCTTGCATCTTTTCCCCCACCCCAGGACTTCTGAGGACTATAGTCAAATCTGTGCCATAGACAGTACGTGTGTGTGTGTGTTTGTGTGTGTGTGTGTGTGTGTTGGTGGGGTGTTGGAGGAGGCACCAGCAGCCAGCCGACAGAGCAAAGGGCTAGAATTTTTACCTGAGTAGAACTGGGAGCCTCCTTTCTCTCGAATGCCCCTCATTCATCAATTCAACAAATACTCAATTGATTTCTTCACCCTGTGGCCTGCCCTAGGTAGGAAGTGGGGCCCTAGAGGTGAATCTTGGCCATCAGAGCCCCCAGTCTGGACGGGGAGGCAAGTGGGGAGAGAGACCATCTAGGAAGCAGCATGGCAAATGCTCCGAGGAGGGAGTGATCTCAGGAGAAGGGAAACTAGAGGAGGTCACCGAGATGAGTCTGAGGATGAGATGGCACTGGGATAGGGGGTTCTTAGGCCCCAGACATTAGCCAGTCACAGGATTTGCCACAGATCTCACCCCTTTCATGTATCCATTCATTTGTTCATTCACTCATCCACTCTACATTCTTGTGCACTGACTATGGTGCTGGAGATACAGAGAGTCTGCAGACCAGTGGAGGGAGATGGACTGAACTAATCCCTATGCAGATCATTAGTTCATCACAATTGGGGCATATCCACACAGGACAGGATTCAATGCTCTGAAAGAGACACAATAATTCAGACTTGACCTGCCCTGAGAAGGCAAAGATGAACTATGGGAACTGGGAGGGCATTCTAGGATGAGAGAAAAGCATGTGCAAAAGTGGAACATGGTGGCTGGTGAGGACTCCACCTGTCCCTGGACCAGAGAAAGCCTCCTGACTCCCTCTACTTGTAATCATGTAAGAAGGGGCCATGTTACCTGCCTAGATACAGTCTTCCTCTCCTTGACCCCCAAGCTCTGTTGTCTGGGCACAGTATGCATTTCAGGATGTCCCCAACATTCGAGGGATCGAGGGCAAGAGCATAAAAGAAGGCCCATCTACCATGTATCTGATTATCTAAAAGTTATAGCGCATTATTAAATAAAATATGTTCTATTTGCTACTTTGACAAATATAACTTTATAGTAACCTGGGAGATCAGGTTGGATTCTAAGATTCTCAGGCTGCTTGGAGTTTCACTCACCCAGATGAGGAGATACAAGAGAGCACCCTGGGCCCCCCACCTCTGTCTTGAGGTCCATTTCACTCTTTGAGGGGTCTACATATATGGGTCATCCCCATCCACATATTCCAGGCCTGGTGAGCTCACCACACAGCATCAGGAAGACGGACCCAGAGGAGAGGCCCACTTGAGCTTGGGAAGGAATAGGGATCCCAGAGAGCAAAGCATTGTCTAAATTTGTGGGTGGGTGGACAATCTCTGATGGACTCATCCCTTTTAGCACATGGATTGCTTATTGTAAGGGAAGAGGCACAGGCCAGAGGAGGGACCCATTAGTGTCCTTTAAAGCATGGGGCCCAGGTCAGGGAACTGTCCTGGCCAGATCTGAGGACAGCATGAAATGCAGCTTCCAGTCCATTTGCCAAGGTGTCTGCTTTGTGTTGTCTTGGGAAGGACCCAAGAGGCTGGGCCAAGCCATTACAGAGAGCAAGACTCACAGACTCAATGCCAAGGTTATGGGCAGAGGTCAGAGATTGGACCAGAGTTAGGATGTAGAACGCCAAGGTGGAGTTGGCTAGAAAAGGAATCTGGGCTCAAGGGAACTGTATAGGTGAGAGAGAGCAGGTGAGGCCTTTGCTGTCTCCTGAGAGACTGTTGCAGGGCTGACAAACCCAGGTAAACCCTTTCCATTTCCCAGTGGGTCACGACTTGCAACAGAATCCGTGAGCACCAAGAGGAGAGGGTAATTACAGACAGATCCACTACAAAACAGCTCAACCTGCACCCTAATAGCCTCCTGATTTACACACTCACACTCGGCTGCATTTCACACTGCAAATAAATACTTTGGAAAGAGTCATATCTCTCCAGAAGTTCCCGAGTTTCCTACATTTATCTCCCTTAGCAGATCTTCCACAATAATGAACAAGAGATACTCTCATTTAAAAGAAAAAGAAGGGAAAAAGGAAACAGGCAGTAGAGTGGAAACTGCTTTTAAAAAATTGTGGCATAAAAAGGAAGGCACGTTTTCCAAATAGTTTTTGATGAGCCTCTCCCATGTGGGGACAGCCTGCTTGGTCATAAAGGCATAAAGGAAGGCACTGAGATATTTTTGCTTTCATCATTAATGAAGTGGGTGAAGTTACTATTTTCCATGAGATTTCCATGTGCACAGAGAATCCATTTCCACTGAAAAAGCTTGGACCAGACCAGACCTGACAAAGCAGGACATGGAGGGCAAGGTGTGGAGACAGGAGAAGGACAGCCACAACCTCCATGGTGGGACTCTGGAAGGGTCACTTACAAAGGATGACAATTGTGGAAATGATCCGAACCCCTCATGTGCATCCAGGGCTCTCCACTGTCTGAAAGGCTCCTCTGACCCTGCTGCTCATGGTCATCCCATTGCCTTTGACCTAGCATGTCTTTTGTGCCAGGCCCTGTGCAAGGACTTTACACGTCTCACAGGGCCCTCACCATGACTCTAGGATGGAGGTGCTATTATCATCACATTTTGCAGATGAGGAAACTGAAATTTGGGGAGGGGAAGGGGTTGTCCTGGGTTGTGCAGCCAGGAAGCAGTGGAGTAGGACACAGCCCCAGAAGTGGGGCTGTGGAGCCCATGCTGGGGGTTGCTGGGGAGGGAGGTCCCTTCCATTAGGGATCTGGTCTCGGTGCGTATTTCAACCTGTTACTCCCCACTGCTGTGCTGGGACATGGGGTTCCTATCCCCATTCACCAGTTTGGAGTAGTGAGGTAACTCACCTGGGTCACAGAGCAGGGCACGTGGAGCAGGGCTTCTATTCCCTGTCTGCTCACTCCACACCCCAAGAGCTCTTCACTACATGAGAGACATCCCCAAGGGGCATCGTCACCCAGGTCCTCTGCACCTGTCTTCTCCCTGTGACCCTTCCCAGACCTTAGGGACTTGTTCCTCACTCTGCTGCTTGCTGCCCAGCCCTCCCCTCCTGGGCCTGCTCTGCTCTGCAGCTACCTGCTGACCTTATCCACCACTGCTGCAGGGTCTCTGGCCGGTCTGAGATGAATTTCTGCTGCTGATGACCATCCCTAGCTAGAGTAGTCCAAACAGCCACTTGGGAGGTGGAGCTTGGTTATAATGTCATCCAGAGATGGTGGAAAAACAGGTCTTTATTCCCTGTGGGCTCCCTGGGGTTTAGGTCCAGCTTAGTCTCTGACATTCTGTGAGGGGCATCTGTCAGCTGCTGCCCTGATAACACTGTGTAAAATAGCACAGTGTTTACAACAGTAGCATTTGCTTATCTTGTTCACGGGTCTGTGGACGGCTGGGGCAGCTCCATCTCAGGTTACCAGCTGGTTGGGCTGGGCACCAGGCTTTCGGGGTTTGATTCTGCTTCTGTGCTTCTCATCCTTTGTAGATCAGTGGCTCCCGAAGACATGTTCTTTTCATTTAAAATGGCCCAGGCACAGAGGGTGAACAGAAACATGGATGCTTCTTACAAACATGACTGAGAACTAGCAGCTGTCATGTCACCCACATTCCCTTGGCCAAAACAAGCCATATGGGCAAGACTTACATCAGTAGGGTGGAGAAATAGACACTGCCCCAAGAGGGCAGGTGGTGAATATCTGTTGAAAATAATTCCAACTATCACAGAGACTTTGGACAAATCTCTCCCATCACTAGATTCTGGGGTTCTCTGTGTATAAGTTTACAGGGCTGGGTATTCCAAGAGCTTCCTACTCCCAATTCTCTATGTTTTTCTGATCTCTTGAAATTGGGGTCCCTTATATTCCTTCAATACAGGACTGCTCAGGATCCTGAGGGGTCATAGAGGGTTGGGGTGGGGAGCTAAGATCCCAGTTCCTGTTCCTTGAAGCTGTCAGGCCCCTCACACACCTGGCACTACATCCCCATCCCCACCCCTCACAGTCTTAGTCCTGAGTCTCCTGCTCTGAGCCACCTGTGCACCATAGTCTGTCACCTACTCCTATCCCCTGAACTCAGGGCCTTCACACGTTTTCCCACTTACAGCCAGCCTTCCCTCCCTGAATGCACACTGGGTACAGGCTGCCCAGCTCCAAACCCTTCCATCTTTGATTTTGACTTTACTTTCCTCCTCAGTCCATGAAAGATTCCAGTCCATATTGAACCTGAGTCCCAGGATCCTTCACCCCAGCCCCCAACCCAGTAAGATCCAGTTGTCCTCATTTTAGACTCCATAACAAAGGAAATTAAGTTTAGCTCCCGAGTCTTGGCAGGTTTTGGGGAACCTGCTTGCCTTCCTCATCTGCCAGGCCAGACACCTGCATTGAGGATTAGCTATTTCCTGAGAATGGAAGCCCAGCCTCTGGCCAGGTGTGTACGTGCTGTGCTTGCAGTGGAATCGCTCTTTCTCCAGCTGGCTCCTCCCTTCCTTTCCCAGCCTCCAGCCTCCTCCTGCTGGGGTTCCTGGCTCTCTCACTAATGCATCCTTTTGTGTTGCTGCAAATTGCTTCCAATTCTAGCAAAGCAAGCCTCCAGCTTTGAATAAAGCCCAAACTCTGGCCCTGGAGGAGCAGCTTTCCACCTTCTCTCCCTCCCTCCCAGCCAGCACTGGGTCCTCATTCTCTGAGCCACAAAGAAAGATGGAAAAACACCTTGAATGTGAGAGGAAGGTCTCTTCCTATGGCCACAAATCTGACTCCTTATGAAGTCTATGACCATCCCTGTTGGTCCATCACCATATGCACCAATAGACATGCTCCCATGTTCACCCAGGAAGGAGAAACCAGGTGATCACTGTAATAATACCATTGATGAAAACTAGTGATCATGGTGCCTGACTGTGTGCTAAGCATCAAGAAGGACTCTTTTCAGGCATTCTCTCTTTGTCCTCCCTGGAACTCTATGAGATGAGTATTATTAACATCTCTATTTCTCAGATGAAGACACTGAGGGTTAGAGAAGCAACTTGGTCAAGGTCATACAATTAGTTAGTAACGGGCAAGGAATTTTACCCAGGGCTGTTTGAATATGGGTGCCTCTAACTACATCATACCCTTGTGTATGGCAATGAACTAGCACCTAAGAATACCCTGATACCACCCATGTTGTTGTTGTTATGTGCCTTCGAGTCAGACCTGACTCATAGTGACCCCTCCTTGGGTTTCCGAGGCAGTGTCACTACGGAAGTAGGTTGCCCCATCGTCCTTCTGAGGAGTGGCTGGTGGGTTTGAACCACCAGCCTTGTGGTTAGCAGTCAAGTGCCTTAGGCACTATGCTACCAGAGGTACCACCCATAGGCACCATGAAAATGCTCCTTGCTTCATGGATAAGAAACAACACCTATGTGCATGAATGAAAAGTCTTCTTGTGCACAGGGGTACATATGCTCTGCTCTGTACTAGTGATGTCCTCTCTGTGCCCGGCTCCCAGTGCTGACCCCAGTGCCCAGTGTTCTGGATCCAGACTGGCAGGACTGTTTGCTATTGGGCTCAGTCATGAACCCACTTGCTGGTTCATGCAGAAACACCTTCCAGGAATGTTGTTGTTGTTTTTAGCTGGCATTGAGTCAATTTTGACTCATAGCGACCTTATGTGCAACAGAACAAAACACTGCCTGGTCCTGTGCCATCCTCACAATCCTTGCTACGTTTGAGCCTATTATTGCAGCCACTGTGTCAATCCATCTTGTTGAGGGTCTTCCTGTTATACAGGACTCTAAATCAGGGGGTGGATGGTGAATGGCTCACTATTGAACATGTTCTCTAAGTGTCTGTCCCTAGCAGCTACCTGTGAACACCAAGGTGACCCACAAACCCCTGCTTCTTCCTCCCCTAATCTGATTTGTCCATTGTAAAAACTCTTACGCGCCCACCACCCAGGTGGGAAAGGCAGCCTTCCTCTAGCACTAGAGAAAGATAATTAACAGTGATCATTTTGGCTTAATCAGCTCCAACATGGGGAAGACAGTCATGATGGAGGGAGCCTGGATTTTGGGGATGTGAATTATATTCTCCCAGCACTTCATCACCCTTGGTTACAATCTTATCTTTATTCATTCTGGCAAATTAAATTAGCATTGTCTTTCCAATCTTGTTCTCTAGGAGGAATTAAACAGCAGCAGCAAAGAGGGAACTGGCCTTGATAGGGAGGGTGTCTGAGTACTTTTTAACTCCTTGTGTCTTAAAGGCCTACTGTCCCGGAAAACACAAGGCAACCAGACTTCCTGGGGTTGCAGTTTGGGCCATTCAGGGTTGGACATTTGCCTCTTCCTTATACCAGACATGGCAGTCTGGGAGTTGTTGTTGTTGTTGTTATGTGCCGTCCTCCGACTCATAGC
>NW_006921618.1:17424726-17425360 GCF_000298275.1 Orycteropus afer afer
CCTCATATGCATACGAAAGCTGGACAATGAACAAAGAAGACTGAAGAAGAATTGATGCCTTAGAAATATGGTATTGACAAAGAATACTGAATATACCATGGACTGCCAGAATAACAAACAAATCTGTCTTGGATGAAGTACAGCAGGAATGCTCCTTAGAAGCGAGAATGGTGAAGACATTGTCTCAGGTACTCTGGTTATGTTGTTAGGAGAGACCAGTCTCTGGAGAAAGGTTTGCTTGGTAAAGTAGAGGTCAGCGAGAAAGAGGAAGAACCTTAATGAAATGGATTGACACAGTGGCCGCAACAACTGGTTCAAGCATAGCAATGATTATGAGGCTGGCACACAACTGGGCAGTGTTTTGTTCTTTTGTATATAGGATTGCTGCAAGTCAGAACTGTGAAATACAATGGGCACTTCACAACAACAACAAAGTATCTCCTAACTTCCTGGGTGGAGTAAATGGTTTGAGCTGGTGTAGTTCCTAAGACATGTGACTGCTAACCTGAAGGTTGGCGGTTCAAACCCACCAGCCACCCCATGGAAAGAAGAAAGAGCAATCTATTTCCATAAAGATTTACTGCCTTGGAAACCCAAAGGGGGTTGCTATGAGTCAGAATTGACTTGATGGCAG
>NW_006921618.1:17426465-17427783 GCF_000298275.1 Orycteropus afer afer
CTATCTTCTGAGGTGCCTCTGGGTGGGTTCAAACTGCCAACCTTTAAGCTAGTAGTTGACAACTTAGCTGTTTCTGCTACCCAGGGATCCCAAGCAGGCATATGGAAAAAAAAAAAAAATGATATAATTAGGGATTACATGTATTTGTGTTTGTAATGTTAAGTTTGACCACATTTCAGGGAGGAGGTTTGATCTCCCTGAATCTCATCTCATCCACAAAACCCAGATTAATAATCCAGCCCAATTAGAGACCAGAAGACTCCCAGAGGCTCATGGGAAACGCTCCAGGACATTGTACAAGTCTACTGCTGACCACCAAGAAAGTTTCACAGTCACAGTTCAAGCTCCACTTGTGAACAACCAGGCCTGAGGCGTCCCCCTTACTCCATCCCAGCGGCACTGACAGCTAAAAGCCTCTACAGGCTTCTCTGGCAGATAGTGACACTTGTAGTCATGAACTGCCACTTACTTATCTGCTGAAACTTAGTAGCTGGGTCTTCAGCTGATGGAGAAGAATCCTGCTGCTTGAGTCTCTGCTTTCACCAAGAGGCTATCCTGCAGCTTGGCAAAGGGGAGCATCCCCAAGTCACCCCGACCTGGATTTGAATGCTAGGTCTGCTACTGTCCAGCTGAGTGAGATCAGAAAAGTCACTTAACTCCTCTAGGTCTTAGTTTCCCCACTTATGAGATGTGAATATTGGACTAGATCTTCCCTCCCATGCCCCACATATGTCCTATCCTCCAGCCTGACTGGATGGCTTTCCATTCTGGAACAATCTTTGCCTCCCTGCTCTACTCAAGCCATTCCCTCTGCTGGGAACACTGCCCTTTCATCTCCACCTCTCACTTTAAAATGCTCCCTGTACTCCAAGGAAAGAGTCTTGTAGGTGCAATGCTTAAGTGTTTGGCTGTTGCTAATCAGAAGTTCAGCAGTTTGAACCTACCAGTAGCTCCATGGGAGAAAAGACCTGGCAACCTGATCCTATTAGAATGACAGCTCAGGAAACCCTACAGGGCAGTCTTACTATATCCTACAGGGTTGCTACTGGGTCACTATTAGACTGAATTGACTCAATAGCACACAACAACAATATACTCCAAGGTGTGGTTCAAATAGCACCAAAATCTTCCCAGACCCCACCAAAGCCTCCTTGATTTAAGAGTTAGGGGATTCCTTTCTGAAACACCACTAACTCTTGGTTGATAGTCTTGTTGCCTACACCTCACTTTCTGCCTTTATTTCTATTTTGCAGACTCTTCCCATTAGAGAAAGCCAGTGTTTATTGAACATCTACTATATGCTAGATTCTGTGCAAGG
>NW_006921618.1:17428773-17430234 GCF_000298275.1 Orycteropus afer afer
TTTCTAACCTTATCTCCCTCTGGATATTTTTATTCTTTGTTTTTCCCTCCTGGTGTGAATCCCTTTATACTCTTTCTCTCCCCCCCTCCTTTCTCTTTATATCTGTTGCCTCATCTTCACGCCCCCATTCTCTCACCTTGTGTGTATGTGTTTCTCCCATCCCTTCTGTGAGAATGTGTGTGTGTACATGCTTATATGTATGCATGCCTGGTGTCTCATAAAGGCTGTCTCTGTCTTTGTTTCTCAATGAATCACTTTATCTCTCTCTCTCTGACTTGTTTGCTCCTCCCATCCCAGATTTGCTGCTGATACAACCAGGGAAATCTGAGAAACTCAGATGTGAGGGTCTCAAGGTCCAAAGAAGGATAAGCCAGAGTTTCCAGGTAGGCAGGCTGCTCTCAGCTGGTTCTCAGAAAGGGGACATGTTGCAATTCCAAGGGGGCCTTGAATCACCTTGTCAGGTGTGGGAGGAAAAACACTGGACTTGGAGCCAGAAAAACAAAGCACAGGTCCTGCCTCTTCCACTTCCTGGGTGACCTTGGTCTTACCTCAGACTCCTCATTGGTAAAATGGGCTGGTGTAGAGATTGAGTGGGTCCATTCCTATAGACCGAGAAGCCTGGTCCACAGGGCACAGAGCAATAAACTGACTCAATGGCTGCCCCTGACTGACTGCAGGCCCCTTCTGAGAGGAACAGCTCTTGGGGGTCAAAGAGGGGGCTGTGGAGGCTTCTTGGAAGGCTGTAGAGGATGGGCCATGGGGACCATCAGACAGTGGGGTGGGAAGCAGGAGGCAGAACCAGTGATCAGGCAGGCTGGCCTCTCCCTCCCCTGCATTCCAGGTATTTTCAGTCCCCTACAATTCATGGGGAACTCCACACAAGTAGAGAGTCCTGGGAGCAGGCCTAGGGTTGGATCCCACGGAGAACTAGACCCTTGAATCCAGCATGCAGTAAGGAGGGTGTCATGCCTGTGCTGGGGGAGCAGGCCTGGAGCCTCCATCCTGCTCTGCTCAGCACACGGGACTGGAACAGAGAGCAGCACCTCTTAGACAGACATGTTCATTCACTTAACAAATATTTATTGAGCCCCAATATGTGCCAGCAGCCAGGGATGCTCAGTTTAGCAGGAAGAGACAGAAGACAGAGATTATTCAAACACTCTCAGGTCATTTCGTGATGAAGGAGTACAGACAGGGTACTGTCTGTACATAGAACCTGGGTCTGACCTCATCTGGAGGTCAAGGCAGGCTTCCTTGAGGAACAGATTTTGGAGTCGAGAACCTGAAGAGTGGGAAGGTGCTGACTTGTCCAAAGAGCGAGCAAGAGCTTGCCTGAGCAGAGGGAACAGCATGTGTGAAAACTGATTGTGGGAATTAAGTCTGGTAAGAGAAGCAAGAGCAGGAAGCCCAAGGGTCTGCTATCTGAGATAGGAGGCCTCCTATCTCAGCCAGGTGGGGCCG
>NW_006921618.1:17433396-17434589 GCF_000298275.1 Orycteropus afer afer
AAAAAAAAAAAAAAAAGAGACAACATGATGATGAAGCAATTTAGAATAAAGACTTTAAAATGAACATAAAATAAAGTATTAAGAAGCAAAGATGTTCACTTTGAAGACTAAGGTGCACCTAATCCAAGCCATGGTGTTTTCAATCGCCCCATATGCATGTGAGAGCTGGGCAATGAATAAGGAAGACGGAAGAAGAGGTGATGCTTTTGAGTTGTGGTGTGTGAAGAATGCTGAAAACACCATGGACCACCAGAAGAACGAACAAATCTGTCCTGGAAGAAGTGCAGCCAGAATGCTCCTGAGAAGCAAGAATGGCCAGACTTTGTCTCACCTACTTTGGTCATGTTGTCAGAAGGGACCATTCCTTGGAGAAATATATCATGCTTGGTAAAGTCGAGGGTCAGCAGAAAAGGGGAAGACCTTCAACAAGATGGATTAACACAGTGGCTGCAGTGAAGGGCTCAAGCATAGCAAGGATTATGAGGAGGGAGCAGGGCCAGGCAGCGTTTCATTCTGTTGTACATAGGATTGCTATGAGTAGGTGCCAACTTGACCTAACAACAGCAACATGAAGATTGAAAAGCCAGAGTGTCTGGTCCAGTCCTGGCTCAGCCACTGACCAGCTGTATGACCTTGGACAGTTTACTTAGCTTCTTTGTGCCTCGTCTGTTAAATAGGGATAATGATAGTTTGTTTCTCATAGCTTGTTGTGAGCAGTAAATGAGTTAATGCATGTGAAACACTTAAAGCATAGCCTGGCATGTGGTGAGTATTCAGAAAGAATTAGTTGCAATCCTTGTCATTATTGTAGTTGTTATCACTGTTATTATTGGTACTGTTTTTGAAGCATAGGTCGCGGGATGACAGCTACAGAAAAGAGTAGAGCTTCCCATTTTCGTCTCTAGCACATCTACGTTTAGGGCTTGGAGCAGGAGAGGACATTTCCAGCTAGAGGGAGTGATGCACTGAAACCTTTCTCTCAGCATCTGGGGAGCAGGAATGAGGCTGGTGCCAGATGAGGCCTTTGAGGATGGGGTGGGAAGGGAGGTGGAGGGACTCTGAGGAGCAGTGGCAGGGCTGAGGGCAGCGGGCATCTGGCAGAGGGTTCCCCCCAGTCCCCTACACCTCCCTCCCATTGAGTGGGCCAGCCTGGGGCAGATCCCAAACCACAACATCTGAGTTGGAAAGAACAT
>NW_006921618.1:17434689-17441120 GCF_000298275.1 Orycteropus afer afer
AAACCAAACTCACTGCCATTAAGTAGTTTCTAACTCATAACCACCCCTATTGAGTTTCTGAGGCTGTAAATCTTTACTGAAGTAGTTTGCCCCATCTTCCTTCCATAGAGCAGCTGGTGAGTTTGAACCACTGACTTTTTGATTAGCAGTCAAGTGCCTTATTCACTACAGTACCAGAGCATTAATTGAGCAACTTCTACCTCCCAGGCACTTTACACTACACTCCCATATTTGATCCTTACAACCTCTCCACAACATAGGCATTATTGTTATCTACAATTTGTAGGTATATCACAGAGGTTTAGAGAGGAAAAGGAACTTGTCTGAGATTACAGAGTGTGGTAGTTAAGGTTGTGTGTCAACTTGGCTGGCCCTGGTTTTGAGTGGCTGGGCAGTTGGATGTACCATGATGAGACTGGTAATCAACTCCATGGTGAAATCTACTGTGAGCAGCTGAGGAGTTGTATAGGGATGTGGTCTGATCCCAATGCATAAGGAGGAGCTTTAGGCATGGTCTGTAGCTTTTGGCATACTTGGACCCTCCATGTAGTTGAGTCATTCGGTAGCCTGCCACATTGTCTGCCGATTGTGGGACTCTTAATGGACTTGAGTCAATGGCTTGCCATGTGGTTTAGTAATAGCAGGACCGTGCCTTTTCACTTGTCAACCTTGGATTTGTCAGCCTCAGCAGCCAGCAGCTGCCTGAGCGAAGAAAAGCATCCGGCTTCAGTGTGCCAGGAGCAAGAGGCAGAGCTGAAGCCCAAAGTCAAGGGACTTCCACCCAGTCCCTAGAGCCTAGCACTTTGAACTCAGACTTCTAGCCTCCAAAACTGTAAGAGAATAAACTCTTGTTTGTTAAAACCACCCATTTGTGGTATTTTCTGTTAGAGCAGCAAGAAGTTACCAAAACACAGAGCAAGTGGCTGAACTGAGCTTCCCAAGACTGGGTCTGCTATTCTGCAGAGCCCCACCTCCTGACTCTGTGCCATTAGGAGGAAGAATTGGCCCTGTAACTGTGTGTACGGGGAGGGGAGTGGGGAGAAGAGAGAGAAAGAGAGATCTGGAAACCATGTCATGGTTTCTATTCTGGTTGTTGGAAGTAAGGCTAGACACTTCACAAGATCTACAGATCCAGGAGAGGTGACCTCAGAAGGGCAGATTCTGTGTGTCTTTCTGTATGTGTAGTTAGCTTTGAATAGGTAGATTTAAGGGACATATGGGATATCTAGTGGGTGGGGAGGATCAAAAGGCAGCTACTAAGGGGAGAAGGAGTAGCAATCAAAAGGGGTGGGATGGACTCAGAGGCCTGGCAGGGAGGGTGAACAGCTTGCCACGGCACACAGTGAATGAGGGGCACAGCTGAGCCCAGATACCGAGACTTCAGACTCAAGGAAGAGTTCCTGCCTCTGCCCTGAGCTATCTGAAGTTGATTAAGGACTCCACAGTCTGGCAGAGCTATGTTCACATCTCCAGCTCCATCACTGACCCATTGGAGATCTGCCTTTCTGAGTCTCAATTTCCTATGGGGGGTGGGGTGGGGGAATAGTACCTTCTTCATAGAAGTATTGTGAAAATTAAATAAGATAATAATAAAGTGTGTAGAACAGCTCCTGGTGCATTGTCAGCAGTTAATAATGGTTGACTGCTCTTATTATCTGTGTCAATTATTTCACTGTCGTTCTTGTCATTATGTTGTGATTAAAAACTAGTCTAGAGCCAGATTGTTTTGAATCCCAGTGTTGTCACTTATCTGCTACATGATCTTGATCTTGGGCAAGTTATTTAACCTCTCTGTGCCTAGTTTCCAGGCTACAACATGGGGATAATATTGATACCAAATTTATAAAGTTGTTGGGGAAGATCAAATGCATTAATGTATTCAAAGTGCTTAAAACACTGTCTGACACATAGTAGGTGCTGTATAACTCTCTGATGTAGTCATCATCACCATTGTCATACTCCTCACCATCACCATACTCATCCTCCTCCTCCTCCTCCTCACCATCATCATCACCATCATCATCCTCCCCAGCCTCCTAATCATTGTAATTACTACCACCACCATCCTCATCATTATCTTCATCACCACCAGCACCATTATCATCATCAGTCATGCCCCTCACCCTCCTCATCACCATCATCATCTTCACCATCCTCATCTTCGTCATAATTCCTACCACCATCATCACCACTACCCTATCACTATCATCCTCCTCATCATCATCACCACCACTGCCACCATCATTATCATCATCACCACCAGCACCATCCTTACCACCTTCCTGTTCAGTTTGGAAATGGAGACCCAGCTGCTCAGTGTCCTGTCTTGAGGAAGTGAAGGGTAGATTCCCTTTGTTCCTTGCTCCCTTACTTGTTCCTCCTCTATTTCTCAAGGACTGTCACCTCCTTCTTCCTGAGGGACTGCTGTTCCCCCCAACCCCTCCTCTGCCCATCCTGGCCCCAGGTAAACATTGGTCACTTGTAAGGAGCAAACCAAAACCAAACCCAACCCATTGCTGTTGAGTCTATTCCCACTCATAGTGACCCCCATTGGGTTTCCAAGGTGGTAAATCTTTATGGAAGTAGATTGCCCAGTCTTGCTTCCATAGAGTGGCTGGTGGGTTTGAACCACCAACTTTCTGGTTAGCAGTCAGATACCTTAGGTGCTACACCACCAGAGCTCCTTTTTTTTTTTTTTTTTGTAAAGAGAAGACAGAGAAAATGTTGTGTTCTGAAAGGAGTGCAGAAACCTCAGGATGAGTTCTTTTACTCTGCAGAGGAAGGGAAGGGGCTGGGGAAGCAGGGGCCATCTGGGCCACCAGGCTGGTCAGGGCTGAGGGGAAGACAACTACAGTTGTCTCACCTAGCTCACACTATGTGGCAGGAGTTCTCATGTAAGTTACTACATTTATTCCTCACAGTTCTCCCATAAGATGGATATTACATTCCCATTTTACAGATGAGACAACTGAGGCTCAGAGAGGTAAAGGACCTGCCTTGTGCCACAGTAAGTCAGTGGCAAAGGTGGGACCTAAGTGCAGTCTTATCTGACCATCTGTCTGGCATGCAGTAGGTGCAAAATGGTGTCTGGGCCTTTGTAAAGTCCTTGTTGGGTTCTGGGCTCTAGGCTCTCTCTCTCGGACCCTCCTTGTCTCAGCAGCCCCTCTAGGACACTGACATACAGGGTTTGATACCAGGGACAAGGAGTGTTTCCTTTCTTGGAAAATTACCATTTGAAGGTGGAAATCCACTAGCTCCTCTGAGGATGCCCAGAAGACATCGGTAAATCTGAGACTCATCAGGGCTCGGGAGCCAGACTCAGAAGACCTGAGATCTTCTTGCTCCTCTCTTCACAACTTTGACATCTGGATCCCATCTCTTACTCTCTCTGGGAGTCGGTTTCCCTTATCTGGACAATTAAGAGAGTTGAACCAAATGATCTTTATTACAGTAATAATGACAGCAGCTGGTACTTTCTGAACACTTGTTGCAGGCCGGCTGGCACTGAGCTCTTTATCCACACTACTATCCCACTTTCTCCTCTTGAGGCATGATTTATTATCCCTATTTTACAGATGAGTAAACTTTGTACAGGAAGCTTAAGTGACTTGACTCCAAAATGTAGCCCACAGCTTGTTCCCTTTGTCCCTAGAAGCTCCTTCCCATCAGATGAGGAAACCCTGTGTGGTCCCCTAATATCTACCCTCTGTCCATGTTCACACTTCTGTGCATGTGACTGAGAGCAGATCCATTCCTGGGTGCAGATACCATAGTAGGAGGGGGAGAAGGTACAAGTGTACTGAGTTACCGAGGAATGAGGGGAAGCCATCAAAAGATGGGGTCCTGATAGGTGTCCCCAACATCCAATGTTGACTGAAGAGCAGCCTCCTGTCATGCCCCCTCCAGCCCTGCTGGACTCTCCCCCACCCTATCCTTCAGGAACGTTAGCACAGGCCATGCTCACCCTCCATCCTGTGGGCTATCTCAGCTTAACAGATACAACAGCGGGAGATGGTGTCCGGGGCAGATCTGCCCTAGAAAGTGAGTCTGTAAGTGGGGGCCAGATACAGAGTTTCCTGCTGAGTCTTCAGGTCTGATGGAGGGCAAGTAGAGGTCTCATCCTCACATCTGGGGCTGCCACCTTCAAGGACTTAAACCCCTGGGAGATCTCATTATAATCATTAACACAGGGCAGTGTTGGATTGCCCAGTAAGCAAGGTAAGCATGGGTTTACTTGTGTTTCCTTACTAAGCTGTAGTGAACTATTCTACATTTTCACCACATCAAAGACTCTGTTCCTAGATATCTGTCTCTCACCCAACTCCACAGCAAGTCCTAAAAAAATCAAAGCCTCTTTTCAAATTTACAATCTCTGTCAGGGACAGAGTACCTGGTAAGCAAGCATAAGCAAAGGCTTGCTTATGCTTACTTACTAATCTGTAGTGAATAGTTTCATATCTTTGATGTGGTGAAACCCATGTGAAATTGTTCACTTCTGACCTCAGTCTCAGTGACTGTAAAATGGGAAATCACAGCACCTTCCCCATGGCAGCTGTTAGGAGGGTTCAGTGGGATAATGAAAAACGTTTTGCACCATACCGTGTACATTACTAGTGTCAATTGTTAACCATCCAATTTCCATTCACCAAATGCCTTGCAACCTGGGAGAATGGAGAGGTCTCGTCCCAGGCTCCCCAGGGAGACTACAGGACCAGGAAGTCCCTTTGCAGTAGTGCCCAGGGCAAGCTCACTGAGAAAGGGCAGGGACCACATTCACTGGGCCCCTGGTTAGATTTGGGTTGGGGGGGGGTGCTGTCATGTTCTATCCTTACCCCAGCCCTATGAATTGGGTGTCACCATTCTCATTTTACAGATGAGGAAGCGAAGACTCAGGGAGGCTGGCAAGCTCCAGGCAGGAGGCTTACCAAGGCTGAGAACAAGGTGGGCCTGGGACAAGGGCTGTTGCAGCCTCTGGGGTGAGAAAGGAAGGGGTTGGGGGTGCAGAGGGACCCAATGGAAGGAGACAGTCTGGATCTAGGGACTGAGGCTGGGCTGAGACAGATAAGTTCTGGGTGTGAGTCCTCACCAACTCTGATAGCACCCTGGCTAGTGACTTTTGGCTCATTGCTTTCTCTTCCTGAGTCTGAGCCCCCTTGTCTGTTAAAGGAGGGTTGGATTCAGCATTCCCCAGGAGTCAGGCTTGCGGACTGCTGCTGTGTGTCCTAGGCAGGCTGCTCTCTGAGCCTTCCCTTCCTTGTCTTGAAAGGAATGGTAAAAGCAGCCACCCACCCCAATTCACAGGGCTTTCTGGAACCAAGTCCTATTTGTGAATGGTATTTTACTGTGGGGAGGAAGGCCCAGGGAAAGATGAAAGCAGGAATTCACACACACGGAATTCTTTGTCTCCCTCTCCTCGCTCTAGCTCTGTGTGTGTGTGTGTGCCTCTTTCACTTTCTTTTCTGTCTCTCTTCCTCTCTGTGTCTTTGTTTCACACTTATACACACATACACAAGTACATGCACAATACACTCTCACATACACACTCCCTCACGACTCACATACTCTGACATATATATATATTCATATACACACACACACTCACACACAGGAACATGCACACATGCATACTCATGCATTCACACGTGAGCTCACACACACACACGTACTCACACACTCTCATATAGGTACATGCACGCATATCACACACACTCTCATGTACATCCATACACACACTGACACACACATTCACAGACACACATATACACTGGTTTCCCTGCTGTCTTCTGGCCTCGCTCCCTCTCCTCTTGCGGCCTCTGAGTCTGGCCCTTTTCTGGCCACAGCTCAGGAGCTGGCTGGGCTTCAGGTGTTCCAGGCACAGAAGCAAAGCAGGAGCCCCTGAGTGTGGGGAGGAGGGGAGCAGTCACCCAGAAACCTGCAGGAGGGTCCCAGCCTGAACTTGGAAGGAAAGATTTGGTTTTCAAAGCTTAAGCCCACTGGTGTTCTACTTTGAAATGTTTTCTTATTTGCTTTCACTGACTGGTACCTCCCAGGTCAATAACAGTCCATCAAGAGCAAAGAGGTGAGAGAGCAGTTCTGTGTCAAAATCCCACAAAGAGGATCACACTAAATCCTAGCCACAGCCTGGCTGGTGGGATTGTTGCTCCCATTCACAGTCCAGGAATCCGAGGCTCACAGATGGGAAGTGAATTGTCTGTGACCCCGGCGCACCTGGCCCCCAGCCCCTTCTCTTTTTCCTCTATCCCAAGCAGGGCCTCGAACCAGTTCATTCAGGTATGACCCCTGCTGATAATTTGCATTTCCACCCTAGACATACTGAATCTTAAACAATCACCTGGAATTGGACTCACTCCCGTGGATTGGCTCTTAGCCCAGCAGTAGAAAGACCTACATGCAGAACACCTACCCCAGGA
>NW_006921618.1:17447920-17450155 GCF_000298275.1 Orycteropus afer afer
GTCACCCCTGATTGAGAGACGAGGCTGCCGAGGCCCAGTAAGGACCCTGGTAGCCTCAGAGGGCTCACTGTGCAAGCGGCAGTGCAAAAACTTAAGCCGAGAGCTCCTGTCTCCAAGCCCAGCCAGTAGCCCTGAGCTGATGACTTTCATTTAAAATTTCACCTAGAGCTTTGAAGTGAAAGCTGGTTTCATTACAGCTTTCATGACTTGTACAACCCTTGCCCACAGACCCATCATCTTGTAATTATTTTCCTACCTCTTTGTCTCCAAGCCTCCAGGCTCCCCCAGGCTCGCTGGCCTCTCCTCTCACTGCCGAGCTCCCAGTGCTGGCCACAGTGTGGCACAAAGTGCCTGCTCTATTTATTTTCTAATAAAAAGACAGCCTGGGTGGCCCAGTGGGAGATTAAAAAAGAGATTTACTACCAGATGATTAACCATAAAGCGGCAGGTTAAATCAACATTAGACAAGGAGGAGGAGAAGAGAGGAAAATGGTAAGGGACAGGAGCTATTGGAGACGCTGGCAAAGAGGGCTGACACTCACACAGATGTCGGGACGGCTACTGTCTGGAAGCCTCATCCAAGAGGAGGCTGAGGGGGAGGCCTGGACCTCATTCTACTCCTTCTCACTGTGCAACTCCAGGCATGGCCCTTCCACTCTCTGCGGGCCTCATTTTCCCCATTATCTCATGATGAGCCTGGATTAGAAGCTTCTTGCTTGGTACAAGTGGAAAGAGCATGGTCTTTGGCAACAGATGGGCTGGGCTTTGGATTGCAGTGTTGCTGTGTCCTGGGAGTGGCCTTAGGCAGATTGCTTCTCCTAACTCAGTTTCTCCCCATGGGGTTAGTAGTAATAATGGAAAGAAGAAGATGATGATACCATCAATAAAAGCAACAAAAACAAACCCACTGGTGGTATAGTAGTTAAGAGATTGGTTACTAACCAAATGGTCAGCAGCTTGAACCCACCAGCTGTTCCATGGGGGAAAGATGTGGCATTCTGCTTCTGTAAAGATTTACAGCCTTGGAAACATTATGGAGCAGTTCTACTCTGTCCTTGAGGATTGCTATGAGATAGTAATAGCAATTCAGAACATTTGTTGAGAACTTACTGCATGCCAGGAGTATCTGGGTAGTGCTCAGCTTCTAACTGAAAGGTTGGTGGTTTGAATCCACTCAGAGGTACCTCAGAAGAAAGGCCTGGTGGTCTACTTCTGAAAGATCACAGCCATTGAAAACCCTGTGGAGTGCAGCTCTACACTGACACACACAGGGTCATCATGAGTTGGAGTCAACTTGATGACAACTGTTTTTTACTACATGCCAAATACTGTGTGTTCTAAGTCTTTTATATGTGTTAAACCATTTAATCCTCACAGAAACTCTATGAGTGGGTTACAATTATTATCTCCATCTTGCAGATTGAGTTACTTTCTTACTGAGGTTTAGTGATACCTCTGAGAGAAGATTCCTGGCAAGTGTCCTTAGCATTGCAGTTGGCTATGTCCTGCTTGCCAGCCTCAGCCTGTGGCACCTCAGCACAGTTCTTTCCTGTTCAGTGTGCTACAGCTACACCCTCTCCGATGAGGTCTGTATCACAGCATTGGTGAGAGGTGTGGTGGAGGGACAGTTCTTCCAAATTTGTTTATTCTTTGGGTACTGGGTCTTAGCTCATATGTTGCTTATTTCTGTTTATTTTAGAGTTATCTTTATTCCATAGCAGTTAATGTCATTAACCCATTGCCACTGAGTCAGCTCACAGCAACCATGTAGGACAGAGCAGAACTGCCCTATAGGGTTTCCAAAGCTGTAAATCTTTACAGAGCAGCTGATGGGTTTGAACTGGTGACAATTTGATTACTGCCAGGGTGCTTTAACCCCTGTGCCACCAGAGCCCCTTAGTTAATCTCTTTACTAAGTCAATATATACATATATTGACTTTCACCCAGATCACAACTTTTTATTGTGATCTGGGTGAAACTTTATAGTGCAAAATCGTTTTCCATTTAACAGTTCATACACTTCTTATTTCATGACATTGACTACAATTCTCACAATGCAACAGCTTCCTCCCCATTTCCCTTTGTCTTCCTTTCCTGTCTATTCCTGCCTTCTGAGCTTTATCCCTGGGCAGATGCTGACCTTTTGCTCTCTTATGGTTGATTGTCCTAAGGAGGGCGTACCTCCCTGGTGTTATTGTTCACCTCACAGACCTGTTTATTGTTTGGCTGAAAGT
>NW_006921618.1:17450597-17453928 GCF_000298275.1 Orycteropus afer afer
TCGAACCAGTTCATTCAGGTATGACCCCTGCTGATAATTTGCATTTCCACCCTAGACATACTGAATCTTAAACAATCACCTGGAATTGGACTCACTCCCGTGGATTGGCTCTTAGCCCAGCAGTAGAAAGACCTACATGCAGAACACCTACCCCAGGATGATGCACTCACCTACTCTGGGGAGATACACCATTTAGAACAATCAGACATGAGACACTAGAGGGGCAGCTTTCACATAGAGGGAAAGCTGGATGGACAGGACTGCATAGTTAGGAAGGGAACAGGGAGTGGGTAGTTAGTTACAAGGACGGGAGGGAAGGAGAGTTTGTCATGGTCCAGGATGGTAATCAGGGCATGAAATCAAATGTACATGACCTGTTGCATGTGAAACAAATTTTGCTCTGTAAATTTGCACCCAAAGCACAAAAAAAAAAAAAAAAAAAATCACCTGGGAGACCTTGTTAAAATGTAGGTTCTGATTCAGTATCTGCAGGATGGCGATGCAAACTCTCGGCTGGGGTTTGAACCCAAATGAACCAGTTCAAAGCCCTGATCCCATGCCAGCTCTGAAATCAGCTGTGGTTTGAGTTTTAAGACAATGAGAGGTCCCTGGGGCACTGGGCAGGCAGGGGAAGGTGCTTAGACCCTGACTATGGCCACTTCCTAGAGGTCGTGGACCTCTTTGGGGGACCTTCGCTGACTTCCTGAGGATGAGCAGCAAATGAGGCTCTGACTTCTTACTTCCCTGGGCTCAGCCAGAGCTGCCTCCAGCCTCCTAGAGGATGATCAAACTCCAGAACTTTCTCTCACCCAGAAAGCCCCACCACTCTCTTTATGAAGAGCAGTAAATCTCTGAGCCTCCTGTCACCGGGCAGGAAGGGCCAGGGAAATGCGATCAGGAGGTTTTAGGCAGGCGCTTGCCAAGTCCTGCAGCCCTTAGACTTTTCAACTTCTAACCTTTCACCTTTTATAACTTGTGCTGTCAGCATTTCGAGGCTCAGTGACTCTCCTTTTCAGGGGTCTTGGGGGCTTCCAACTGTTCCTGGTCCAGCCTCACATGATGTAGTACCTGCTTTTGCTCTGTAATGAGGCAACCCTACATGGAGACCTCCCGTTGTTTTCATGAAGCAGGGCTGGGTTGGGTGGGGGGGTTCCTTCCTGCCGGGCTGGCTGTGATTCTCTCTCCATAGGCATGGTCTTGGGAGATCCCAGGGACTGCAGGGAAGGGATTGAAGGAGGACAGTCCTTGTACTTCTGTGGAACCAATGTCTTTCTGACCCAGCTTCCCTGGACCCTGCCTCTGGAGCCTCATGGGGCAAGTTGATGAAAAACCAAAACCCAAACCAAAACCACTCACTGCCATCAAGTCAATTCCTACTTATAGTGACTCCCATTGAGTTTCCTAGGTGGTAAATCTTTACAGAAGTAGATTGCCCTTTCTTCCTTCCATGGAGCTGGGTTTGAACTACCAACCTTCTGGTTAGCAGTCAAATGCCTTAAGCACTGAACTGCCTGAGCTCCTTGAGTCCATGAAAAGTCAAGGATAACAATTACAGAGTCATTATGAGGACTGAAAGAATGCAACTCTGACACCTTTCCTGATTTTAAACTATGCAGTATCCCCTTGTTCTGTTCGAACGACAGCTTCTTGGTTTATGTATAGGTTCCTCATGAGAACAATTAAGTGTTCTAGAATTTCCATTCTTTGCAAGGTTATCCATAATTTATTACAATCCACACAGTCAAATGGCTTTGCATAGTCAATAAAACACGGGTAAACATCTTTCTTGTGTTCTCTGCTTTCAGCCAAGATCCACCTGACATCAGCAATGTTGTCCTTCATTCCACATCTTCTGAATCCAGCTTGAATTTCTGGAAGTTCCTTGTCAATATGCTGCTGTAACATTTTTGGAATTATCTTCAGCAAAATTTTACTTGAGTGTAATATTAATGATATTGTTCTATAATTGCCACATTCTGTTGGATCACCTTTCTTTGGTATGGGCACAAATATCAATTTGTTCCAGTCAGTTGGCCAAATAGCTGTCTTCCAAATTTCTTGGCATGGACGAGTAAGCACCTCTAGCACTGAATCTATTTTTTTTTTTAACATCTCAATGGGTATTTCATCAATTCCTGGAACCTTGTTTTTCACCAATTCCTGTAATACCATTGATTCTTTCTTTCTTCTTCTTCTTCTTTTTTTAAATTTTATTGTGATTTGGGTGAAAGTTTACAGAGCAAATTCATCTTCCATACAGCAGTTCACATACACTTTGTCTCATGACATTGACTGCAATCTCCCACAATGCAACAGCTCTCCTCCCACTTTCTCCACATAGTCACCTCTTCCCTGTGTCCTTCTCTCCCATGCAGTCCTGCCCCCTGAGCTATCTCCCTGTGGATACACAGCCTTTCTATTCTCCCATGATTAATCTCTCCACAAAATGTATATACCTAATGTAAATGTTCAGCTTATATGTCTGTCTTTTGTTTGGCTGGAAGCCAGAGGAGTGGGTTCAATTCCAGACCTGAAGGGTAGCTAGGGGCCATAGTCTCAGGGGTTCCATCAGTCTCTGTCAGACCAGCAAGCCTGGTCCCCCCCCCTTTTTTTAATACCATTTGTTCTTGATCATAGCTACCTCCTGAAATAGATGAACATTGACCAATTCTTTTGGAAGGGTGTGTATCAGAGTTGTATCCTTTCACCACACTTATTCAATCAGTATGCTGAGCAAATAATCTGAGAAGCTGGCCTATATGAAGAAGAATGTGGCATCAAGATTGAAGGAACATTCATTAACAACCTGTGACACACAGTTGACACAACATTGCTTGCTGAAAATGAAGATGACTTGAAGCATTTACAGATGAAGATTAAAGACTTTGGTCTTCAGTATGGATTATACCTCAACATAAAGAAAACAAAAATCCTCACAATTGGATCAATAAGCAATATCATACTAAATGGAGAAAAGATTGAAGTTTTTAGGGATTTCATTTATTTGGATCCACAGTGAACACCAATGGAAGCAGCAGTCAAGAAATCAGATATCATATTGCACTGGGAAAATATCCTGCAAAAGACCTCTTCACCTTTTTTTAAAATTTTCATTGTGATTTGGGTGAAAATTTACAGAGCAAATACACTTTCCATACAGCAGTTCATATACACTTTGTTTCATGACATTGACCACAATTTACCACAATGCAACATCTCCCCTCCTACTTCCTCCCAATAGTTACCTCTTCCCTGTGTCCATCCCTCCATGCACTCCTGCCCCCTGAGCTGTCTCCCTGTGCATAAGCAGCCCTTCTTTCTCCCATGCTTG
>NW_006921618.1:17460020-17477305 GCF_000298275.1 Orycteropus afer afer
CCCACTCTACTAGGATCTCCTATTGTGATTCCTTTCAGAATTGTTGGCAGTGGTAGCCGGGCACCATCTAGTTCTGATCTTAGGGTTGTGGAGGCTCAGATTCATGTGGTCCACTAGTCCCTTGGACTAGCTGTTTCCATGTGTCAATACTTCTTTATATTAAACTTTCCCTGTTAAAATTACTATGTGGTCCCATCTTCTAACTAAACCTGATTGATACAAAATCGATATTTTAGGAGTGGTCCCAGGATATAGAGCCAGCAGTAATAAAACAAACATTCCTAAATATAATAAACATTATATTTAAAATTTAATACACATTTAAAAATATAATAAACATTCCTAGGTTATGAGCCATTCAAAAGTAAGCAATGGGCCAGATTTGGCCATGAGCCATAATTTATTGATCCCTATACCACCGTATCTGTTATTGGAGAAGAGAAAATATGCAGACTTTTCAAGGTTACTAGATCTGGAGCAAATGGTTAAGCACTGGATTACTAACTGAAAGGTTGGAGGTTCTTGTCCACACAGAGATGCCTCAGAACGTACTCAATGGCAACTGGCCCTGATACAGGTGGCGATGAATTGATGATAAATCCTGAGACCCAAAATGCTATTGTGGCCATTGATCAAAGTGCAAACTTACAAGACACTTGTGATGGATGGAGTCTTATTTCAAGTTCATTTCCTACAAATTGGTTATTTCACTAGTTTCTGAAAGTGTAATTGGAATAGATAGACTTAACAACTGATAGAACTCCCACTTTGGCCCTTTGACAGTGATGGGGTGATGGTATTATGGTAGGAAGGGCTAAGTAGAAGCTCCTGGAACTCCCTCTCCCTAGAAAAAGAGCAAGTCAGAGGAACACTTTAATCTTTGGGTAATGAACATTCAGTGACAGTATGACTAAATTTGATGAATAATTAATACACCAGAGATGGTTACAAAGATTGTTGGGACTATGCATTTCTTTCTTTCTTTCTTTTGTGGGAAAGGATGAGAAACTTCTTTATTTGTATGACAGATACTGTACCTTATAAGTGGACACATAGTTATTTCATTGTCGGATGGAAGTTCAAATATGTGTAGTAGGCTGCATGTGGAGGCCTAGGGTGCCTACGCCTTTGGCTGTGTTCAGGGAAGACAGACTTTGCATTCACCAACAGGCCTTGCTATGGGGGTCAGAAGTTCAGGGACAGGGCCTAGACAGGTGTACTGTACCTTGAGTTAAAGGCCAGTTCTTCCTTCACCTGCTGTGACCAATGACCACATCTGTAGAATGCACATGATGATAGTGGGATTGCTGTGAGGATTAAATGAGACAAGAGTTCTGAAATGTTTGGGATCATGTTTGGTTGTTGACCTTGGGCCACAGCCTTGTCTTGTTCTTCTCTTCTACTGTCTTCTCAGTAACATTTGACAGTTTACAGCTCCTTATCCTTTCTCCTCTCTCTGGCCTGGGAGTGGCGGCATTTGATGTCATCCATGATCTCATACACATGGATGGTGTCTTAGTTTCCTGGTGCTGCTATAACAGAAATACCACAAGTGGGTAGCAAACAGAAATTCATTTCCTCACAGTTTAGGAGGCTAGAAGTCCTAATTCAGGCCACCGACTAGGGGACGGCTCTCTCTTGTCTGCTCTGGGGGAAAATCCTTATCTTAGTTTCTGTAAGTTTCTTCTTGGTGTTCTTGGAGATATCTTTGGATTGTATAATGGTCTGCCTCTGTCATCTTCAGTAGTATGAGTCATCCCCCTGGATCTGCTCTTTTATATCTAAAAAAGGATTGGTTTAAGACACACACTATACTGAGATGTCCTCATTAACATAACAAAGAAAACCATATTCCCAACTGAGTTTATATCTAAAGTATAGGATTAGGATTCACAGCACGTATTTTTTGGGAGCACAATTCAGTCCATACAGACGGGAAGTCATGGAGCTGGGGTTTGAACCTAGGTCTGTGTGGTCCATGCCTGCACCCATATCTGCTCATCGAACTCAGGAGATGCCAACTTGAGCTTACCCAAGGGTATGTCAGCAACTTGAACCTGAGTCCCCTGGAGAGGACATTTGTCCTCAAGTTAGACGTGAAGTCATAAGGATGATTGTGACCAGGCCAGGAGGGAGATGAAGAGGTCTGGTTCTATCTTCCCATTCCCTCAACAACCTTGGGGACTTAACCTCCCACCTCAAGCTGAAAGGGGCAGTGGTCTGTGTCCAGCAGCTGAAGGGCTTCTCCTAATTCCTCCATGTGTGACACTACACGTCGGGCAGATCCAAAGGGCAGGGTCAAGGAGCTTGTGCTGTCTGACAGGGAATCCAAGTGGTTAGGAGCTCCATGCTACAGAGTCTGAGCCCAGCTCTTCACTCACTAGCTGTATCTCCTTACACAATTACCTCACCTTCTGTGCCCACATCTCCTTATCTGTAGAGTGGACTGAGACTTTCCACATTGTAGGGATGTTTCAAAGATTTGACATTATAAAGCCTCACACTGTGCCAGGACCAATTCTAATAGCTCCATTTGTATGAACTCAAACTTCTCCCATGGACCTTATGAGGTAGGTTCTACAGTGATGGGGATGTTGAGCACAGGATGGTTAGGTAACTCCATTGGGTATGATTTGGTGAGTGGAAGTGCCAGTCTCTGAACCCAGGTGGGCTGAATCCACAATCTTTGAGCTTTAACACTGGCTATGAATGTCCATACAGTATTTAGTCTGGGGCTAGAACATCCTAAGTCAGTGTTCTTCCAGGGGTGGTCTGTACAAAACCTAAATCACCTGGGGGATATTTGCTGTTTAAAATAACGGATTCCCTAGCCTCACTCCCACAATCAGCACGAGTGGAAGCAGCAGTCAAGAATTCAGATATCTATTTGCACTGGGCAAGTCTGATGCAAACGACCTCTTTAAAGTGTTGAAAAGCAAAGATGTGTCTTTGAAGAGTAAGGTACACCTAACCCGAGCCATATTCAATTGCCTCATACACATGTGAAACCTGGACAATAAATAAGGAAGACTTAAGAAGAGTTGATACTTTTGAGTTGTGGTGTTGGTGAAGAATACTGAAAGTTCCATGGACTGCCAGAAGAACGAACAAATCTGTGCTGGAAGCAGTGCAGCTGGAATGCTTCTTGAAAGTGAGAATGGCCAGCCTTTATCTCACTTTGCTCATGTCAAAAGGGACCATTCCCTGGAGAAGGATATCATGCTTGGTAAAGTGGAGGGTCAGTGAAAAAGGGGAAGGCTCTCAATGAGATAGATTGACCAAGTAGCTGCAATGATGGGCTCAAGTATAGCAAGGATTGTGAGGCTGGTGCACCACTGGACAGTGTTTCATTCTGTTGTACATAAGGTCACTATGAGTTGGACCTAACAACAACAATAGCCCTACCCCTCACACTTACTACATCAGAATCTCTGCATTTTAAGTAGTCACACTTCCCCCAGGTGATTTTTCAGCAACTTGAAGTCAAGAACCAGGGACTGAGAGTGTAATGAAATCACCTATGTTTTTATTTCTTGCATTTTGGCTGAAAGGTGGAATTCAGGATCTAGAAGGAGCCATGCCACAAACAGACTGCAGTCTCCCATGCAGGTCCCGTGTGTTTCCCGGTCTCAGGTTCTGTCTGTATCAGGAAGATTCTGGTTCCCATGTGGCTCACCTCTAAGATGCTGTGCATGAAGGGGATGGTGGTTGCAGATATCTCTGGTGACATGTGGGCACCAGAGTCACAGTGACCTCAGATGGTATCTTAGGCTGAGTTCTCTAGAGAAGCTAAACCAGTGAAGCCATTGAGTCGAACCCGACTCATAGTGACCACTCCTTGGGTTTCTGAGGTGGTATCTCTACAGAAGTAGATTGCCCAGTCTTTCGTCCGAGGAGTAGCTGGTGGATTTGAACGACCAGCCTTCTGGTTAGCAGTCAAATGCCTTATGCACAATGCCACTAGAGCTCATCAAGCATGATATATACATACACATACACACACACATATATATGTGTTTGTGTGTGTGTCAACTTGGCTGGGCCATGAATTTAAGTGATTTAGCAGTTATGATGTAGTCATCCCCATAATGACATCTGATGTAATGTAATCACTTCCACAATGAAATGTGCTACGAACAGCCTATCAGCTGAAACAGAGTAACCTCAGGCGTGTGTCCTGCTTCTAATAATGTCCAATATGGGATGGAAGCAGGAGTCAAGAAATCAAACATCTATTTGTCCTGGGCAAATCTCTGCAAAAGACCTCTTTAAAGGGTTGAACAGCAAAGGTCTCACTTTTAAGACATGTTGTTGTTAGGTGCTGTCGAGTCATTTCCAACTCATAGCGACCCTGTGCACAGCAGAAAGAAACACTGCCCAGTCCCACGCCAGCTCCACAATCCCTGCTATACTCTAGCCCATCGCTGCAGCCACTGTGTCAATCCATCTCCTTGAGGGCTTTCCCCTCTTTCATTGACCCTCCACCTTACCAAGCATGACATCCTTCTCCAGGGAATGGTCCCTTCTGACAAAATGACCAAAGTAGGTAAGACGAAGCCTGACCATTCTTGCTTCCAAGGAGCATTCTGGCTGCACTTCCTCCAGGACAGATTTGTTAGATTTTTCAGCAGTCCATGGTACTCTCATTGTTCTTTGCCAGCACCACAATTCAAACACATCAACTCTTCTTTGGTCTTCCTTCCTCATTGTCCAGCTCTCACATGATTATGAGGTGACTGAAAATACCATGGCTTGTGTCAGGTGCACCTTAGTCCTCAAGGAGACATCTTTGCTCTTCAGCACTTGAAAGAGGTCCTTTGCAGCTGATTTGCCCAGTGCTATATGTCATCTGGTGTCCTGACTGCTGTTCCCATTGGCATCAATTGTAGAACCAAGCAATGTGAAGTCTTTGATAACTTCAATCTTCTCTCCATTTATCATGATATAGATCCAGTTGTGAGGATTTTTGTTTCCTTTATATTGAGATGTAATCCATACAGCATACTATATTCTTTAATCTCACCAGTAAGTGCTTCAAGTCATCCTCACTTTCAGCAAGCAAAGTTGTATTGTCAGTGTATCCCAGGTTGTTAATGATTCTTCCTCCAATCTTGATGCCACGTTCTTCATATAGTCCAGCTTCTCGAATTATTCGCTCAACATGTAGATTAAATAAGTATGGGGAAAGATACAACCCTGACACACTCCTTCTTGATTTTAAACCATGCAGTGTTTCCTTATTCCATTCGAATGACAGCCTCTTGGTCTATGTACAGGTTCCTCATGAGTACAATTAAGTGTTCTAGAATTTCCGTTCATATGTTACCCATAATTTGTTATGATCCACACAATCAAATGCCTTTGCATAGTCAATAAAACATAAGTAAACATCTTTCTGCTATTCTTTGCTTTGAGCCAAGCTCCATCTGACATCAGCAATGATATCTCTCATTCCACGTCCTCTTCTGAATCCAGCTTGCATTTCTGGAAGTTCTCTGTCAATATATTGCTGCAACTGTTTTTGAATTATCATCAGTAAGATTTTACTTGGATGTGATATTAATGATGTTGTTCAATAATTTCCACATTCTGTGGGATCACCTTTCTTTGGAATGGGTACAAATATGTATCTCTTCCAGTCATTTGGCCAGGTAGCTGTCTTCCAAATCCCTTGGCATAAATGAATGAGTGCCTCTAGTGGAGCATCTGTTTATAGAAACATCTCAATGGGTACCCCACAAGTCCTGGTAGCTTGTTCTTCACCAATTCCTTCAGTGCAGCTTTGACTTCTTCCTTCAATACCATTGGTTCTTGATCATATGCCACCTCCTGAAATGGATGAAGATCGACCATCTCTTTTTGGTACAATGACTGTTTATTCCTTCTATCTTCTTTTAATGCTTCCTGCATTATTCAATATTTTGCCCATAGAATCTTTCAATATTGCAACTTGAGGCTTAAAGTTTTTCCTCAGTTTTTTCAGCTTGAGAAATGCAGAGCATATTCTTCCCTTTTGGTTTTCAGACTCCAGGTCTTTGCACATTTCATTATAGTAATTGGCTTTGTCTGCTCAAGCTTCTCTTTGAAATCTTCTGTTGAACTCTTTTATCTTGTCATTTCTTCCATTTGCTTTACTTACTTTCTGCTCAAAGGCAATTTTCAGAGCCTCTACTGACATCTTTTTTTTTTTTCCTCATCTTTTTAATAACCTTTTGCTTTCTTCATGGATGATGTTCTTGATGTCATCCCATAATTCTTCTGGTTTTTGGTCAGTGGTGTTCAATGCATCAAATTTATTCTTTAGATGGTCTCTAAATTCAGGAGGCATATATTCAAGGCCATATTGTGGCTCTCATGGACTTATTTTCATTGTCTTCAACTTCAAGTTGAATTTGCACATCAGCACTTGATGGTCTGTTTCACAATCAGCTCCTGGCCTGGCTTTGGCTAAAGATATTGAGCTTCTCCATTGCCTGCCTTGCCACAGGTGTAGTCAATCTGATTCCTGTGTACTCCATCTGGTGATGCCCACATGTATAACTACTGTTTGTGTTGTTGAAAAAAGGTGTGTGCAATGAATAAGTCATTGGTCTTTCAAAATTCTATCATGCGGTCTCCAGCATTATTTCTGTCACCAAGGCCAAATTTTCCAACTACCAGTAATTCTTCTTTGTTTCCAACTTTTGCATTCCAGTCACCAGTGATAGTTAACACATCTTGATAGCATGTTTGGTCAATTTCAGACTGCAGAAGTTGATAAAAATCATCAATTTCTTCATCTTTGGCTTTGGTGGTTGGTGCGTAAATTTGAATAATCATAGTATTAACTGGTCTTCCTTGTAGGCATATGGATATTATCCTATCATTGATAGTATTGTACTTCAGGACAGATCTTGAAACATCCTTTGTTTCACACCAAAGGAATGCCACACCATTCCTCTTCAAACTATCATTCCTGGCATAGTAGATCATATGGTCGTCTGATTAAAAATGGCCCAAACCGGTCCATTTCAGTTCACTAATGCCTAGGATATCAATCATCATGTGTTCCATTTCATTTTTGACAACTTCCAATTTTCCTAGATTCATACTTCGTACATCCCAGGTTCTGATTATTAATGGATGTTTGCAGCTGTTTCTCCTCAAATTGAGTCATGTTACGTCAGCAAAGGGAGGTCCTGAAAGCTTTACTTTATCCACATCTTTAGGGTTGGTTCTACTCCAATGATGCAGCTCTTTCCCACTCGTATTTTGAGTGCCTTCTGACCTAAAGGACTGGTCTTCCTGCATTGTATCAGGGCTATTCATAAAGTTGCCCAGTAATGTATCAGACAGTGTTTCTTTGCTATTCATAAGGTTTTCCCTGGCCAAGTTTTTGAGAAGTGGATGGCCTCTTCCTTCTTCCTAGTCTGTCTTAGCCTGTGAACTGTGTTGAAAACCTGTGCAACATGTGCATCCCTGATGGTATTTGAGACACTGATGGCACAGCCTCAAGCCTCACAACAACACACAAACCACCACAGTGTGACAAACTGACAGACAAGTTTGTCTTCCTTAGCTGTTCAAAACCTCTCCGACCTCCCCTTACATGGATCCCATGACTCTATTGTCCCTGGATCCCCCACCCCCCACCTCTTGGGTGTGCGGCCTGTCTCCCTCTCCTTAGCTGGATCCCATGGCTCTGTCTTGGCCTGGCTCCTCATAAAGACATGAATCGGAGCCAACAGACAACAATTATGTGTGTGTGTGTGTGTATACTGCAATTAATCATATATCTATATCTATATCTTTATCTATATATAGGAGCTCTGGTGGCATAGTGCATAAGGGATTTGACTGCTAACCAGAAGGCTGGTGGTTCAAATCCACCAACTACTCCTTGGAAGGAAGACTGTGCAATCTACTTCTGTAGAGATACCACCTCAGAAACCCAAGGAGGGGTCACTTTGAGTCAGATTTGACTTAATGGCTTCACTGGTTTAGCCTCTCTAGAGAACCCAGCCTAAGACACCGTCTGAGGTCAGATATATTATCAGATATATATAGAGAGAGAGTTCTGGTTAGGTGCTGTTCAGTTGGCTCTGACTCATAGTGACCCTATGTATAACAGAACTTAAGTCCATGGTACTTTTAGTATTCTTCACCAACACCACAACTCAAAAGCATCAACTCTTCTTTATTCATTGTCTAGTTTTCACATGCATGAAGAGATTGAAAATACCATGGTTTGGGTTAGGCGCACCTTACTCTTCAAAATGGCATCTTTGCTCTTCAACTCTTTAAAGAGGTCTTTTGCAGAAAATTTTCCCAATGCAAATAGATGTTTGATTTCTTGACTGCTGCTTCCATCCCATATTAGACATTATTGGAAGAAGGACACACTCCTGAGGATACTCCCTTTCAGCTGATAGGCTGTTCATAGCACATCTCATCATGGAAGTGATTACATTACATCAGATATCTTTATGAGGGATGACTACATCATAACTGCTAAACCACTTAGAATCATGGCCCAGCCAAGTTGACATACAACCTTAACTATCACTAATGGAATCCTGGCTCTGCTGATAACATGGCCTGACCAGGTTGCATTCCCTCTGGGCCTTGGTTTCCTTGTCCTTGAAGTGGAGACAATAATCTCTCCCCTGCACTTGTTATGGTGAGGGTTTAATGAGGCAGCAGAGGTGTGCACACCAGGTCACATCCATCCCAACCTTCCATAAATGGGAGTTTTTATGCCTTTTATCTGCTCTAGTTCCCAAAGCCTGCAGGAACATCTGATCCCACAGGTGTTTCTCACTCCAGAATTTCTCTGATGCAGGAATTGAGTCTGAAAGGGATGTCTCTCTCCCCCTTTTCCCAATTTTACAAGAACAAGATGAGGCACTAAACTCCAGGGGCAGTCAGGGACCACAATCACACAGGATTGGCAGCTTCTGACTTTATTAAGGTTGCTCAGTGTGAAGCTCAGTAAGCTCTGAGTGAGCTGCAATTAGTTTCATTTCAACCTGTGTCCCCAGTAAAATGAAGGTGAAAGCCCAGTTCTTTCTTCTCCCACCCTACTCCTACCCCTACCCCAGACCTCAAGAACAAAGGAAGCCCTGTGATATTTATCTCCATGTCCCTTGTTCACTGAATCATGGAGAAGGGATGAAGAGGGAGTCACTAGAAGTGCCAAGATCCAACTCTGCTCTCTGGGCTCACTAGTAATTGAGACAGGAGTGAAGTAGTCCCAGAGTGATCAAAGGAGGAACAACTCAGAGAGGCCATGGCTGGAAACATACTCTAGCTTATTGGCTGACCAGGTGCCCTCAGAGACACACTCTCTCTCCTCTCCCAGTCCTTGGTGTTGTCAACAGGCCCAGGGGGAGTAACAGGACATCTTACCCTCCCCACTACCACCTGCAACAAACTAGAGATGCTGCCGGGATAAGCCTTAGTCAGCTGGGTTCTGGGGTGTCCACCCAGAAGAACAAATCTGAGAGGTCACTTGTGGATAAGGGAGGACCCTGGCTTTGCAGCAAGACACCCCTGAAATCTAACACTGGGTGGCTCCAAGATTGCAACCCAAGAAGGCTTGGGAGCACCTGGAGGAGAGCCAGGACTCTTGCCTTAAAGCTACGTTTTCCTCTTACAATGTGTTTATTTAAAAAGGCTTATGGTGAGGGAATGACTGAGTTTATTGGGGTAGTAAGAGCCTTAGTCAGGTCTTGGTGCCCTACTGGTTGGCCTTGTGACTCCACCATATCCTAGCTGTGCAACTTCAGCACTGTGATTTCACCTGTCTGATACTCCTCATCCATCCAATAGGATGAGTGATACTCACTTCTCAGCTATGGTCATTTGTTGAGGGCACAGCAGAGGGCCAGACCTATGGAGGTCACCCTATTGTGGCCAGTTGCAGCCATTGTGGCCTGTGGCTGCAGCTGTCTTGGGCCCATCCCAAGTCCTCTTTGTCTGCAAAGACACAAGTAACATCTGTCTTTCTGGAAAATTACTGACCTGGATAACATTCACAAGACAAACCCTGTCCTAACATCCCACGGTGCTGCCTGCACACCACACCTGCTCACTACCACCTGGTGGGGGACAAGAGCATGTGACTTTGTAGAGGAAAACACAGACTACAGGGCAGGTTTTTAATGAAGAATGATTCTGAAAGTGATGTATGTTTCTTATGGAAAACATCAAAAGTTATAAAGAAGAAAGCAGCAGTTATCAAATGATCCCACTCCTCAGGGATGACCACTGTTAATATTACAGCATATTTCCTTTTCATTTTCCTTCTGTGCATACTGCTATAAGTCAAATTAAGTTCCTGTCTGTCTGTTATCGCAGTTGGTGAAAACAGCTCCGAAGGTTTTCATCAAATTAGGTGGCTTCATTTGGCTCATGGCTTAAAAGCAATGAAGCCTCCTCAAAATTCACTGCTGGGGGCCATGGAAGTATCTGAAAGAAATTAACAGCCACCAAACAGCAAATTGAAGCTAGGGACAGTGGGAAGGACACCCACGGGCCTACTCTTGGGAGGACCTGCCATGTGGATCCAGATGCAGTGGGTGGACACAGCTGGGCAAGTTTCACATCTCCCTACTCCTGTCCACCTGCCCCCACCCCCATTAGGTGTCACAGGGAAGGTACTCTGAGTCATGAGCTCTGATTTGTGATCAAGTGGCTTCTAGTCTGGGCAACTGCATGCAGAAGGGCAGAAGCAGGGATATTTGCCCAATCATAGTTGGCCAGCTGCTGTGAGTGTGTGTGTGAGCATGTGTGTGCATCCATGCATATACATATGTGTGTGGTTTTTACCTGATGTCCTGCACATACAACTGCATATCCTTTTTCCCTTCACCCATTTTTTCATAAACATAAGCCCCAAATTATTCAATGTGGACAGGAAATGAGTAGACACTCAAGGAACTGGCCACATGTAGGAGGGTCAGGAAACCAGCACCTACTGAGCACAATGTCATCATAAATGATGATGGCATATGTCATAGTCATTGTATACTTTACATAGGTGCTACTATCCTCACCCTCATTCCACAGGTGAGGAAACTGAGGCCCACAGAGGTGAAATAGCTTCCCCAAGGTCACATAGCCAGGGAGCAGCAGAGCTAGGATTTGAACCAGGCTGTCTGGCCTCAGCCACTCTGTGTGCACGGCACAGCTGCTGCATGCCAGGAACGTTTATAGCAGCATCCTTTTATTCTTCACAGACTTACTGCTAAGTTGATGGTAGATGAAAACTATAAAATTTGAACAAGTCCAGCACCTGGCTTCCTTACAAATCAGAAGGGAACAGGGAAAGATTGTGACATAAGCACCCCAGGCAGCAAGTGCCGTTATTATCAATCCCATCCTACAGAGGAGGAGACAGAGGTGCAGAGGTGAGGCACTTTACTAAGAGCACTCAGCTAGTGAGGGGCAGGGCTGAGGCTCAAACACAGGCCCAGCTGGTTCTAAGCCCAAGCATGTAACCACTGCACCCTTGCACTCAGCCTCCTCTCTCTTGGTTCTGGAACCGTTCTGCCCTGGGGCAGCAGCTACAAACTGTAACAGAAGGCCAGGGGAGTGAGTGTCAGGGAGTTGAAGGTCAAGTCTGGACATATCTGCCTTGTTTTCCTGGTGACTGTGGTCCTGCTTTTAGTATTGGGCCTGAGTCATCTCAGCACACATCAATGATTAGGAAACCATATCAGTATTGTAAGACCTGATTATTTCAATTGCTGCCTTGACATCTTTGAGCCTCAGAGGGTCCCAAAGCCTATCCATGAGTTCCTCTACTCTCACCAGATAAGCTCTCCACCTTGGGGAAAAGACTACCACTTGGCTAATTCCTCTATCACCAGAACCAGCTACCCTTTCCCCCACTCTGTTTCCCAACTTAACAATGTCAGCTTCCTGCTAGCCCACAGAATTATTCAAACAAACCAATCACATCCTCCCACAAGAACCAGGGGGCACCACACCCATTTGTTACTACAAACCTACCTCTCACAGCCACTGCTGGCTCCCTCTGCTACGAAGCACAACCCTTGTATGGCCCTGTTTTGTGTGAGGTCTCATCTTCCTCTGAGCTGTGAGTGTATGTGACTAATAAACTGCTGCCAGTTTCATCTGTCCAGTGTTGGGAGCTGTGTGTTTGGCCATCTATTACCATCTAGGGCAGTGATCCCTCCTTCACCAGTGGGTGATCAGGAGTTGATCAGAAGTCCAGGGAGGGCCAGGAACTCATGCACTGCTCCTCTGAGCCCTGCAGCCCACCCAGCACAGCCACTGCTGTCTGCAGCTTCCCCTGTGAGCTGAAGCTGAGTTTGTCCTTTAAAGCTACCTGGTGGTTAGGAGGATTAATTTTGTAGCCTTTGGAGGGTGATTTGATGCCATGTACTGAAAGCCTTAAAAACATGCCTACTATTGACCTACGATTCAGTTCTGTTTCTTTATTTTATTATTAATAAAAACCACCCCACAGCATTTATTATCTGGTAATAACATACGGGTAATCAAAACAATATGAACACATATTTTAGAACTATTTTCATAACAGAAGTCATCTAAACCAAGGGGGGGAAAACTATTGCCCTTAACAACTTCTTATTTCATTGATCATTTCTAATTGGATATACTTTGTAGCAGAGTAATATTGTCTCCTTTCAGCATGATCCAACCCAGTTTTTTTCTTGACTTTGTTTTAGAATGAATATCTTCTGCATCATCTAATACTAGGTTCATATACTCATCAAAACCTATGATACAGCCCTCTACCCACATATTCACTTGCTCATAGAATCACACCTGAATCCGGGATCTATTTTGCAAGTATTTGAAGATGAGGTAGATGAGCTGCACCACCACCTTCTGTATTTTCTGGGCCTGGCCACGGCACGCCATGGTGGAAGTTCACAAAGACCACACTAACCCACATGCTAGCTCAGAAAGCAACTTCCAGAATTAAGAACGAGAAATGGAAATCTGGTTCTTTTTATTTGTGGAAACAATTTAAGAAGGGTCCATGGGGATTTTCCTTCAAGTGTGTTTTATAAACATTTTACAGTTATAGACAACGAAGACCCACAGACAGGAAGGACCATGTCCTGGAGGCACAGACCTACCCCCCCTCCCATCGTTCTGCCCCATCACCTCATGTAGAGCCAGGTACACATTAGGTCTTAAATACAATTTAAAGAGAAGAAGACAATTAACATCATTGTGGTATGTATGTATATATTCTTACATAGAAAAGATAGGTTTCAAAACCATATGTTTAGTATAATCTTTTTTTTGTTTTTAAAGAAGATAGGTAATAGGTTAAAAAAAAAAACAAAACAACAAGCAGGATATGTCCTAAAATGTGGGTGCAACAGCAACAATCTCCCATCTCTGGGTGGGAATGTAGTGAGAGGATGTCATTTTCTTTTCCATTCTGCAAAGACTAAATTATTTTTCACCATTTATAATAATAATTATTATTTTTGATATCAGTTTCCCTCCTTTCCCCTCCCACCCCTGAAAAGAACAATTCTTTTTCAGTGTAAACCTTTTATTCTATTTTTTTTCTTGTAGCTCTTTTTTTTTATTGTGATTTCTTAACTTTTTACAGTTGTGGTTTCATACAGTAATTGTCCTTTTGTGATTAACTAATTTCACTCAACGTAATGTCCTCTAGGTTCATCCATGTTATGAGGTATTTTGCAGATACTTGTCTTCATTATTCTTTAAGATTTTGTATATTCCATTGTGTGTATGTAACAGTGTATTTATCCATTCATCCATTGATGGACACTTTGATTGTTTCCATCTTTTTGCTACTGTGAATAATGCTTCAATGAACATGGGTGTGCATATATCTGTTGGTGTCATGGTCTTATTTCTCTAGTATAGATACCTAATATATGTGTGTGTGTGTGTGTGTGTGTGTATGTATACTATATACCAAACCAAAAACCAAACTTACTGCCATCAAGTCAGATCTGATTCATAGCGACTCCTCCTTGGGTTTCTGAGACAGCATCTGTATAGAAGTAGATTGCCCAGTCTTTCTTCTGAGGAGTGGCTGGTGGGTTTGAACCACCAGCATTCTTGTTAGCAGTCAAATGCTTTAGGCACTACACTACTGGAGTGCCCATATATACATATACCTAGTGTGTGTGTGTGTGTGTGTGTGTGTATATACCTGGTTTAAAATCTGGAATGGTATGTGTCTGGGCCATATACTTTCACTATACTTATTCAATCTGTATGCTGAGCAAATAATCAGAGAAGCTGGACTATATGAAGAAGAATGCAGCATCAGGACTGGAGGAAGACTCCTTAACAATCTGCAATATGAAGATGACACAACCTTGCTTGCTGAAAGTGAGGATAACTTGAAGCACTTATTGATGAAAATTGAAGACTCCAGTCTGCAGTGTGGATTACACCTCAGCATAACAAATGCAAAAATCCTCACAACTGGACTAATATGCAGCACCAGGATAAATGGAGAAAAGATTCAAATTGTCTAAGTTTCATATTACTTGAGTCCACAATCAACACAATGAAAGCAGCAGTCAAGAAATCAGATAACATATCGCACTGGACAAATATGCTGCAAAAGACCTCTTTAAAGTGCTGAAGAAAGAAGATGCCTTTTTGAAGACTAAGGTGCGCCTAACCCAAGCTGTGGTAAGGAGCTCTGGTAGCATAGTGCCTAAGACACTTGACTGCTAACCAGAAGGCAGGTAGTTCAAACCCACCAGTCACTCCTTGGAAGGAAGGTTGGGCAATCTACTTCCTCAGTGATACTTCCTCTGAAACCCAAGGAGGGGTCTCTATGAGTTGGGTCTGACTGGACTGCACATAACAACAACAACAACAACATATGCATGTGAAAGCTAGACAATGAACAAGGAAGGCTGAAGAAGAGTTGATGCTTTTGAGTTGTGTCGGCGAAGAATACTGAGTCCCATGGACTGTCAGAAGAACTAAAAAATCTTTCCTGGAAGAAATGCAGAGGAATGTTCCTTGGAAGCAAGAATAGCCAGACTTTGTCTCACCTACTTTGGTCATGTTGTCAAAAGGGACCATTCCATGGAGAAAGATATCATGCTTTGTATAGTACAGGGTAAGCGAAAAAAAGGAAGGCCTTCAATGAGATGGACTGACACAGTGGCTGCAAGGATGGGCTCAGGTATAGCAAGGATTGTGAGGCTGGTGCAGGGCTGGGCAGTGTTTTGTTCTGTTGTACACGGGGTCATTATGAGTCAGAGCCAACTCGATGGCACCTAAAAACAACAACAGCAACAATGACATATTTAAAGGAGCCCTGGTGGCACAGCGCCTAAGGCATATGTCTGTTAAGCAGAAGATTGGCAGTACAAACCCATCAGCTGCTCTGCAGAAGGAAGATGGGGTAATCTATTTCTGTAGAGATTTACCACCTTGGAAACCCAATGGAGGCCGCTATGAGTTAGAATCAACTTGATGGCAGTGAACTTTTTGGAAGACATATCTAAAGTAAGTGAGTTGGACATGTTTTTACTGGTAGATTTTCAGAAGTAGATAGTCCTTCTCCTTCTTCCTAGTCTGTCTTAGTCTGGAAACATTGCTGAAAACTGTCCACACTGGGAGACCTTGCTGGTATTTCCAATACTAGTGGAATAGCTTGTAGCATTGCAGCAACATGCAAACCACCACAGTACTGCTGACTGACATACCTGCCCCCAACACCAACAACTGCCACATCAGTTCCATCCACCAACCTTTTGGTTAGTAGCCCAGTGTTTTAATCATTGTGCCACCAGAGCTCCTATACCTGCCCCAAACCAAACCAAACCCACTGCCTTCAAGTTGATTTCAATTCATAATGACCCTGTAGGGCAGAGGAGAACTCTCCATGAGGTTTCCAAGGTTGTAAATCTTTACAGAAGCAGACTGCCTCATCTTTCCCCCATGGAGCAGCTGGGGAGTTTGAACTGCCAACCTTTTGGTTAGAAACTGAATGTGCTAACCACTATGCCACCAGAGCTCCTTATACCTGCCCCAGTATCTTCTCCATAGGATGCTCCTCAGCAGTGTAGCGCAGAGAAGGGAGCTGGGGGTTTGAATTCAAAGCAAGCAGATTCCAAATGACAGATTCCTAAACTTCATTTGCAAAGTTGTGCCAGGCCCAGGAACTCAATCAGAGGAAGAGAATGTTCACCAGTCAGGCGGCTGACTCAACTAGCCAAGCAGGGCACAGTGAAGCCCACAGAAAAAATTTAAGCTTGATCACTTTGAGGGGCCAATGGTGGTGGTGGGGCAGTGGGCAAAGAGGTGGAGTCCTATCCTTTAGAGCAGAGATGGAGGTGGAGATAAGAGTAAAATTGCCCTCAGGCAGAGCTGGGTTTAAATCCCTATTCTGTCACTCCCTGGCTTTGTGTTGCCGGATAAGTTGTTTCATACCTCTGATACTCAGTTTCCCTGTCTGTAAAGTGAGGAACCTTTCCAAGACAGTCATGAGAGAACATATGAGAAAGAACTTGGCTGGCAGGACCTTCTCAGTAAATCTGAGCTCCCCTCCACCCCAGCAAAGGAAAAACAGGAAGTTCATTTTGTTCTGTTCGAAAGTCACGTTGTTGCCCAGAGTGAGCAGAAGCTTGGAGGGGCTATGTAGGCCTAGAGGAGGTAAGGCTTGGCCTATTGTGCTTTTTTTTTAAAAAAATCAAACAAACAAACAAACAAAAAAAAACAACTTTGTATTGTGATCCGAGTGGAATTTTACAAAGCAGATTCATTTTGTATTCAACAGTTCATACACATGTAACAGCTCTCTTCCCACCTCCTTCCTATGGTTACCCTTTCCCTGTGTCCTTATTTATGCATTCCGACTGCCTAGGCTTCACCCTGGGCAAATGCTGCGCTTCTGATCTCCCAAGGTTGACTGTTCTGAGGAATGCTTCTCCCTGGCATAGCTGTTTAGCTTGAAGATGTGTCTATTGTTTGGCTGCAGTCCAATTTCAGGCTCCAAGGATGACTCAGGGCCATGGTCACTGGGGTTTCATCAGTCCCTATCTGACCAGTAATCCTGGTCTTTTTATTTTTTTCTTTTATGCTTTTGAATTTTGTTCCACAATTTTTTCCCCATTGTATCCAAGATCTCTAATTTTGTTTCCTTTCCACGTGTTTGGCATTGATAGCCAGGCACCATCTAGTTCTTCTGAGCGCAGGGTCATGTAGGTTGATCTGTGGTCTATCTGTCCTTCAGACTAATTGTTTCCATATGTCTTTGATTTTTCTTCACTCTTCTTTGCTCTCTGGATGAG
>NW_006921618.1:17480925-17481898 GCF_000298275.1 Orycteropus afer afer
ACAAAAACATTGTTTTATATCATACTTTGGTGAGTAGTTATTGGGCTCTTAAAAGCTTGCAAGTGGCTATCTAGATGCAACAATGGGTCTCTCCTCATCCAGAGCAAAGAAGAATTAAGAAAACCAAAGATGTATCTAAATAATTAGGCCAATGGACTAGTGGACCATGCAAACCTCAGCCTATACAACCATGAGCCCAGAAGAATTAGATGGTGCCCAGCTACCACGGTCAACCACTCAGAAAGGAATCAGTGTTGGAGATCCTGGATAGAGCAGGAGGACAATGTGGGACAAAACTCAAAATCATCAAAAAAGGCCAGGTTTACTGGTCTCATAAAGCCTGGTGAGATCCTTGAGATTAAGGAAGGTTGAGCAATCCTACTTCTGTAGTAATACTGCCTCGAAAACCCAAGAAGGGTCACTATGAGTCAGGGCCAACTCGATGGCACATAACAACAGTTACCCTTCAAGTCTGGAACTGAATTCACTCCAGTGGCTTCCAGCCAAACAGTAGACAGGCATATGGGGTGAACATTTCCATCAGATAAATACACTCTTTAGAACAATGAATCATAGGAGAACATAAGGACATAGTTGCACAGGGAGATAGCTCAGGGGCAGGAATGCATAAGAAGGACAAAGGGAAGAGGTAATTACAGGGAGGAAGTGGAAAGAGAGTTGTTACATTGTGGGGAACTGCAGTCAATGTCATGAAACAAAATGTGTATAAACTTTTGTAAGGAAAATGAATTTTCTCTGTAAACTTTCACCCAAATCACAATAAAAATTAAAAGGAAAAAAAAAGAGAAAATTTCCTTTTTCTGTGTAAACCTCTTCTTGATTTTTTTTATAATAATGGACTCACATAATATTTGTCCTTCTGTGATTGACTTATTTCAGTCAGCGTACTGTCATTCAAGTTCATCCATGTTATGAGGTGATTCATGGATTCTTCTTTATTCTTTAATGTTCA
>NW_006921618.1:17499961-17501148 GCF_000298275.1 Orycteropus afer afer
CCAGCCTTCTGGTTAGCAGTCAAGTGCCTTAGGCATTATGCTACCAGAGCTCCTTTTAATGTACATAAAAATTTAATTTTTAGAAGGTCCCAGTCATCTAGTTTATCTTCTGCTGTTTGTGTATTTTGGGTTGTGTTTGATAGTCTACTTATGCCAAACATCAGAGCCTCTAAGTTTACCACAAAGTTCATTTTTGATGAACTTTATAGTTTGGAGTTTTATATTTAGGTCTTTGACCCATCTTGAGCTCATTTTTGTGTATGGTATAAGGTATGGATCTTGTCTCATTTGATTTCAAATGGATATCCAGTTTTGCCAGCACCATTTATTAAAGAGGCAATCTCTCCCTATGTAATAGGTTTTTGTCCTTTGTCAGTTGTCCATAGGTGGATGGATCTATTTCTGGATTTTCAATTCTATTCTACTGGTCTATGTGTCTACTGTTGTACCAATATCAGTCTGTTTTGACTATTGGGGTTGTATAGCAGATTTTGAAGTTGGGGAGTGTGAGACCTCCTACTTTTTCTTTTTCATTAGTGCTTTGCTTATCTGAACTCCCTTTCCTTTCCATATAAATCAGTAATTGTTTTGTCCATGTCCTCAAAGAATGTTAATGGAATCTGGACTGGTATTGCATTGAATATATAGATTGCTTTGGGTGGTATTAACAGTAAGTTCAAGTTGAAGTTGAAGAAATGAAAACATGAGAGCCAAAATATGACTTGATTAGATCCCATGTGACTTCAGAGACCATATAAAGAGGAGATTTGATGTGTTGAACACCACTAGCTGAGACCAGACGAGTTGTGGGATGACATGAAGGACATCATACATGAAGAAAGCAAAGGGACATTAAAAAAATAAGAGAGGAAGAAAAGACCAGAATGGATGTCAGAAGAGACTCTGAAATGTGTTCTTGAACAGAAAATAGCTAAATTGAATGGAAAAAATGATGAAATAAAATTGCTGAGAAGAAGATTTCAAATAGCAACTTGAGAAGACAAAGTATTATAGTGAAATATGCAAAGATCTGGAATCAGAAAACCAAAAGGAAATAACATGCTTAGCATTTCTCAAGCTGAAAGAGCTGAAGGAAAAAATACAAGCCTTGAGTAGCAATATGGAAGGATTCTATGGGCAGCATATTGAATGATGCAGGAAGCATCAAAAGAAGATGGAAGGACTAC
>NW_006921618.1:17503458-17503929 GCF_000298275.1 Orycteropus afer afer
GTCTCTTGTAGTTTCTTGTTGTAGTGCTTTATAGTTTTCTTTGTATAGATCTTTTGTGTCCCTGGTTAGATTTATTCCTAGGTATTTTATCTTTTTGGTAGATATTATAAATGATAGGAGCTCTGGTAGCATAGTGCCTAAGACACTTGACTGCTAACCAGAAGGCTGGTGGTTCAACCCACCAGCCACTCCTCAGAAGGAAGGTTGGGCAATCTACTTCCATACTGATACCATCTGGGAAACCTAAGGAGGGGTCGCTATGAGTCAGGTCTGACTTGATGGCACATATATAAATGGTACTGTTTTCCTTATTTCCTTTTCACAGATCTCTTTGTTCATGTAGAGGAATCTAATTGATTTTTGTATGTTGATCTTGTATCCTGCCATTTTACTGAATCTTTCTATTAGTTCCAGTAGTTTTCTTGCTGAGCCTCCTGGGTTTTCTATATACAGCATCATGTCATCTGCAAA
>NW_006921618.1:17505525-17506725 GCF_000298275.1 Orycteropus afer afer
ATTTTAAAATTTATAGCATTGTGATCCAAGAAAATGCTTTGTAGTATTTTCATGTTTTTAAATTTACAGAGGCTTGTTTTGTGGCCTAACATATAGTCCATTCTGGAGAATGATCCATGTGCACTGGAAAAGAATGTGTATTGTGTTTTTGTTGGGTAGAGTGTTCTATATATGTCTATGAAGTTGAGTTGGTTGATTGCATTGTTGAGATTTTCTGAATGTTTGTTGAGTTTTTTATTCTAGTTGTTCTGTTCTTCATTGAAAGCTGTATGTTAAAGTCTCCTAATACTATTGTAGAATTGTCTGTTTCTTTCAATTCAGTTAATGTTTGGTTTATGTATTTTGAGGTAGTTCATTAAGTGCAAACATATTTATTATGGTTATGTCCTTCTTGGTCAAATGACGCTTTTATCATCACATAATGCCCTTCCTCATCCCTTATGCTGGATTTTGGTTTGAAGTCTATTTTATCAGAAATTAATATTGCCACTCCTGCTTTTGTTTGGATTGACATTAAATATATATATCTTTTTTTTTTCATCCTTTATTTTTATTTTCATTTTTGTGTCTAAGATGAGTCTCTTGTAGGCAGTATATTGATGGATCTTCTTTTCTCATCCAATCTGTCACTTTTTTTCCTCTTGACTGGTGCATTTAATCCATTCACATTCAGTGCAATTAATGATAGATATGAATTTATTGATATCATTCTTCTTTTTTTTTTTTTTTTGCTGTGGTGTTGATGGTTTCTTTGTTCTGAATATTTTTCTGTGTTGAGTTCATTTTATTATTGAGTTTTCTTTTCCTTTTCTTCATTATTGTTGATTTTGTATTTACTAAGTCCTTGTGATTTTCTTTTTTCTTATTTTGGTTAGAAGGCTTATTAATTTTCTTTCTGCTTACTCTGTATTAGATTCTTATCTCCATAAGTTTGGAACAGTCTGTTCTATGCTGGTAATGTCCTGTCTTCCTCTCTATTTAGGAGTTTTGTAATTGTATTATTTATTCCCTCTATTTGCTTTGTAGGAGCTCTGGTGGCAAAGTGCCTAAGGCATTTGACTGCTAACCAGAAGGTTCAAACCTACCAGCCACTCCTTGGAAGGAAGTTTGGGCAATCTACTTCTGTAGTGATATACCACCTTGCAAACCCAAGGAGGGGTTGCTATGAGTCGGATCTGACTCTATGGCAGTGAGTTTTTT
>NW_006921618.1:17509195-17510513 GCF_000298275.1 Orycteropus afer afer
TTCACTGGGGCATCTGCAGAGGTGAAGGAACCTTCAAGAGAGAAGACTGAAGGTGTTTGCCTTTTGTGCTCAATATGAGAAAGATCAGCCAGTAATGCAAGTTCAGGAAGGAAGAGCCATAGCCTCTGGATCTGTCTGTTTGGTGTGATTGCTGAGGGTGGCTAGGCTGTAGAGGAGGTGCACCAGCTGCCTCCCAGGGACGATGCAGCCCATCTCTGGAAAGATCCACAACCCTGGAAACCCCACGAGGCAATTCCACTCCATCCCAAAGAGGGTCACTATGAGTTGGAATCAACTCAACAGCAGTGGATTTGGCTTGGTTTACTAATGGTGAGTTATTTTATTCCCCTTCTCTGGCTCCCTCCTTTCTTTGCAGTCACTTCCATGTATGTTCCTCTCCCAGCTCCCACACTTTAGCTCACCTCTAAATCCTCCTACTCTTCCCACATTGTCTCTTTACCACTATATGGATTCCATGACGTTGTTTTTTTTCCCCCTTCTTCCTTGTCCACCTCTGTGTTTAAAATGGCTATGCTTCCGCTAGTGCTGGCTTCTTTTCTTTCCCAACTCACTGATCTCGCTCTGTCTCCCTTTCCAATCAGTGCTCAATCTAATTCTTTATCTTGTCATTAGGTACTCAGGACTCTAAGATCATTATTAGTGTCTGTTTCACTCAGTTTTTCTGGGTCTCGGTTACAGAGGGATTGGACAGAGTGTGTTAGCAGAATGCCATGCCATCTTGTCTTTGCTTCCTCTTCTGCTCATTTGATGGATGGGGAGACTGAGGCTGGATTAACAACTTGCCCAAGGGCACAGAGGATAGGGATGAATGGCTAGGCCTCCTGACCTCCAGTTCAGAGCCCATCCTACCATTCAGAAGTGTGAAGGAGGACATCAAGAAACATAACCTGTTGTGTGTGCCAGAAGAAACTCTGGTGGTGCAGTGGTTAATGGTTTTGGCTGCTAACCAATAGGTCAGTGGTTGAAACCCACCAGCTACTCTGTGGGAGAAAAATGAGGCAGTCTATTTCCATAAAGATTTATAGTGTTGGGGAAGTTCTACTCTGTTCTATAGTGTTGCTATGAATAGGAATCGACAGGATGGCAGTGGATTTGGGTTTTTGGGTGGGTCCCAGGCTGTGTTCTCACCCTCTCTGGGCATCAGTAGTGGGTAGATGAGGGTTCCCTGAATGCTTAGGTGGCCTGAACTGTCAGGGTCTCTAGGATAGGTGATAGAGTCACCACTATCCACACTCTCTCATGCCCAGGCCTGTGCCAGGTGAGGGAGATGACACAAAGGGGAGGAGGTAGGGACAGG
>NW_006921618.1:17511464-17516960 GCF_000298275.1 Orycteropus afer afer
TCTGATCATATCACTCTACTGATTAGAGTGATGTGATGATTCTCCATTGCCTTCAAAGTCCAAAGTCCTGAAAACTTGGTACTCAGACCTCACTGTTATCTGGCTCATGCTTTGCCTGCCTCACTGGTATATAGCACTTAGTCTTGGGTGGCAACTGCTTGTTTAAGGTGTGACTCCCCCACTGATCAGTGGATTCACAAGGAAGGGGTAGTATTTATCCTATTCATCCTTGGATTGCTGGCACCAAGTACTGGCTGGGGCACACAATAGGAACATTATAAATCTCTGCTGACTGTAGAGATACACAGATGGTCAGGCAGTGGCTGAATATGCACATGTGAGCTCGTTCATCATCTCCTCCCGAGGGACATGTGGAAGGAGTCTATGGGTGTGAGAGACCTCTACTCAGCAACCAGAAACTCATTTGACTTAATTTCACAATTGTTTAGGTGTTTTCTCTTCCTTGGCAACTATGGATTAGGAGCTAATTTGAAAATTAGTCTTTTTCCATCAAGTTCACTCAGGCCCTTGCCTGTGGGAGCTTGTGGACCAGTTACATCATCCCAGTGGTGGTAACCGATATTTCTCAGTGCAGGCAATAGAATCAAAGATTCAAGCTCAGATTTATACTTCGACTTCTCCTCTCTGAGTCTCAGTTTCTCCCCAACTGACTTGAGAGCATGACTCCTGCCTTGTGGAGCTGCTGTGAACAGTGGATGAGTACGTGGTGAGTGCTGGACTAGCATCAGGTCAGGCTGGCATCTTTTTTTGCCTTTCCTACCTGCCCAGCCCTTCTGCTCTTAACACCAGGAAATCTCCTTCATAAAGCCTCCCTAGAACCCAACTAGGAGCTCTGGTAGCATAGTGCCTAAGGCAATTGACTGCTAACCAGAAGGCTGTCAGTTCAAACCCACCAGCCACTCCTTGGAAGGAAGATGGGGCAATCTACTTCCATAGTGATAAGCCTCAGAAACCCAAGGAGGGGTCGTTATGAGTGGGGTCCAACTCGATTGCACATAACAAAAACAACAACAGAACCCAAATGCATGAGCCCTCACTTCGCTCTGGAGATCTGCCCAGACACTCCATCCACCTGAATCTGCCTCCAGGCATGACTATGACAATGATTGTCATAATCATAAGTACAATAGGTGACTCATGAAGAGCAGTTGCTGTGTGCTTGATGGGCACTGTAGCAAATGCCCACCTGCCTTATCTCATACAGATCTTATGACACACAACCTTATGGGGTCATCACTATGGTCCCCATTTCAGAACTGATGAGACCTAGATTCAGATAATTGGTCACTGTCCAAGGTCACACAGCATGAACAGGGCTTGGGGAGTGGCCTTGTTCCCCTCCTCTCCCTCTCACTTGACCTGAAAGCTCCTAGAGAACATAGCCCATAACTGCCCATCTCTGGTCAGCATCACTGAGAACACTGAAGCCACAAAAGCTCAGGGCAGGGCCTGGGATAATCAGAAGGGCAGTTTTCACACATTCATCTTCATTAAGGAGATTCCTGGATTGGTTACAAGGAAACTGTACTCTGGCCCCGATTTGGCTACCATTTTCTGGATGACTTTGGACAGGTTACCTTCTCTCTCTGGTTCTATTTTTCATCCATAAAATTGAGGCATCAAAGTTCAGAATATGTTTATTAATTTTCTAGATTGAGTTTTCTGGCCTCTATTCCTTGTGTTGGCAGATGACATCCCAACCCCACCCCAAGTCTAATTCTCTTCTAACAGCAGACCAGCCATCTCCACTCCTGCCCCTACCCTCAAAGACAATAGAACATAAGGTCTGGGATTCTCAACCCAAGGCAAACTCATCCCAGGGGATCTGTGCCATGACACAAGGACATAAACACAGTGATAGTTGGAGCTGTGTTTTAACTTGGCTGGACCACAATTCTGTGTGGTTTAAGCAATTGTGATGTGGGTTGTTCCAATGATGGGATCAGATGTATGCGTTTTGAGCAGCCAATCCATTGAAAGGGAGTTTCCCTAGGGGTGTGGCCTGCTTCCAGTGTATTTATGGACATCCTGGGAAAAGAGACCCTCTTCTGTGGATCAGGATTCTGTTGTGCTGACTACAACTGTCCATGAATGAACAATCCACCATTTGGCCTGGAGATCTTGGATTCGTCATTCGTTGGAGTCAACAGCCAGTATACTGCCTGCCAGCCTTGAGGTCGTCAGCCTGTGTAGCTGCATGAGTCAGGAAAAGCCTCCAGCTTGACGTTTGATCCAAGAACTTTTGGACTTGCCAGCTTCTATAAGTGTGTGAGCCGTTTTCCTAAGATAAACTTATCTTTTCTCTCTATATATAAGCTTTACTGGTTTTGTTTCTCTAGAGAACCCAGTCTAACACAAACACAAACATTTTTTCTCCCTGGATAGTAAATATAAAAAATATTTTTGATTAACATCCAAAGAGATATGTCATGGGGTCACATGAATTTTAAAGACAAACACCAAGATTTCAAAGGACTTACTACTTGCCTGGTGACTTCTGCCCCCAACCTCCCCTGCTGCATCCAGGTGTACCCCATTTGAGGTCTTCCATCCAGAAAAGTTAAAAAAATTATCAGGAGGAAGAGGTATGGCAGCCTGTGATGTGATGGATCACCTTTATATGGCCTTTCTAGCTATGGTTTTGCAATGTCCACCAAATCATTGAGTGGGACTGTGCAAACAAGGTGTTTGTGACCCACCAAGGGGATTGGACAGTTTGCTAATAATGTAAATAAGGTGTATGGAACACTAATGAGGGGAGTATTCAGTTTTGCCATCCCACTAGGCTTAAAAGACAGCTAATTTCATAGCACGGTGAAGAGGTCCTGACTACCACCAAGAAGAGATGGTAGTGGAACACATCCTTTGGCTCCAGGGTCCCTGTGCTGATAACCTCCTAGATCCAGAAGACAGAGAGCTGCAACACTAGAGATAGCAAGAGATGGCGAGAAAGTTGATGGCAGCCAAGGAAGCAGGATCAGGACATTGGTAGGAGATGGTGCGGTGAGCTTGCTGGCAGAGTGGGGTGTCTCCAGGCAGTTTGTGGAGCTAGGCTCACCAACCCACACAACCAGAGAGCTGAGTGGCTTTGAGCTGGAGGCTTGTTGGCAGAAGGAGGTGCTGGGCTCTATTGGTGAAGCCAAAGTGCTTTGTAACACTTATCTGAGCAGGGCAGACACTGGGCTGGTCCAAGAGGCCCAAGAGGCCTAAGAGGCCTAAGAGCCCTGAGGGACCAAGGAGCTAAGAGCCAGAGAGGGTCCTGCCTGAGGGCACCACTGGAAGAGGCTATCCTGATCTAAGAACGGTATTTTGAATTTCTAATTCTGAATTGTAATCTGTTTCCTAAAAGAAAACCCCATAATCATGAATATTGTCTGTGGGTTCTGTGTAGTCACTGCAATGAATTATTGAACCTAGCAGAGAAGTAGAGAGTGTGTGAGAGGGATGGCTGGTGTCAGAATTGGTAAAAAGGTTGGAGAGAGGGGAGGTATATCTGACTTCTGCCTCATAGGAATCAGTTTTGGGCTGATGCTAATGGTGATTCTCTCTCCCCATCATGAAATGAGAGGAAGTCAGATGCCTCCACCATGCCATTTTTACAAAGCCCCTGAGGATAGGGGCTCACGTCCATTTCAGCTGTGCAAACTTGGGCAAATTTACCTTGCTGAACCTTAGTTTAGCTCCTGGAAAAGGTACTTTGGATGAATAAGAACTGGGGCCCAGGTTTTTCTAGCATTATAGTATTAGGCACCATCATTAAATGCACAGTTAATTTGCATAGTTAAATGCAAATATAACTATTAGCACTAATTAAGTACATTGGATTAAAGGAGAAGAGAGAAACTTATTTTAGGAAGTAAGTGCCTGGGGAGAAAGAGAGACTGGATGAGTGATCTGAAGGGAATTATGTGTTGTTGCTGTGTTGGTAGGTGCTGTAGAGTCATCTCTGACTCACAGTGGCCCTATGCACAGCAGAACGAAACACTGACCGTTCCTGTGCCAGCCTCACAATTCTTGCTATACCCGAGCCCATCGCTGCAGCCACTGTGTCTACCCATATCATTGAAGGCCTTCCCCTTCTTTGTTGACCCTCAACTTTACCAAGCATGATATCCTTCTCCAGGGAATGGTTCCTTCTGACAACAACATGACCAAAGTAGTTGAGATGAAGTCTGGCCATTCTCGCTTCCAAGGACCATTCTGGCTGCACTTCTTCCAGGACAGATTTGTTAGTCTTTTTAGCAGACCATGGTACTTTCAGCATTCTTCTCCAACACCACAATACAAAAGCATCAACTCTTCTTCAGTCTTCCTTATTCATTGCCCAGCTGTCACATGCATAAGAGGTGATTGAAAATACCACGGCTTGAGTTAGGTGCACCTTAGTTCTTCAAGGAGACATCTTTGCTCTTCAGCTCTTGAAAGAGGTCCTTCGCAGTAGATTTGCCCAATGCAATATATTGTCTGCTTCCATTGGTGTTGCTGCTTCCATTGGTGTTGATCATAGAACCAAGTAATACAAAATCCTTGACAACTTCAATCTTTTCTCCATCCACTGTGAAGCTGTTTATTGGGTCAGTTGTGAGGACTTTTGTTTTCTTTATATTGAGGTGTAATTCATACTGCAGACTGTAGTCTTTAATCTTCATCAGTAAGTACTTTGCTATTATTGCTGGGGTGAGATGGTATCTCATTGTTGTTTTGATTTGCATCTCTCTAATAGCTAATGATCGTGAGCATTTCTTCATATGTTTTCTGGCCACTTGAATATCCTGTTTGGTGAAGTGTCTACTAATGTCTTCAGCCCATTTTAAAATTGGATTGTTAATCTTTTTGTTGTGGAGAGGATGGAGTTTTCTATAAATTTTAGAGATAAGTCCCTTGTCAGATATGTCATTATCGACAAGTATGAATTTGTTGCTGTAATTTTGTTATGTGCTTTTTCATGGTGTTGATTTCTTTGCTCCATATAATTTTCTGTGCTGAACTTGTTTTGTTTATGAATCGTGTTATCACTTCCTTCATTGCTATTGTTCTAGTATTTCCTAAGTAGTTGTGTGGGTCCTCTTTTTTATTTTGATATGAAGGTTTATAATTTTTCTTTGAGGTTACCCTGTGATTTATAATTTTCTTCCCAGGTTTAGAACTATCTGTTCTATCTTGTAGTTGTCTTGACTTCCCTACCCATTAGAAGTTCTATATCTATATCTATAAGGAAGACCGAAAAAGAGTTGATGCTTTTGAGTTGTGGTGCTGGCGAAGAATGCTGAAAGTACCATGGACTGATAAAAGAACTAACAGATCTGTCCTGGAAGAAGTGCACCTGAAATGCTCCTTGGAAGTAAGAATGGTCAGACTTCGTCTCACCTATTTTGGTGATGTTGTCAGAAGGGACCATTCCTTGGAGAAGGATGTCATGCTTGGTAGGGTGGAGGGTCCACGAAAGAGGGGGAGGCCTTCAATGAGATGGATTGA
>NW_006921618.1:17536453-17546706 GCF_000298275.1 Orycteropus afer afer
TTCTGGCCTGCTTCTTTGGGCATCCCTGAGTTGTCTCTCCTCACCTGTATCCCTGGGGCTGACTGCTCTTCTGTCTGGGTTCAAGGCTTTTATCCCCTTTCTCCTGCTATTCCGGCCTGCTACTCTGGGCGTCCCTGAGTTGTCTCTCCTCACCTGTAACCCTGGGGCTGAAGGAAGGTAAGCCCTGGTATTTGTTGATGACTGGTCAGTGGTGATTCCCCTCCCTCCAGTGATCACCCCTCTAAGTGATCCTGGGAATATTATCCAAACGAGGATAGTTTTGAGAGAGAAAGTAGGCACTGTTAGTGACTAGACCAAGCCAAAAGGTATAAATTGGGCAAAGTAGGGCATATGGCCATCCTGCCCCCTCACTTTATAGCACGCGATGGCTGTTCTAAAGCCAGACTGCAGATGATCCATGCATTCTCTGTATGCCTCAGTTTCCCTCTCTGTAAAGTGAGGACATGGTTTCTAAAGGCTTCTCAGCTCAATTGTTTTTTCATTTATTCAATTATTCAACCAGTATGTAACAAGCCTCTTCTAGGTGCTAGCACTGTGTTAAGCCATGGAGATCCAATAGTGCATAAGATGGTTCCCCACCTTCAAAGGGCTTACTATGTAGAGGGAGAGAGAAACTAGGATTGTTCAGGGATCATGGGTTCTGCTTCACCTCAACTTTTGCCTCTCAATCCATGAGCAAAGCTCGGTCTGGAAAGGTTCTTTTCCCCCAAAGGCAGATCCTGGGCCAGAAAAAGGTTTTCACAGGCACCTGGAGGCCACATCACACCTGCAGTGGTTTAAAGAGCTTCCAGGCCAGAGTTCTAGGGAGCTGGCAGAGACAATACCACTTCCTTCTCCAGCTGGGAGTGCTAATCACGACTTGCATGCTGCTCTGGGGAATGATTACTTGTCAAGGTTCATTTGAGCTGTTGGCCTTGGGGAGACCCTTCATCTCTCACTAGACAGCCCCAGTGGCAGCCAAGGAGCTGCTCCTCTGGAAGTGAGAGAGAGAGAGGAAAATTACCTTCCATTGCACCTTGCACCTCACCACCTGTTTGGACTGGCAGTCACAGTGACAGTTGTGTCCTGCCAGGCCTTATAACAGAACTGTCATGGTTTGTGGACAGACTGGCCCTGGGAGGTGAGGAGTAAGGACTCCAGGAAATTGTGGAGATTGCTGGCAATTTGGGCCACCTCAAATTAGATTGCCTCTGTGAGTGATTTCAGACTCTGTAAATTGCACCCTGAGCAGGGCCTGTCACTTTATTTCCTCCAGCTCCAGCTCTTAAAGCTTTTTTTCTAAACCCATCACCATTAGAGACAGCTGGATCTGGGCTGGAATCCCTATGTGGTAACTGACTGCAGGGGATTTACTTCATACAGATAATAATTCATGGGGATAATTGTATCAGTCAGGATCCTTTTTATTTTAAGGGAAATAAATTAAAAAAAAAAAAAAAAAGGCAAATATAGGCTTATTAAGTGAAAATTCCAGAGGGATTTCAGGTATGGTTGGATCCAGGTACTCAGATGAGGACTCCATCTCTTTCCATAATTTGGCTCCGCTTTGCCTTCTTTTCTCTTTTCTGCTGGCAGTCCTTCTCCTCTGGAGGTCCCGAAGTTCCATCAGAAGAGCGAATTTCACTTGCCCAATAGTTCCAACAAAGCCTCAAGAGAGAATTTCATTGGACAATTCTGAGTCATGTGCCCATCTCTAAGCCAATTACTGTAGCCAGAGGAAGGGGATGCTCTGATTGGCCAGGCCTAAGTCATGTGCCATGACCTGTTCAATTTCTTTTTTTGTTATGGGTCTGTTAAAATTTTCTATGTCAGTCTGTGTTAGTTTAGGTAAGTAATGTGTTTCTAGAAATCTGTCCATTTCTTCTAGGTTTTCAAATTTGTTGGAATACAGTTCTTCATAGTATCCTTATATTATCCTTTTAATTTCAGTTGGTTCTGTTGTGACACCACCCATTTCATTTCTTATTTGTGTTACTTGCATCTCCTCTTTTGTTAAATCTGCCCGTGATTTGTTGATTTTATTAATATTTCCAAAGAACCAACTTCTAGACTTGTTGATTTTTCTTTTTTTCTTTCTATTTTTCATTTATCTCTGCTCAAATCTTTTGATTTCTTCTGGTGACTGTAGGCTTTTTTAATTTTTTTTATTTTTTGCTGCTCTTTTTCTAATCATTGGGGATGTTGGGCTAAGGTGTTGATTTTGGCTCCTTTTACTTTTTTGATATGTGTTATTACCCTCTGATCACTGTTTTTGCTGTGTCCCAAAGGTTTTGGTATGTTGTGTTTTCATTCTCATTTGATTCAAGGAACTTTTTAATTTCCTTTTTTATTTCTTCTGTTATCCAGTACTTTTAAGGAGGGTGTTATTCAGTTTCCATGTGTTTTCTCTTTTTCTGTTGATCTTCCTATCATTGATTTATAATTTTATAGCATTACGATGATAAAAAAATGTTCAAAAAATCAAATTTATTCTTCAAATGGTCTCTAAATTCTTGTGAGATATATTCAAGGTCATATTTTCATTCTTGTGGACTTGTTTTAATGTTCTTCAGCTTCAACTTGAACTTTTATATAAGCAATTGATGGTCTGTTCCACAGTTGGGCCCTGGCCTTGTTCTGAATGATGATATTGAGCTTTTCCATTGTATCTTTCTGCAGATGTAGTTGATTTGATTCCTGTGTATTCTATCTCATGAGGTCCACATGCATTGTTGCTATTTATGTTGTTATGCATAAGTTGTTGGTCTTGCAAAATTCTATAATGAGATCTCCATTGTCATTTCAATCACCTAGGTCATATTTTCTAACTTCTAATCTTTTTTGTAGGAGCTCTGGTAGTGTAGCACCTAAGGCACTTGACTGCTAACCAGAAGGCTGGCGGTTCAAACTCACCAGCCACTCCTCGGAAGGAAGGTTGGACAATCATACTTCCATATACCTCGGAAACCCAAGGAGGGGTGGCTATGAGTCAGGTCTGATTCGATGGCACATAACAACAACACAACAATCTTTTTTGTTTCCAACTTTTGTGTTCTAATCACTAGTAATTATCAATGCATCTTGATTGCATATTTTACCAATTTCACTGTGCAGAAATTGGTAGAAATCTTCAATTACTACCTTATGAGGTAGACATCATTGTTATCCCCATTTCACAGATGAAGAAACTGAAGACCAGCAAGATTCAATAATTTACCCTAGATTACACAACTAGTAAGTGACAGTGCTGAGATTTGAATCCAGGCTGTATGGTTTCAGAGTCTGCTCTGACAACTAGGCTCTTCTGAAGATGAAAGAAGATAATGAAAGCATGAGATGCATATGCTTGGCACAGGGTCAGTGCTCAGTGATCTCTAGTATGACTAGCTGGACTATGAGTGCCTGCTGTATGCAAGGCCTGTGCCAAAGGCTGGAGTTTGAGGGGTTTGCTTCAGGAATGAGCAAATGGGATTCTTCACCCTGCAAGAGGAAACAGGCCACAGGAAATATGAGATATATAGGCAAATAACCACTATTGAAAGTAAGGGTCATAGGAAGGGTTCAAGGTGTTGCTTCATCAGAGGTGGCTGGAGAAGCCCATCAGGTGGAAGATCAGGATGGGCTCCAAGGAGGAGGCAACAGAAGAAATGGCCTTGAAAGTCTTCTTTGTTGTAGGCATCAGAAGCCCATTCAAATTAACTTGCATTCAGAGGGGGATCAAAGACCTGGGCAGCCTTTCCAAACCTAAGGGCAGAAGTGTGGTTGGACACCAACAGAGAGGATCAGCCACTAGGGGGTCATTCTCTCTGTCCCAAGTCTCTCTCTCTCCTCTCTTCAGACCTACTTCCTCTGTGTGTCCAGGCATGTGACACACAGACACCTTGAGTTTACCTGTTATAGGTCTGGCCAAGTGAAAAAATTAACTCATGGACCTAATTCCAAGTTTCTGACTGGCCCAGCTTAGATCAGGTGACTACTTTGGCCCAATCAGATGTGGCTAGGGCAGCAGAGTGACTCACAAAATGGCTACAGGGTCCCTCTGCTATAGGCCAGAGGGGAAATTAACTGGGAAGGCACCCCTAAAGGAGCTCCCCATAGGGAGAATATTGCTGAACTATGTATGTCAAGGCAGGGAGGGCATTCCAAAGGTAAGAGGTAGAAAACATGGTCAGAGAACAGTAACTTGAGTTTGACTGTGAGATGCGTGTGTCAGACTCCTATATACAATACCAGATAAGGCAAGACCAAGGTCAAGTCTTTTTTTTTTTTTTTTTTTATGTTTCTTCTTATTATTATTATTTTTATTTTAAGAGCTTGTTTTACATTCAATGTAATGCATACATTTAGTTTCATTCTTCATTCGCCATGTCCAACCCTAACCCAGTCTCCTCCCCTCCCTACCCTGCAACCCTCCCCCTGGGCCCCTCATATTCATGCACTCCTGTTTGTCCTGCATTTCCTCAGTTTGAATGTTGGTCCTCTGGTGTCCCATGGTCTATTGCTCTAAGGGATGTATTACCATAGAGTATGTGGGTGTGGCATCCTGGGTTGAGTGGTCTACCTGTACATCTTGTCAACTATTGGGCTGAGAGCCCACCCCTGGGGGTGAGTTTTATTCCAGGCACAGAATGTATTCCAGGGCCATAGTATTGGGAGTCTCACCAGATTTAATCTGACCAGTAATTCTGGTCATTATTGAGTTTTTGGATTTTGTTCCACATTTTCCCTCCCGCTCTACCCAGGATCTCCAGATTTGATCCTTTCCTGAGTGGTTGGCATTGGTAGCCAGGCACCATCCAGTTCTTCTGGTCTTGAGGGCCATTGTGTCCTAGGGCTGATTGCTTCTAAATGCCCTTTGTGTGTGTGTGTGTGTGTGTTCTTTTTCACTTTTGACACTAGGAGACAAGGTCAAGTCTTGACTGATTTGACTGGGAAGATGTAATGAGCCATTTGCATATTTGGACAGTTTATTACGTACATAGACACTGAAAAGAAGGAATAAGCCAAAGGTGCCAGCTCTCTTTGGCAAAAAGGCTGGCACCAAAAATAAAATAAAATAAAATAAATGGCCTTATGACTGCTATGTGAGTTGTGGAATACTCTGTTGCTGAGCTGTCAAATCTAGATTGCACCTTAGAGGTTTTTGTACAAGAGTTAAGTACTCAGCTGCTACCCAAAAGACTGACAGTTCAAATCTACCCAGCAGCTCTGCTGGAGAAAGACCTGGCAATCTGCTTCTGTAAAGATTATAGCCAAAAAAAACCCCTATGGGGTAGTTCTATTCTGTCACATGGGGTCACTATAAATCAGAATCAACTGGATAGCACCCAAAACAACAACATATTTTGAGAGGGTGGGGGCAGAAAGCCCCACACTTTACCAAAACCCAGGAGGTGATGAGAAATGTCTCATGATAGCTTCCCAGAAGAAATAAGGAGGTGAATGGGAGGTGGGATCATAGTACCTCCTTCCAGGCCTCCCATGCTCTTGTGTTCTGAGAGGATCACAAGGAGTTCCACCAAGACCCAGACAGCTGCGGTTCAAGCCCTTTGCCTATATGGATATGTGCAAGACTACAGGGCACCAAGGTGGGGCTGTTCTCCTCCAGTGTGTAATGGACTCCTGAGAGGTGTCCCCAGTAGCTATCCTGTACTGAGAGCTTGCAGTTTTTCAAACCATGCTAAGCATTTTACTTGTCTCCATAAATGTCACATGAAGAAAGTGTAATTATCATCCCAAGGATGAAGAAACTGAAACACAAAGTGCTGAAATCATTTGCTCAAGTTCATTCATTGCCAAGTGGGGGAGCTATTTAGAAAGCTGTACATAGGAGTCATTAGTGCTGCTTGCCAAGTATTCTTGTTCTCACCCCCTGGCACATGGTAGGATTGACTTCCTTATCCTCTGTGGTTAGTTGGGGACAGGAGGACCAATTGAGTAACCAATGCTAGACAACTTGTTGTGAGCAATATTGATGCATGTTAATTCTGAGTGGAGTGTTTAATGTTGATGTGGGAGTTTCCACAGTTTTCTGTCCATCTGCTACTGTGCCTGACAATGTACCAAACAATATGTACTCTATTTTCTGGGGTCCTTGAGTGAACGCCATGTAGGGATGAGCCTCAGCTGAGCCTCAGTGGACATCAAGCCTGAGTAAACCATAAGCCTTGTTGATTTGGGGGTCATTTGTCACTTCAGCAGAGCCTTGCTTATCCTGACTGGGAGAGTTACAGGAGACAGTTAAGGTAACCCCTCAATCAAACAGTAGAATGATAACTCTTTAAGACAAAGCAGGGCTTTCTGTCACTGACTAAATTCAGGCCTCATCAATTCTTCTCTGGTTTCTGGAGAGGATGGCAACATGGAAGCCAGAAGAGACTTGGTTTCCACACCTCACTCTTCCATGGATCGATCAACTGTGTCACCTTGGGTTAGGCACTATCCTTTCTGTGGTTCAATTTTCTTCCCTGACACGTGAGGATAACAAGAATCCACTTGCTCCACATGCATGCTAGATTCTTGAGGTAACTAAATGAGAAAATGAATGTGAGAGCATTGCAGGAGCGGGGGCCATTATTTAAGTGAGGAACCTGGACTAAACTCCTGTCCTGAGGTGCTCTCAGGCCCACAATTCTGTGCTTTTGTGGTTTCCTGGTTTTTGCAGCTGCCTGAGAAGGTGGTCGTGATCACTCAGAGATGTTAACACCCCTCAGGTGAGAAGACATGATGAATTGGCTATATTTCTAGACTTACTAGCTGTCACATCTAATGCAAGCTCCAAGCCTGAACACTTAGTCACTGTCATTGAACACCTCACTCAGAGTGAACACCCAGATCCTTCTCACTAATGAGGCTCCCATTGGAGACTCCAGCCCTCACTCCAATCTTGTCTTTCTTTGTCCTTCCTGTCATATCCAGGAGAAAGGTTGTATTTACATTATCTGTCACCCATAGGAAAAGCTAAACCTTGTTGAGGTGAAGTTCTTTAAGAGGCTATTTTCCTGATTTGACCCTTCCTGGCTCCAAAATCTTGCCTGTGGTCCTGTGATACCATGTCCCTCCATTTGGGTGTGTGCAGCATTGCCTGACTTAGGGTTTTTTGGCAGTATGGTTCCTTGAGGAAGATCGAATGGGAGCTGTTGACAATTCACGGTTTGAGTAATTTAAGACTAATTGAAAGCAAATTTTAATGATAATGGACTCTGTGAACAACATCAGTACCAATGGCTTTTGAGTTGATATAGACACATGGTGACCCATATATGTCAGAGTAGAACTGTGCTCCACAGGGTTTTCAATGGCTGATTTTTCAGAAGTAGATTGTTAAGTCTACTTTCAAGACACCCCAAGGTGGACTAGAATTGCCAACATTTTGGTTAGCAGCTGAGGACGTTAACTGTGTGAACCACCAATATTAACCAGATCCCAGCCTCCTTTGCAGTGAAATTTGCACTATATGACTAGTTCTGGCCAATGGATTGTGAGCAGAAATAACCAGATAGCATAGGTACAAGGTGGAGAAGGGACAACAGATCCATATCAGACTGTGATGTAAGCAAAAGGAAAACTTCATTGGGATTTTTGGATTTGCCCCTGATGGTGGCTGGCATTCATTATTCTAATCGATACAGGGCCCCCCTAGCATGTAAACACTATGTGAACAGAGACTTTACCTATCTGGCCCACTTCTGTGGCACCTACATATAACAAAAGCATGTAGAAGCTGCTAAATAAATATGTGATGAATGAATGAAGTTTCTATATGAATTTCCAATGTTTCCCCACAGGACAACCAGAAAACCTCCATCCAGGTGTGGCTTGGATAAAGGTCTCTGTTTTTCTCTTCCTTGTTGCCTGGCTCAAGTTTCATGAATTGTTGCCCGCGAGAGCCCCTGCTGCTCCTGCTCACATTGTTCTGTGTCCTGATGTCACTTAAGACACAAGTCTTCCCAGCATTTGTGGAAAAGCCACACTCTCTACACTCTAAATCTAAGTCTTTACTAACAGCATTCCTGAGGAGCACATTTGTGTCCTGTGAAGTGTCTGCTGCGAATCACTTGCTTGGAGGCTTCCCACACTTTTCCCAGTAGGTTTGGTCTGAGGATAGCATGAGAATTTTGCATGTTGAAACTTGAGTCTCGAGAAGCCGCCATGCAGATGCTCCATAGCTGGTCTTGACCCAGTAGATGCAGCCAGTGCCACTAAGTCTTCTTCATTGGATGATGGTCACTCACCTCTAAACCTATCATCTCAGGTTTCATGTTCTCAAATCAGCCTCCTAGAATGGCCATCAGAGGACTCTTTCTAAAATCACATCTGACTCCATCCCTCTGCTGCTGCAGGACAGTGTAGTGGCTGGGAACGTAGATTCCAGAACCAGCCTGACAGGCTTGAATTCCTCTTCCACCATTTAATGGCTGTGTGGTCTTTCATACTTTACCTACATATCTCTGCCTCAGTTTCTACAATTGTTAATGGAGAGGATAGTGACACTCACCTTCTAGGCTTCTTGTAGAAGTGAATGAATTAATACATGTAAAGTGATTAGAACACTGTCTAAAGTTTGGGGAGAGGGGAAAAGTCTCTCCAGGGGCCTCAGGCTAGTGTGTCTTGGGCTTGGCATTCCATTTACTAAGTGGCTGCCATTGGCCTTCTTGATCTTTTCTCCTGTCATTCCCTGGTCTGACCCTCCAGCCAACCTGACTGTTCCCAATGCATCTGATTTCTCTGTCATATCTGCCTGGACTGGCTTCTCCCTGCCTCATTTGGAAGATTCAACTCAGGGGCACCCCTCCCAGGAGATTTCCTGACTCTCCTATCTCCACCCCTCACACCACCTGCATTAGGTGTCTCCCACCCCCATTGGGACCCACAACCTTCTCTGCATATTTTTGTCACGGCCCACTTTATTGTGGCAAAATTCTTTTATTCATCAATAATTATTGATCATCTACTGTGTGTCAGGCACCATGCTTGAGGCTGGGAAAACCATGGCAATGTAGAAAGGAGAGAGGGAGGCAGACACTGAACAAGAGCAGTGAGTGTCAGAAAAGTAGACAGCACTACAGACAAGTAGGACATGAGGACCCAAGCTACATTAGGAGGCCAGAAAGGACCCTGGTAAATGGCCTCAGTAAGTGACAATAGATGTCCATCCAATAATGTACAAAAGCAACAGCCAGCATTTATAGGACTGTTGCTGTGTGTTGCTCTGGGCTTTGTGTGTGTCATCTTATATACTGTTCACTAGTCTCTGTTGTCCTCATTTTCCAGACAAGGGAACTATGGATTGGGAAAGCTAAATGACTTGCTACATTCAATTTGTGGTGCTGGTGAAGAATATTGAAATTGTTGCGAACTGCCAGAAGAACGAATAAATTAGTCTTAAAAGCAATACAACCAAAATGCTTCTTAGAGGTGAGGATGAAGAGAATTCAGCTTACTTTGGATGTGTCATCAGGAAAGACCAATCACTAGAAGACATCAATCATGTTTGGTAAAGCAGAAGGTCAGCAAAAATCAAGGAAACACTCAATGAGATGGATTGACACGTTACCACAATGGGCTCAAACACACACATGATTGTAATGATGGTATGGGACCAGGCACTGTTACATTCTGTTATACAGAAGATTGCCATTAGTCAGAGCTGACTGACAGCAACTGACAGCAACAAAGTGACTTGCTCAAGACTGCATGGCTAGTTAGGGGCAGAACCAGTACTCCCCTCAGATCTGCCTCATGCTAAAGTCATGCCCTTCACTGCCACCTTCTATTGTATCTGGTGCCCTATTTTCCACCCCCTCCTACCCCTGGTTTTCTCTCCAGCCCCCCTTCTGTGCTGAACCCCGATCCAAACTCATACTCACAAACTCACATATTTAGTTGCTTACTAAGTCAACACTCTTACTCTGGGTGCACACTTGGTACTCCAGGGCACACCAGTAGGGGCCTGGTCTGCAGCCTGCCCATCCTTCTCCTCATGTCTTGCAACAAATTTGGAATTCTCTTCTTTGAACAGAAGCAAGATATCAGCTGGCTTCTTTGTCAGCATTTCCCATCCTCTTATCCTTGTGATAATAACAGTGACGTTTAGGAAGCCCACTGGAGGTACAAGTTTTGTTTCCCAAGTGCTGAACCAATCTACAGGGTCCGGGAGTTGGTGGCTGGAGAGCCACATCCCCTTTACCATGGATACACTGATGCTGGGAGCTCTGGTAGCATAATGGCTAAGACACTTGCCTGCTAACCAG